>NW_009648953.1:582648-618601 GCF_000708025.1 Charadrius vociferus
GGCGGGCGCCTTGCGGTTGAAGACCCCAGGGCAGCCGCCGCAGTCGGAGGGCTTCTGGCAGGGCCGGGACTGGATGCCGTGGCAGGAGTGCTACAGGGGGAAAGAGGGAGGGAGGGAGAGAGGTGGCCGTGGTGCCGGCGTCCAGCCTTGCCCAGCCCTGGCCTGGGACCCCCTCCCAGTCACAGCCGTGTCATTGCTCTGTGCTCACACTGCTGAGAGCCCCCGGCCCCAACGAGCCTGTGCCATACGCAGGCTCGAAGAGATTATTTTTGTGCTGTTTTGGGCTGCAGGAGAGCAGCCTCTCATAATCAGAAGGTTTCCTTTTGGGGTGTGTATGCCCCGTGGCTGGTTACCTGGTCGTTTTGGGGTGACGTGAACTGCTCAGCCCCGGGAACACACTTGTGGGGGCTGCGGGCTCCAGCTGACAGTGGTGCGATGCTGTGAGATGAGCTCAAAAGAGCCTCTTCATCTCCCCCAGATGGGCAGGCTGGAAAGGCTCTCCATGGAAAGCAAAGCCAAGTTCCAGAAGGTGATATGATAAAATATGATGTATGGGGACGAGCATTTGCTGCTGGATGTTTGGTTTCCATTTGAGATGGTAAAATAATGGAGTAAAACCTGCAGTACTGGGACAAGCTGCTCAGCAGGCTATAGAGCAGCAGCTTCACGCAAGGAGCTGGAGAAGTTGGGACCCGAGGAAGCAGTTTCAGGGGCATCTTGTTACTGCTTTTGGAAGAAAGGGCGCTAAATGGCTGGCCCCCATGGCTGAAGGGCTGTCGCCTGTGCGGCACAGGTGGGTGCCCCCAGCCCGCCTCCTGGGCATGGCCTTTTGGGACGTGGACCCAGACCTGCACTCGCCTCCTCACCTGCTCACTGCCTTCGTGTGGGGCCGTTGGCTCTGCTCGAAGCTTCACCGGGTACTAGATGGGGTTTAGGGTTGTCACCACCCACCACCGTTGTTGGCACCACAAGCTGCACGGTGCTGTGAGGCCGTGTTATGGCTGGCGCTTTCACACTTGGTACATGAAGAATAGCCCCAAAACGGCTTTTCCTACCCACTGTTTGCAGGAACACGGCACGCTCAGCACCTGCTCCCACTGCCCTCAGTCCTGTCTGCTTTTCGAGTCCCCATGGGGACTGCCGGGCAGCGAGGCTTCTGTGTGGGGATGCTGGGGCTCAGGTGTGTGTGGGACACCTGGTTTTGAAGCTGGAGAGCTGGCTGGGCTGCTCAGGCAGATACCGCCAATGTGAGGGAAAAAGGTAAGCAGCTCGTGGGTCACAGTGTGGGTGCAGCAACCCTCTGCCTGGAGAGGAGGTGCCGCTCCAGCCCTGCTCCCCCAAAACCCCAGCCTTGGCTGCCTGGCGTGGGTGTAGAGCCAAAAAACTGCAAGTAGTCGGGTGGTAAAACTGCTGGGAGCCCAGGGGATGGGGCTGTGCTAGGAGGATGCTCTCCTTTCCCTGCATTGCAGAGTAGCAGTGTGTTTTGGGGGCTGTCCTGCCTGGTTTCTGTGTCTCTGTGCTGCACAAACCTGCCAGAGCCGCTGCTGGCTCCCCGGTACAAGTAGTGCCGGGGGCCAGCACCACCCCACCCACCCTGGAGAAACCCATGGAGCTGGGAAGGACCTGTTTCTTTGGCTCCGTCCTCTTCACTAGATGCTTGTTAACACCATTACACGTGGCCCCTCCGTGCCCTGCAGATGGGTCAGCCGAAGGGGCTCACCCAGCTGCCCGACCCCGGGATCAGGAGCAGGGGTCTGGCCCCTCCTCTCACCCCTGGTCCCCCTGCAAACCCTCCATGCAAACCCCCATCCTCGCTGGCCCAGGGTGGGTTGTGCTTACCGTGTCCCCGTTGAACTTCCCATGGCCCTTCAGGTGATGGCTCAGCCCCAGGCTCCTGCTGCGGGAGGGCTGCCGTGGGAGTCTCCGGAGCTTGCCAGGGGGGTCCTGCTCACCGCTGCCCAGTGGAAGCTTGACCATGGCCTTACTGGGGGACCCAGAGCTGGGAGGGACCTCTCCCACCAGCTCACACACACTGGCCGGGGGGCGGCTCCCCTCTAAGCCCTGCCTGGGCAGGTTGTCCCTTCCATCTCCAGGTGCCCAAGGGTCTTCTCCATGGCTTCCAGGTCCTGGCTGCCTCTCTGGGGCGCTGGCCCAGCCCCTCAGCGCCTCAGATGGTTCTGGGGTTGAAGAGAGCAGCACCAGGAGGAGCGGAGCGACCATCAGCACCTGGACCTTCATCCTCAGGGCCTGGCTTTTGCTCGGGGTCCTCCTGCCCGGACGATGCTGTTGGTGGAGGCAGGAGCAGGGGTGGAAGCTGCCTCCCTTCCCTACCACTGGATCCAGCTGAAGTCATTTTTATAGTGCGGAGACCTACCCTGGGGGCACAGCCCTCTTCCCCCGCCCCTGCTGTGTCCCACCTCCCTGCATGCGAGCAAACCCCGGCTGCTTGCGTGGGCCCCCGTCCCCCTCCCTTGCACTCCCAAACTCCCCAGAACCCTCCCACCACGGCCACCCCAAGCCCTCTCGGTGATGGGTACGCATCTGCCTGCGCATGGGCGTGTGGCATCTCCCACTTGCGCGCACAGAGTCTTTCAGATAAATGACACTTGCAGGCAAGGTCTTAGTAAAGGTGGGGGGCTGCGGGTAAATGTTTGTGTGTGGGAGAGAGAGAGGAGATGTGTAAGATCAAAGCAGGTCCCTTCGGCCTCTGAAAAGGGAGACGTTAAATTTTCATTTAGTTTCCGAAGGAGGTAGCACTGATGTGATACAGGTCTGTCCATTTTCCAGCCCACCCCTTGTGCCTTCTCAGCTCTTCACCCAGTTTTAGCCAAATCTGATGGAAAGGCGGCAGGCTCCGAGGGAAGGAGTTGCCACAAACCTGGTGAAAGTGGTCTGGGTAGAGTGAAGACATCCAACGAATGCTTCCATCCATTGTGGTGGGAGCTCATTTCTTATTCAAGAGCAGAGCCCACACAGGAGAGTTGTGTTTGACCAGGCTTTGGTTGGCTTTTGTGTCGTGTTAGATACCAGTGATCTGCTCCTCAGTCAAGGGTCCTCGCGAGGGGGTGACCTCTGTATGAAATGGTGAGTCCATGCTCCAGGTTTACTATCCATCAGGATCAAAAAACAGCCAGCACCACCACCCAACTCCACTGGAAACTAGTTTTAATGAGTTTCAGTGTTCACCAAACTGTTGGCTGATTACCATGGCCACCGCTGTTGCATGCTGTGCACATCATGGGTTGGGAGAGGGGGGTCATCCTTCCTCATTGCTTCCACAGGAGATGCCCTTGCTCCCTAATACTTGTCCATATTTGACCTCTCTCTTAGATGGGGAAAGGACAACACCCTGCACCAACCTTATGTCCAAGGTCTCCCTGTCAGCACCTTCTTGCCCAAAAGGCCATAGTCCTGAGCACCAGGACTATCCCCTTCCCCTCAGCCCCGCTTACTCGCAGGGAGGGTCACCCCCAGAGCCTTTTCCCACCGACTTCTGCCTCCTCATCCACCAAAGGGCAACATTTGCACGTGCACAGGGCTGGAGGAAAGAGGCTTTTCATTCAGAAATGTGTACCTGCTGAGGAGGGACTGACAGCGGTGGCTTTAGATACAGCATTTGTGTGGGATGCAATTACCACTTCCAGCCAGAAGATAGCTCTGAATTAAAGAGCTAGGCAGGACGGGGCAGCAGTCACACCACCACAGCCTCCACCGCCTCCACCAGCCGTTCCAAGGGCAGAATTCCAGTGTGAAAGGTGTCTGTGGTCCTGCCTGCTGAGCTGCAGCCTCCTGGTGGGAGGAAGGACTCTGGAGGGTGTAGTGAGTGGTTTTGTGCCTGTGTAAAGCTGAGAGACGGTTCCCCCTGTCCCACCGTGGCTTCAAAGTTAAAAAAGAAAACCATCCACCACAGCAGGCTCTTCTGCAGAGCTGTCAGTCCATTCCCCTGGGCATGAGCAAATGGAAGGCAGGAGACCACGCAGGAGACCAGAGAGCTGACTTCTACACATTTGCTGCTATTATTTTCTGTATAGACAGTAAAGGTGTACCAGCAAAACACAGGTACTTTCATGCATGGCTGTTGTAATGATGAAGTTGGTCGCTGCAATCAGCGGCAGCTGCTGTAAGGCTGTAAGGGAGAGGGAGGCTGTTTTGCAGATGCTGTACCTGAAGGCTGTGTAGGAGCCCCCATCCTGCCCTCCCCCAGACATGACTTTGGCATTTGCAGTTGCATGAAGGGCATTCCCCTGTGGACCAGGGATGAGGCCACATGATCACAGTCCTTCTTATCTCTGGTTTGGGAATGGCTCAGCAACATCCCCTCGTGAGACCCACACAGAGGTCTCCTGTGGCTGGCCCACTGCCATCCCCTGTCACTCCCCTTTCAGCCACCGATGGTCCTGCGTAAGACTGAAAAACAAAGGCAGAGCTGGTGTCTTCCCACCTTTGAGTTCCTAGCCCCACCGTTGAGGGACTAGGAGACATCTAGAGGAGCTGTCTCTGGGAGCCAAGTTACACAACAGAAGAGTGAGAAGCTGATTTCCATAGCCAAGCTGGCTACGTTAACTAATTGTCAAAAGGCTGTGGACCAGACTTAGCTTGTATAAAATTGATCTAAGCGTAGAAGTCCTTGCTATTAAAGATGTCGGAGGGGTTAAAGGCAGAGGGATAACTGTGCAGCTGTAGCCTGGACACGGTCAGGGAAGCTCTGCTCTGTTCCTGCCTTTAGAGTCATTTGAGCTACACAGCTTGCATGTCCACCTGTGAACAAGGGCTGTGCTTCCCCTCCTCCCTGGAAACAATGTCATTATCCTGAGCTTCTGCGATGGTACCTGGAGACTTCTTGTTCTGGAGGGAAGCAAAGGTGTGACTGAATGCTTTGGTCCCAGCACGCAGTGCTCTGTTAGGATTGCATGTCTGCCAGTGCTTCTCTCCAGCCGGCCACAAGTAGGAAGTTTTCTGTGTCAAGTACCCAGTGGTTTGCCAAGTAGTCAAAAACGGAGGCATGGAGAGAGGGGCTTGCTCCAACCCTGCGAGGTGTGTATGTGGGTGAGCGGGATGTTTGCTTTTGACACTCTGGGCTGAGGAGGAAGGAAGGCCCAAGTTCAGATGAATGTGTGCAGTCTTCTTTTAAAGGCTGCCAGCTTGGCCCCTGGTTGCCTCTCTTTAGTTAGTCTTGCCTGCTTTCTCCAGGGCCGTTGGACTTCAGGCAAGAAAGTGCAGTGTTTGCTGTCTGGCTTGGGAAGACTGATGAGATGGTCCTACAGTGTTATGTGCCTGCCAAATACACCTTGCCACATATTATGGTCCATGGGACCTCTTGGATATAAAGCAGGAGTGAGCAGCAAGTGAGAATGTTGCTGCTGGGCCCAGCTGAGGAGACATGGTCCTGAAGATCTGGGAGTCGGTGACAGAGAAACTACCATGACAATGAACAACAGTGACACAAGGTGGAGGTAAGGAAAATCCCCTCAGGAGAAAATCATAGAATCGTTTGAGTTGGAAGGGACGTTTAAAGGTCATCTAGTCCAACCTCCCTGCAATAAGCAGGGATATCTTCAACTAGATCAGGTTGCTCAGAGCCCTATCCAACCTGACCTTGAATGTTTCCAGGGATGGGCCATCTACCACCTCTCTGGGCAACCTGTGCCAGTGTTTCACCACCCTCATTGTAAAAAATTTCTTCCTTATGTCCAAGCTAAATCTACCCTCTTTTAGTTTAAAACCATTACCCTTTTTCCTACCACAATGGACCTACTAAAAAGTCTGTCTCCATCTTTGTTATAAGCCTTCTTTAAGTACTGAAAGGTCACAATAAGGTCTCCCTGCAGCCTTCTCTTCTCCAGGCTGAACAACCCTAACTCTCTCAGCCTGTCCTCATAGGAGAGGTGTTCCATCCCTCTGATCATTTTTGTGGCCTTCCTCTGGACCTGCTCCAACAGAATCTAGGAAAGACTGGAGGTTCAGGGAAGCAGGAGGTCTGAAAGACCAGAAACTAGCTTTTCATTACAAAGAAGAAGTTCCCTGGGTTCGGACCTCCTTCTCTGAGGGTTTACTCAAGACCAAAACAGATGAGTGTTCTCCTTAGAGTGGGAGGTGAAGTAAACTGTCAACAGGCCGGAGACAGAAGAATCAAGTTGTGGTTGCTGTAACCCACAAAAAAAAAAAAAAGAGAGAGGAAACAACAGCAGACAAACGTGAGTGTGAACAATGCAATAGTAGTTGTCATCAAATGCACTCCATTGACACTTCACCTCCCAAAAGGTAGTGTGCACCAAAAATCTAGGTCCTTTGGTCAGCAGCCAGCTTTTGAGCTCGAAGCTCAAAACACGTCCCAGTTCCCGGAACTAGCAATGCTGGGAGTGGCAGGAGGTGATGGCTGAGAAAGCCGTGGTGCTCTAGTCCATCTTCCATACCTTTACCTCTGGCCAGTTCCTGCTCTTGACTTGCTCCTGGCTGACACTGGAAGTGCTGATTTCCGGGGAAATGGGCTCATAGGAACGGAGAGACAAGCTTGCAGCAAGCAGACCCATCCGCACACAGGTATCTGTGTCATGTTTAGCGAGCATCCCTGCAAGGATTCCCGCCATTAAGCTGTGGAGAGAAAGAAAGGCAGTTTTGAACACTGGGGAACAGCTTGGACCTCGGGACCATGGCCATTCATTTGTAAGAGCATTCATTTGGACCCAAACCAACACTTACAGAAGCAGGATACGTCACACAGGAGGGGTGAGGTTATAATGAAAAGGTTTTGCTTTTTTATATTTATTTTTAAATTCGGAGTAACTGATAGTGCTATTATTCACATTTTATTTGCTTCTCATCTGAGAAGTTGAGGTACTTTCCCATTCTACTGTATTTTCTTTTCTCCCTGGTTTTCCAGGTGAGGCAGGAGAAAAGAAAGGAGTCTAAGAAGAGAAGAATCTCTTTTTCCCTTGCTCTCTAATTATTTTGTCTCTTCTCTGCTGCTTGTTGGTGCCTCGTTACATTCCCTCCTGTCCCCAAAGGGGTAGATGGGAAGAGAGGTAAAGTCTCCGTATATATGTGAGTGGGGCAACAGAAACAGCTGGAAAAAGAAATCCAAAGCTAGAATGAGATTGTAGGTTCAGATTTTATAAACCTTAGCTGTGGTTTTCCATTTGGAATTTCCCGGTAAAACTTATGTGAGTGCTTGGGCCAACAGCAGTCAGCCACAGGTCCTCACAAGGCACAGAGGAGACCATCAGGAGAAGGGGATGACTTTGCCATCTGCCTGGCTTGCAGGGGAAGGCTCTGTTGAGGCATGGATATGTGCAGGGTGGTGGCTGTGATTGACTGGCAATAACTACTGTTTAGTCATAGGTAAATACAGTAATGATGCTCGGAAGCTAAGAAAGGACGAGGGAGAGGTGGAAGTGAAGGGAGAAGATAATGACATCTAAGAGGAAGAAACAAGGACGGGAAAATGCAATGGCAAGGAGGATTACTGAGCAAATCTAAGGGGAATGGAAAAAGACCACTTTTTTTTGTGCTCTGGCTAATTACCTCAACATCTTTGTATCCATAACAAAGGAACAAAAGATTATTATTTCCATAAACCATTTAATCTCTCAACAGCTCCGGGGGTTCAGAGTAAATATTTGGGGGAGCATCCCCTAGCAATGCCGTGTGCGGGCATGTGGTGTTGTGTTGTCACGGCAGCCAGGCGCAAGGAGCAAACAGCTGCGGCTCCCTGTACACACGCGTGGCTCCTTGGGCAGCATCTCTGGTGTTGTAGGAGAGCCGTAGGGTCAAAGCAAGGCGTGAGGTGCCCCAGATCACTGTTTCTGGGTGCGCAGTGTCCCCTGATTTCAAAACTGTGAGGGTTCAACAGCAGCTGAGCTGTGAATGTGTTATAGCCCTGGGTTATACCCTGCTGCATAGTCCCTTGAAAGTGCACACAGGCTGGGCTTGGGCGGCTTTACCAGTTTATACGTGTAGTGTCCCAGCATTTCCAGCCTAGTTTGGCACTCTTACTCTGTAGAACAGGGATTTCTGCAGCTCAGTGGAGCAGAGATTCTGGGATTACCAGAAAGGAAAACCCTGAATGAACAAAAGGACTACGAAAATTCCCACATGGACATGGGGACTCTGGGGAATGGGATTTCCAGACTAGTATTACTTCAGGAATGGGAGAGGTAACGGGCCCCTAGCTTTCAGATAGCTTTGGGAGGAAAAACAAACTTCAAGTACTCCTGTGTGGAGGTGTTTGGCAGTGGAGCACTTTATCTCACCTTTGGTCTTCCCTTAAATTAAGCTTTTAAAAAGGGAAAGAAAACCCTAAAGAAGATATTTACATTGGCCTCTAGAAAAAATTGTCCGGTGGTAAGGGGTAGTTGTGTACCAAGCAGATGGTGCAGAGAGGAGGCTGTGTCCCTGGAGGGACTGGCAGAGGTTGGGCACACCTGCTAGAAGTAGTGAGCAAAGCTGAGCTTTCCTTAGGGCAGGCTGACCCCTCAAGGTTCCTCCCAGCCCCCATTCCTCTGCTGTTACACTTACTGCTCTGAACAACACTTCAGTCTTCTTTGGAAGTCATGTCTGACTAATCTGATAGCCTTCTATGACAAAGTAACTAGATGGGTGGATGAGGGGAGGGCAGTGGATGTTGTCTACCTTGACTTTGGCAAGGCTTTCGACACTGTCTCCCACATCATCCTCACAGGAAAGCTTAGGAAGTGTGGCTTAGATGAATGGACAGTGAGGTGGATTGAGAACTGGCTTACAGATAGAGCTCAGAGGGTTGTGGTTAGTGGCGCAGAGTCTAGTTGGAGGTTAGTAACAAGTGGTGTCCCTCAGGGGTCAGTACTGGGCCCAGTTTTGTTCAACATATTCATCAATGATCTGGATGAAGGGATAGAGTGTACCATCAGCAAGTTTGCTGATGACACAAAACTGGGAGGAGTGGCTGACACGCCAGAAGGCTGTGCTGCCTTACAGCGTGACCTCGCCAGGCTGGAGAGTTGGGCAGAAAGAAACCTTATGAAGTTCAACAAGGGTAAGTGTAGGGTACTGCACCTGGGGAGGAATAACCCCATGCACCAGTACAGGTTGGGGGCTGACCTCCTGGAGAGCAGCTCTGTGGAGAGGGACCTGGGAGTCCTGGTGGACAACAGGATGACCATGAGCCAGCAATGTGCCCTGGCGGCCAAGAAGGCGAATGGCATCCTGGGGTGCATCAAGAAGAGTGTGGCCAGCAGGTCGAGGGAGGTCATCCTCCCCCTCTACTCTGCCCTGGTGAGACCGCATCTGGAGTACTGTGTCCAGTTCTGGGCTCCCCAGTTCAAGAAAGACAGGGAACTGCTGGAGAGGGTCCAGCAAAGGGCAACAAAGATGATTAGGGGACTGGAGCACCTTTCTTATGAGGAAAGGCTGAGGGACTTGGGTCTCTTTAGTCTAGAGAAAAGAAGATTGAGGGGGGATCTTATTAATACATACAAATACTTAATGGGAGGATGCCAGGGGGATGGGAGTAGTCTTTTTTCAGTGGCACCCAGTGATAGGACGAGGGGTAATGGGCATAAACTTGAACATAGGAAGTTCCATCTTAACATGAGAAGGAACTTCTTTACTTTGAGGGTAGTGGAGCACTGGAACAGGCTGCCCAGAGAGGTGGTGGAGTCTCCCACTCTGGAGACATTCAAAACCCGCCTGGACGCTGTCCTGTGCAACGTGCTGTAGGTGACCCTGCTCTGGCAGGGGGGTTGGACTAGATGATCTCCAAAGGTCCCTTCCAACCCTAACCATTCTGTGAATTCTGTGAATTCTGTGGGGAAGACCAGCTTGCAGCTGCAGTCAACTCATCTCAGAGGTGATTTGAGACACAAGGAGTGTGTCCTGGGGTTAAGTGGACAGACTTGGCAAGAAGTTATCGATTGATCCTAACTCAAATATTGAGGACGTTATTCATTCTGCCCACTCATAAAAGAAAAAATAAGTGTTGCTATGTTGAGTTATTGGTAGGTAAGAGTAGAAAAATAAAAGGAAATGTCTGTCACATACAGCCGTTTGGTCTAGCCCAAGGTAATGAAAGGATGGAATCAATTATTGTAGTGTACGAAGCAAGAAAAAAAAAACCAACCAACCCTGACTACTACATATAGTTTGACAAGTTAACAAGGAGCATAATAAAATATTACTCTGACAGACTGAGAATTGATCAGTGGGGCTAGGAATAATTCCTGTCATTTCCTACTCTTATGCACAGCGTTGTGTGAACAGCTAGGCAAATTATACAGCAGACTCTTTTGAAGCATGAGCTATTGCCAGAGGCAAATGCAGAATCTGATGAAAAGCTTTTATAGGGCAATTTTAGCTACTGAGTGGCAGTCCCACTTCCATTGGAGAAGTGTAGAAGTAAAGTAGTTAGTAAGACAGCTTTGATGTAAGGTGGTTTACTTTGCTTTTAGCAGCTCAGCCTGGACTAAGTCAGAACTACTAGATTGCCATCAAAGGCTTGGATCTTAAAGAAAAGCAAAATTAATAATGGCAAGACTGGCTTCCAAGATGCTTAGGGGGACATTTTTAGCAAGCTTTGCAAGGAATCACAGTAACCAGTCCTGTTCTTGCGTCCTTAGTGTCTGTTCCTCAAGCAGCAGAATGTCATTTGTCTTTGCAGTAGAATTGCAAAGAAATCCAATTATGGCCCTTCCACATTTAGCTGGAGAAGACAAAGTAGTGAGCAATATACCTGTCGCCGGCTCCTGAGACGTTGACTATCTCCTCCCTGCTGATGTGGACGGCGGGGTAGTGGGCGGCGCAGAGGCTGGCAGCAGCAGTCTGGTGGGGGGAGAGAAGGGAAGTTACTGGGAATTGCCCAAGCTGATAAGGCCTGGTGTGGCTGATGCCACCCAGACCTGCACGAATGCCAAAAAAAAGAAAAAGAAAAAAAAGCACCAATAGTCTTTTTTCACACTTTGAAAGAGATCAGCCATTTAAATGCAGCTTCCTGAAAATGAAACTTGCACTCATGAATATTCACATTTAAAAACTAGCTGACTATAAACACTGCTGCTAGGAGCCAGCAATATACGGACAGAGAACTTGATTTTCTTTCAGAGCTGTGCATTCCACCCCCCAAACACATACATTTGCCAGCAGCAATGCCACGTTTCCCAGGACTGCTGCCATGCCACCAGAAATAGCAACAGTGCTACACGGTCCCAGAAAAAAGCCACTGAGAGCTCAGCGTTTGTCTTGCGAGCCCTTACCTTTTCGTGGGCTCCCGGACAAAGCGAGATGCTCCCTCCTGGGCTCTTGCCACACAGGAGGACGCCGTGAGCGCCGAGGGTCACCACCACACAGTGCAGGTGGGCCAGCAAAGGGCGGGCCAAGGCCACTGCAGTCTGGACAACATCCTCCAACCTGGACGGCAGCTCTTCAGAGAGTGGGAAGGGAAAACTGTGGTATAACTGGAAAGGTCCTGTAAAGGACTGACCTTTTTATGGGCTGGCAGCCTATTTATGAGCAACACTACTACTATTTATGAGCACTTCTGAAATGTAGTTGATAATTTTTTTTTTCTTGAAATCATAGGAAACATGGGATTTTCCATACCACACCTCTATCTTATGCTGAGGAAACCGCCCCTCATGGGACGAAACATGTGTCTGTAGAGATTAAAAAACTGAGCTGAAGCATGACTTCCTTGTCTTAATGCTGTTGGATCTCCACCTGCATGTGGCAGGGTATTTAATTTCTGCAAAGGGTGGTACTGTTGGGACAGGTGCCCTTAGAGCATCATGCTTCAGAGACATGTTTACAAACCAGACATTTTTCCTGTTTAGCTGATGAAATGACGCAAATAGGAACTCTGGTTTTGGACAAGGAGCCATCCCAAGCCTACTGTGCTCTTTGATAGAAAGTCTGTCCAGCCTGGACCATACAACCCACGCAGAGATGGCTGTATGGTCGAAGACACCACGAGTGCTTACAAATCCCCACTATATTATAACTCCATTTGCTTGAAATGGGGGCTGGGGAGGAAAATGCTCTTCTCCAGGGTCTGGGTTATCTAAAAGTGTGACTGACCCTTTTAAGTATTCAATACCTGCTGGCAGAGGGTTCCCGAGGGTCCGGTTTATTGCTCTTAGCTCTTGCAGGTTGGGGGAAATGTACGTGAGCGCTTTCCAGCTGTCTGAGAGGAATGGCTTAGAGGCCTTGTTCTCATCTGTTGGCTCATAGCACACTTCAAAACAACATTGCAATTCGTTAGTTAATCAATTAATTAGTGGTTCATCTCTACATCAGAGCAGGATGCAGTGCAGAAGGCTTAGCATGATCTGCACAACTGGGGTTATTCGTGTAATCCATTAGACACTGAAGTACTATTTTCTTCACGCTGGGGACAAGGTCTCCTAAGGTTTCCTTTCTGGTAGTCAGCAATGACACCTTCGCTTCTGGCTCTGGAGTGATATAATCAGACTTCAGGTTTGTTACTCCTCTTAGCTGGTTTTGGAGCCTCTGCCAGGTTTTAAGAACATTGCCTCCTTCTTCAGGATTTGCTTTTAAAAATGAAGGCATAACTCCAAAGGTTTAGGAAGCCTTGTGAAGGGTCCCCTGCATACCAAGGGAGAGAGTTATGTATTTTATGGGAAGTGGGAGAGAAATCCTCCCAAAAGATATTTTAGCACTTATTCTGAGAAGCCAACTATATTGCTGCTCAAACTGGCAGAAGCACACACATTTGTGCTTGCCTTGAGATTAAAGGCAAAGAGAGCAGCTTTCCCTGGCTTTCTGGCAGTGCCAGAGGGCTGCAGCACCTACATTACGGGAAATGTGATTTAACTGCAGAATGGGAAAAACCCAGAGAAAGCAGAAATGTTTCGTCTATTTGAAATAGAGTAGCAGAGTACAGAAAGGAGTGCTGAATAACACAGCATGTCAGACAATAACTGTGTATCTCCTGCAAGCAGCAGTAGAGAGTGCTCAGGGTGTGCGGAGTGTCTTGGCACATGCTGTTAGGAGCTACAGGGCCAGGGCTGGGCGAGATCTCCTTACCTGCTAGCTGATGCTCTCTAGCTAGTTGGCAGACGTACTGAATAGTGGAAAGAGGCACATTTCCATCAATGCAAACTAGAGGGGCCTGGCACAGGTTCTCCTTGAACTGGGATACCTAGTGAAAATCCAGGACACAGAGCAGAGACAGCTTGAGTCATGGCAGAGAAACAAAATTACTGCTCTTCAGACTCAGGATGTAGGATTTTCACTTGTATTACAGCCCTTAGGTGCAGGCATGAACCTAAAAGAGTGATTCCCTAAGGAAAGTTGATTTTTCCATTTGTCTCATCTCCTTCCCTTCTTCTCCTTCCCCTTCTGCCTGCCATCAAGAGCTGGACTCAACTTACAGGGCCCCTCCAGCAGAGAAAGGTAGTTACTGATCCTCACTAGACTACTTTGGTACCTGTGAGTCAGTCAGAGACTTACAGGGAAAGGGAATGCTGCTATTTAATGTCACTGTAGGATTCCCTGTGCTATGCCTGGCTTGACTACATTGAGCACATCATTTAGATGTCCTCTGTGCGCAATGCCTCCTGATGCAGGTTGTTCATCACAGCATTTTACTTCTGGATCCTACTGAATCATGTAGGGATGGCAGACAGCAGAGCAGTAGAGTGGGGAGCTGCCATTCCCTCCTTTGGCTCTCTGAGGCTGCTCCACCACTGCCTGAATGCCAGGCCAGTGCTAAAGGCACTTGTGCAGCATGCCTCCCACGTCTCTGCTAATTCTGGTGGGAAGAAGGGCTGCCAGAATGCACTTTGCAGCAGAATATTGGTTCAGAGTTTCCACTGGCCAGAACCGTTTTGTAACGCTCAGGAGAATTAATCTGTCGTGTAATGGTTTTTCTGTGCCAAGATTTGGGAGAGGCAGGGTGGGGATGGAAGTGGGAGCAATGACAATATTTTTCCCTAGGAAGTCTCCACCTCAAGGGGATGCCACTGGTAAGTAAATTGAACTTAACTTCCATGTTGCTGTCAATCACGAAGCACGGGCTTTTGTTCTGTCAACAAAAGAAGGAGCAGGGAAGGAGGGTGCAGTGATGGGGCTTTCAGTGAATCAGTCCTTAATCACTGCTTCTATTAGCCCTGACATTTTGAAGGTTTGGATGTGCTGAACAGCAGTGCCTGTTGATAGAACTCAGCATGTAGAAACAACAGAGATGATAGCGAGGGGATGGAACAGGAAAACTTGCTTTAACCAGTGTTCTGTCCACTTTTTTTTTGTTTTTCCCTAAAGGGGGAAATACCGTTTCTGCAGGTGGACTGGATTTATCGCTGTCTTTAAACTGCCGAAAATTATGCACACTCCCTCCCTCCTGCTACAGCTTCACCAGTTGCCTTCTGACACACCTCCACTCTCCTTCTCACAAGAAAAAGCTTACAAATCAGATGATATGCTTACGTATTGCTCTGTTATTTGGTGGTGGATGTCCATATCTCCCAAGCCAACGCTGAGCTCTCCAGCACTAGTGATCACAGCACAGTAAGTGGCTGTGCTCTTCCCCTCCAGCTGAAGGATGGCGGTCATGTCCTAAAACAGGGAGGACAGTTCTACATGCAGCATGTTTCTTGTCCCTGCGACATTTGGCTTATTCTTTCTCTGTGCCCACTTCATTGGTAGCCCAGCTTGCTGTTCTCCCTTCAACCTCCCTTCTCCCTTGAGATAAACAACATTTCAGAGGTATCGTGGTCTAGACAGTGCTGGCAGATATTTTCTAATATTTGCACCAAATGCCACAGGTTAAAGAAATCATTTAGTAAATGAGAGTGACAGGTCTCTGCCATGCAGTTCCATAGGTTGTGCTCTGTCATAATGGAAGAGTGGTCTGTAGCCCGGCCTGTTCCCGTCATCCATTCTCATAGCTTGTGTGACACTTTGATGGCCTGCCGATATGCTGGGCATGTCTTGGTGGCACACTCCAGCCAGCAGTTATGTTAGCCACCTCACTGACCACACAGCCTGATTTTGAGGGTAGCCTTGGAGCCATTTTTACAGCACTGTTGCAGGCAGAGCTACGAGGTGTCCTTCCTCTGTGGGTCTTGTGAATGATCTGCTTAGAGAATTCAGGGCATTTCTTGGAATATAGATGTGGATGGAGAAATGCATCCCCACCAGTAGTTCACAGGGAAACTGGAGGTTTTAAGGAAAGAGTCACTCCAGCACTGGCGGTAATGTGTTTTGTTACAGGCACGGATTGCTTGACAGCTGGCCAGCTAGTCCATCTTTCCTTTGATGGCACAAACTGTGCTGTGCTGGGTAGAGGAGGGATTATATACCTGCTGCTACGAAGCCTTTATCAACCAAAAAGGAGTTCATGTTCTTATTGCTTCATTTACTGAGTTGCTCAGATAGTCAGCACTATCCCTATTTGGATACCAGGGCCCTGAGGGCACAAATAAGCCTTAATGGCCCTGACCAGCCTCACCTGGGGTCTCCACTTATATCCCTGGCTTGCCCTCAGCTCTGCTTCTTCACCATGGAGGTGCCTGATGGTTGGGGTTACCCTCCTGGCTTTCTCTGCTCCCTGCTGGGGGTGGCGAGCTCCTGCTACTCCTGGCTCTCTGACCTCGGGGGACAAGCTGCTGCTGAAGTCAGGTATTCCTCTGGTGCACAGTTAGGGGTGTGTGCAGCTATGTGGAGGACCCTACTCCTCTGAACTTCTTGTGAGGTGTCCAGCCTGTGCTCCGAGTTCCAGGTTTTCTCTGTCTTATGCTTTGCCTAAACCAGGCTGATTTTGGCAGTCTAGCCTCAGGGTCAGGCTTTGCATATTTATGGATGTGCTTAGGCCTTCCTAGAAATTTTCATGGTTTCTCCTGACTTACCTCTCTGTCTCCTTCAAGCACCACTCCCTGGAACTGAATTCAAACTGTATGGTTCAGACTCCAAGAGGTACTTGCATCTAGCCTGTGTTTTGGGGGGTGGCTCCTTGCCTTCTAATTGCCTGTAACTAAAGCAGCATTGAATTATTCCTACCCTTAGCCTGATGGAAGGTAGCTCTTATGTCTGCCAGGGTTGAGAAGACTTTTCCCTATATGTATTTTCATCACTTGGATGCTTCCGAGACGCCACTACTGTGCAACATACCATGTGGTGACAGTAGTGCAGGATGGACTCTGAATGTTCATCCTTCCCCACAGCTGACAAAAAGAGAGGAGTCCGTCCAAGACGGCTTAAGCAGTCTAAAAAGCAAACGGAAACAAAGATATTAATAAATCCATCAGAGTACTGTGAACACAGTGACAGCCTGTGCAGGATGAGTGTCTGTAGGAAAGCCCTCTCCTGGAAAACTTAATGCCCATCAATCCTTGTCCAGAAGAATGTTCAAGATGAAACTCAGCCACAGCTGCTGCAAATGTTTAGCTGGGGTTGAGTGGGGTGATCTATGTCTGCTTGCTGCACTGGCACTCTGAATTCTCTGGGTTTTTTGGGACACCTGAGAATGAAGGAAAAGCAAAGAAGGGGGAAGAAACTTCTGCATGAGGGAAAAAACCCTGGCATCATCTCCTTTGCCATCACAGGCATGTGGGCTTTCACCCATTGCTTCTATGCACGGCCTTTCCTGCTGCTGCCCTTCCCACGCTGGTGTTCCCACCATGCTATCTTATTAGAACCAACAAATCTGAACAGATTCACAGGCAAACTCGTTCTCTCCCTTCCAGTTACCACAAATTATACCTCAGAGGGTGGCATTTTTTGTTCCCCTCAAGCTCCCCCATTTGTGATCTGAAATGGTAGTAGATTTGTGTTAGGAAGATTTGGGAAAGGTCAAAAATCCAGAATAATCCTAAAATCTTTTTGTAGTCTGCCCCTGCTAATTTTAATACCTGAACACTGGTTTGCTGCTGCTTGTGGTGAAGCACCAGGTACAGCGCGATCCCTTCTTGTTGCCAACAACTGTAGCCCTTTCCCTTCTACAGTCATTTCTGCACCTCAGTTCCTCCTGTCTGTAGTGCATGGATGATCATCTTTGAACAAGCCTATTCCTTTCAAATTCTTGCTCAAGACATACTTCCATTGTGACTATAACCTGCCATTAATTCACCACTGAGGGCCAGGCAGCAGTCACTGGAGATCAGTGATGCTTATTTAACTTGGATTTGGGGTCACTGTGCTAAATACTAGTTAACTTCATATTTGTGGACCTTTTTTTCCCTGACCCCAACTCCCTCCCCTCTTATTTCTTGGAATGGCCCTGCCTTTTCCAGGCAGTCTGCCCACTGGTATATTGCCTTACGTGTCCCAGATCTTAACAGCATTCAAGAGCTCCTGCTGTTGATGGAATACCAAAGGACAAATCACAGCTGGCATGCACCCACAGGCAAACCCAAGCACTAGGCACCTGCCAAGTTTCTTCCAACGCCGCCAAAGGTTCGTCTCACTCTTCCAGTGTTTGTTTGCCCACCACCCTGGAAGAATAAACTGTTAATTGGCAAAACTGGGAGGGCTGCTTGGCATAGATACTACATCTCCATTAACATGTGAAGTGAAGTTGATGCTGCTGAAATGTAGGTCAGCAATTAGAGGGAAGCCATCTGGCTACCAGACTGAGGGCAATGCAAACTTCTACCACCCACTTACACACTTCAACTTTGATGACAAAGGCCCACTTCCTAAGAGGGGGGATCAGTTTGGTCTCGCCATGCATTGCTATTTTGGTCTTACTTGCAAAGACCTCTTAGAACAATGCTAACAAGTGTTTCAGTTGATATGAGCAGCCCTCTGAATTTACCTGCTCACATCAGCGCTGGGACTCCAGAGCTGCTGACCCAGACCCGATGGGTTTTGCAGCTGCCTTCCAGGCCACTTAGCTCCCCCCTTAAGCAGTCTGGGGTTTTTGTTGTTGGTTGGGGTTTTTTTTCTCTTTGAAGGTAAAGTGAGATTTGTTACCTTTGCTTATGCTGCCTCTGTACTTCACTTGCGGAAGGATCTATTTCAGTGTCTGAATAGTTTTTTTCACTCACCCTTCTTTCCCAAACATCTCCCTCATCAAAAATACCCTTATTCTTCACCTATGTGGTTATCAACCAGTCTTTTTCTCTTGCCTCTGCCTTCCACTCCTCTGTCCGTCAGTCTGTCACAAACAGCCAAATTGTCAGAAGATGGGCAGTCCCTCACTCATCTCCTCCTCCTTCTAATTCTCCTGCCAGAAGAATTACCTCAGTAAGTGCTCAGCTCAATTTGGGCTTCATCTGACTATCAAATGGTTTTAAAGCTCTTGTTTCATAAAATCCTGAAACATATTTTCCATTTCTGAAGACAGCTTGCCACCGGCAGTCATAACGATCTTCACAGTTCTGGAGCTTTCAAGAGTATGTTGAGCATTTGGGAAGCAAGCACTGAAGTGTGTGCATGCCCACACACAGCAGCTTCTGGCCCAGACTCTCTCTGCCCCACGTTAGCTCAGGTGCACCAGAATACCCCTGCACATACACATTTTTCTTGCTTTTAAGCACCACTATCTATCCTAAACAAGTAAACGTATTGCCATCTCACGGTATGAAATATTCTGCCTCCATCCCATCACTGTTTTTGGGCATTCTCAAAACTCATACTGAAGCTCCCCGAGGACTCTTCTTCTTCCCCCATCTGAAGGTGTACCTCTGTCCTTTCCACACAGTGCTTTCTTCCACATCCAGCCCTGCTCTCCCACCTAAATATGCTCTTTTTGTTACTCTTCTGATCTCCAGGCTGGTTTTGTTTGCCTGATTCTCCCCAGTTCCGTAGTCTGTAAGACTTGGTGCTAATTCTTGACACCCTTGCTTTTCTGTGTGGCAGCTCTCCAAGCCCTGAACTGCTCAGACCACCTGAGAGAACTGCCTGTATATAAGCAACCTATGGCCTCTGTCCATCTTTCCGCTACTTGTCACTCCTCATTAACCCAAATGCCCCTCTGTTATGTTTGCTCATGCTCCCAGGGAATTGCCACTGGCACTGCCAGGAATGAGGATATTTCCATCTGCAACTGTCTCCCGTTGAGCGTTGCAGACTTCCAAAGCATTGAGCTTGGCTATTTAACTCTGAAACTTATTTCACTCTGAAACTTACTTGGCTATTTAACTCTGAAAGCCAAGGGAAAAACAAAACACAACAAAACCCCAAACCTGCTCCAAGGTAAAAAGCAAGGATGCTTGTTTAGGCAAGTCAAACAATATCGCTTTGGATACTGGCCTCTATTTCAATATTAAGAGGGTACTAACTGCTGTCAGTGATGTGCATGAACTCTATTTTATGTAGTTCCACTATCTGTTTTTCAAAACTGATGCCCGCAG
This sequence comes from Charadrius vociferus, assembly GCF_000708025.1. Lineage (NCBI taxonomy): Eukaryota > Metazoa > Chordata > Aves > Charadriiformes > Charadriidae > Charadrius > Charadrius vociferus. The sequence goes on from NW_009648953.1 coordinate 601,929, forward strand.
GAATGTCAAAAATACTCATGAGCTCCTTTCATTGCCTGGCATGCTGATCTTTTTTAGTCCCCCTCACGTCCCAAAGCCAGAGTTTCAGGCTTTTTACAGCAAGCCTTGCCCTAACAGCAGATCTACCAGCCTTCCACACAGGGACCCAGCTGTGGGTGCCCTCTGCTGTTGTACAACCCCACAGGGCCTAAAAGAAATGAAGATGCTAAATGTCTCTTTAAAGTAGTAGGTGGCTGCAGTGAGAGAGAAACTAGCAGCCTGCTTTGAAGAAGAAATGACTGGCTCTCATTGCACTTTCCCAGCGCAGCCAGTCACTCTAAGTCTGAACGGTACTCGGGTATCTCTTCTACGTTGTCTTCAGTTGGGGCTGGTCAAGATGAAAGAACTTATATGAAAACTGGCTTGCTGAGGTGATCTGAAATAATACTGGGCTGATGGTTTCTGGCAATGTTTCAGAGAACTGAGAAAGTCTCTGGGACCTTCTTCCCTATTCTAAGAGGTTTGAATTCCTAATGTAAAAATGAGACTCTACTTAACTTCTGGATACCCCGAGAGAGTTGTAACCACAGTGCTTCTTCCAGAACATTTCTCTGAGCAAGACCATGCATCCTTCTCTACAGGTCAGATAATTACTTACAAAGCACCTTGCTTCTGAATAGCCTTGAAAGCCATGTGGGAATTACAACCAGGACAGAATACAGCTGCTTTCTTACTAACTGGGACAGCACAAAGTGTGAGCAGTACCCCAGTGCTCTGCAACAAATCCAACATGCAGAAGGGTGGGACCTGCTGGGTGCTGAGCTCTTTGAAAAAAAATCTGTCTTTAAAAGCCAAAACAAAGCAATGCTGTTCAGAGTGTCTTTTCCTCTGTGCCTAACTGCAGCAGCTGTCAGCCGGAACATTTTGGCTGTCAGTTTCTGAATCCTCCTGCAGCTTGGCATTTGGGTAGCTGCCACGATGGGCCGTCAGCTCTAGGGCTTACTGCTACACATAAGGGCAGCTAATACCTCACTTTTTCATGCAACATTAAAATCTCCTTTTTCCTTTTCCCCTGTCTGCTGGTTCCAGCAGGATCTATAGCTGCCCTTGGCCCCTCACCATGCCATGGGTGGTCCAGGGATCTGCACTCATGTCTAACATGCCAAAGGGTGGCTGCCCACTCTAGGACACAGCTTAGCTCCTTGTCCTGAGAGCTGAGTGTGGGGTAGGTTTGTTATCAGTTAGATCACAGCTGAAGCAGTTCAACTTTTGGCTTTCCAAGCCTTCATAGCTGATGCCACAGCATTACCCTTGACCACCATAATACTGTTCGGCCTCCGCCTCCGTATCGTTGAATAGCTGACTTCCTTAAGGACAGCTTCCTGAGCCTGTGTCTTTCCCTGTCTGACTGAGGCGCCATATGCGTGCCCAGCAATCAGCATAGAGTAATTTGAGACACCAAATGACTTTTAAACAAGTTTCACCACCCCAATCCATAGTACTTCATATAGCTCAAGAAAAATTGTATAGGCCATGCAAATGGCTGTCATTTGCATGGGGAAGTCCCAGGTTTGTTCCACTTTAGCTTCTTGGTTGTTTCTTGGTCAAACCAAATTGAGAGGGCGAGGGTCTGGTAACATTTAAAGTGTTCTATTTTTATAAAAACAATCTTTTTTTTTTTTGGTGACTCAAGTCCTTTATGACTGAGGAAGCTGGCTCTCTTGTTTAGCTGTAACTGTGTCAGTACTACTTTTCTCAAAGGTTTCTTACCACTGTGGGTACTCTGCACAGAGACTCTTGCTGCTTTCCATAGCTGAGACGGTCCCAGGCAGCCAGAGCTGGCTCTCAGCTGGGGATTTCCTCCCTCTAGGGTCTGTCTTTGAATTGGAGGTTGTCATAGCACAGTGAGGGTCTTTACCCATTGCTTCTAGCTCTTTGCATATGTGCTCTGAGAGTGCCCTGAGCAGCTCTTTTGCTAAAAGAGCTCTCTGGGCTTGTGGCATCAGAGAACAGCGCCAAGGCACCTTAACGTAGACTGCACAGGCCAGAGTCATATGAGGAGATTGTTAGGATGATGCATTGCTCTGTCCCTGTCTTAAGTGGTAGGGATAGTGACTTTCAGCATGGAAACAGAGTAGGTTAGTATGTGTCACTCCATTGCCCACCCAGACAACGTACCAAATATTCAGCACTACACCTCCCAAGTTTGTGCATGTGTGTGTGCATAGATATGTGGATATCATGCATGGATACCACCTTCCCCCCACCGCCCCCCTTTGGCTTGGCACTCCTGTTGAAGTAGCTGGAAATGGCAGTAGTGCTAAGAAAGCTGTTATAGGTACAGTACCAGGATGACAGGGTTCTGCGCCTTGGCTATAAAGTCAACGTTGATACCTCCAATCACCACCTTTAAGAGGGAAGAAAGAGGTAAAAAGTGGTTGGAAGGACTTGAGGAAAACGTTTCCAAGTTGTCTTTGTTTTTCCTAGTCACTTTTCCCACTTTCTTGGAAGCTATCTAATTTAGAGTGTGAAGGCCTGTGCTTATTTTGGATGGCTAAATGTAGGTCTGTATAGTCCCAATTCTAAATAATTGAATCTATATGTTGCTTTCTGAATTATGCCTGCTCATAGCCAGCTCAAGCATGGCAGGTAGGATATTATTGTGTAGACATATGGGTGCTGGCGGCTTCTCTGTGTGGTGATAGAGTAACGTAAGAAGTTGCATGGGTCTGGTCATGTCATTGCCCTTGAAGCCATCTCTTTTTGGGACAATTTCTGTGTACCAAACCCCAGAAACATTCAAGCACTGCTGTGTAAAAAAGCAAAGAAAATGGGTGAAAAAGTGGGCAGAAAAATGCAGTCATTTCTTGCAAGTTCCCAAGAGAAATTGCCATACCCAGTGACACTTTACAGATCACTGTCTTATTGTCCTACAAAGCCAGAAAAAGCAGTACAGCTCCACAAACAGGAAGTTTCCAGATTCTTTGGGGACATACAGCTGTTTTTTCTCATTCCATCAAATGCTGGGTTATTGCCTCTGGAGTCACTGCCCTCTTTAATGTTGAAAAATCCTATTGCAAATGGGTTTTTGAAAAATTTTCAGCTCTCTAAAGACTAGCTAAAATAAATTCCCTGTAAATTGTGGCACACACAAAATCCAAGATAGTGAATAGAGTATTAGGATTATAATGGATCTCGTTTGGGATATGCTGTACTTCTTGTAATTTTGGCAATCGTGAGCAGGAGGCCAGCAAAAAGAGATATTTATAAAACGCTTATGGCTCAGCAGCTCAAAATATCTCCCTCTACCCTCTTCCAGGTTTACTCCTGTAGTCACGAGTTCCCTGGCACTGAGAGCAATATAGTTGAAGTTGTATGTAAGGGCACAGTAAAAGGTGAAAAGGTGATTAAAGTTTTAATGGATTTGATGGGCTAAGACTTAATGGGATTAGGCCACTGCCAGTCTTTATTCCCTGTAAATGTGGATAGGGGGAGGAAGAGAGGATATTTATCTGAGAATAAGAACAAATACTAAAGAGAGAATGTCTGCCTATGTGAAGCAGAAAGATCGGTCTCTGGCTGAGTCACCTTCTACTTTTGGAAACAGATAGAAATTTATCCTGTGCTGTCAGCAGAGAGGCATCATATAGAGGGCAGCAGGGGACTCACTGGCTGAGGTGGGGTTGTGTTCTCTTGCTGAGGCAGCTTCCCCTTTCTTCTGGCTTTCTGCAGTTTGCTCAGGGCCACTGCAATGCAGCTGCCCACTCTGGCATTGTTCTGGATCAGAGCAAGGTCTGTTTGGAATTTTTTTGAGGAAAAGAAAAAATACCAGCAAGACTGACCTCTCAGAAGCCTACGTAGGAACTGCCTAGAGGGAGAAAGCAGAAAATACACGCTGAAGACTTGATAAATTTGATCCCTCTATACAATAATTATTTCGGGGCACATACACTGCATTACAATACTGCATGAACACCCTGAATTTTTAATTTTTTTCACCTTCCTCCCCCTGTGTCCGTGGAGAGAAAACCTGTCATTTCCATTTGACAAATGGGGAACAGAAGCAAAAGCTTCACAGAGAAAAGAGAAAGTGAAGTGCTTAAACTAGAGCCAGAGTCTAAAAACCTCGGAGGATCTTGGCCAGCTTTTCCAGAAAGAGATGCCTACTGAGATTTTTTGCCAAGTCTCTATAAGCAAACATTTCAGCAATTTCACTGAGAGGAGAGTATCAGAGCTTTGAAAGCCTGACACTGTGGCTGCATACAGCTCTAATATCCAAAAATGCCTTTACCAATCTGTCTTGACTGACCAGGTCTCCTAAAGGGCTGGCAGCAGAGCCTGGATGTGAATCTGGCTCTCCTAGATCCTACAGTGACATCCCAGCAAGTAGATCTGCTCTTCTCTTGCTGGTGCAAGAGGATTCCTGCTCATCCAGGGGTGTTTTCCCTCCAAGTTTCTCTTACTCTGCAGCCACATGAAGATAAGGCAGTGTGAAGTACAATGCAGTGCTCTGGGAAGCCTAGGTACCTTCCAGTGGTACATGCCCCACCATGGACAACAGTGTCCTGCGACTCCATCACAGAGCAGGCAAGCTTGGGGATCAGATGTAAGGGATCTCTTTGGGCTCTGGACCACCTGCTGTCTGTGCTGGCCTCCAGTTTTTATTGCAAAAGTGGATGAGGACAGTAAGGGTGCTCCTGAAAAAGCAGGATGCAGTCGCTAAGCTCTCATCTGTTTCTAGATACTGAAGTCTTTGCCCCTTGCTAGACTGTTGATAAAGTGACAACATTTTCTACCAAGCATTATCAGAAGAGATATGAAGTACACTGAAGTACCTTATTTTTCCCCCACTCAGTAAAAGGATACTGGAGTCCAGTGATCTCCCATCAGTTAATTCATTGATCTTCTGTAACATAAAAGGGGTCAGTTCTTTGCCTGTGATCCCTTTAGACCTGCAAATGTAAAGAAAATGCCTGCGGATGAGGAGGACTGAGCTGAAACAGCATCAGAGGAGAAGCACTGCTGCTAGCAGATACTTTATCTCCATAACCACATACTATAAAACGGCCTGTAAACAAGCTTCAGGTTAGATAAAAGTACAGTTGAATGCATATTGCGGGCTCACCCGTGCCCAAAGTTAAGCTGTGCTCACTGGTTCACCCTGTGGGCTCACTGGGTGAGTAAAGGATAGGGCTTAGATTGCTTCTCACCTGGCTTCGCCGAGAGCTTGTTGGATGGCCTCTTCGATGACCTGGCCCGAAGCAGCTCGCTCCTCAGGACAGGGCACTGCTATCAGCACCCCACTGCTCAGGCCTAGCCCCAGAGCGCTGGCTGGGAGAGGACAGGCAGATCGTTAGCAGTTCTGCTTGGATAAATTAAATGCTGAAGGAAAAGCATAGAGGAGAGTAGGCGTGTGTGAAGGAACCCACATTTGCTGGAGCTCCTATTCTTAGCTGACTCAAGGGCAGGGTCTCTTCCAGCTACCAATCAATTTACATCTGCCTCTTTATTTTGAGTGTGTCTGTACAATAAAAGGGGCAAAGAATTATATATATATTTTTTAAAGAAAAACAATTCCACTTCTGAAGGCCCAGAAGCTCTTTTTGTAAGCACACTAACTTACGTGTTCCCTGCACTTCACCAGCATGAACAAAATGTATGAGCATGCCAAGGTGACTGCAGCTAGCCAAAAAAGCTTGCTGTAAAGACTGAACTTCCCTGCTCCTTTATTTTTAAAAAAAACAGGAATGGGGGAGGTGGGATGGCTTGTTTTTTGGGACAAAACTCTACTCCAAAGTTAAAAAAGAAAGTGCCTCATTCAAGGTGATTTTTGTGTCCCTCTTTTCCAGGGCCCTACATGGGCCTTTCCCTTCTGAAACACACCAATGAGTTCAGCTGCCTCCTCTTCATCCCGGACGTGGTATGGTGCCTGGAAGCCACTTTGGCGTGAGAAGAAGGCTGGGAATTCCCTTGACTCTCCAAAGGCAGCCACGCAGACTCCCTGAGTCTCCTGCAGCAGCGGAGGTGAGACAAGCAGGTAATCAGTGGAGGGAAAGTTGACACACCAAAAGAATGGGACTTGCTCCTTCTGCCCAGCTAAAAACTGCCTTTCTTTAGCACAGGGTCTGGTTATCTTTATACATCACATTCTATTCTATTACCAACATTTTTCAAAGCAAAGAGCCAGACACAGCAACTGGTTAGACAGAATCTGGCTTACTGAGACACAGGAGACATAAACATATGTTGCTTGTGCTTGGAGCTGATCAAAAGCCATGCAGCTGTCATTAGTGCAATACCGATTCCAAGGTAACAACCTGTGATCTGAAGACATGTGATGAGCTGACAGGAATATAAATGAGCTCTGTTTGTGATTGAGAAGTATTGACGTTGGCTGTCACCTGAAGTGCTGGCCCTGGTGGTTTCCAACATACCAAACCTTAAAAAGTGACTGGAAGTCATCTTGATTCCCACTTTAGTTCTGTATTTTATTATTTTATATAATAAAACATTTTAATAAATATAAATACTATTATTAATAAAATATAAATGTTGGATATTTGCATTGTTATTTCTAAATACAAATAATATTGATACATAATACAAATATAAAATATTTATATTTTATTATTCTTTTAGTGTTTGATGGATCTAGTCTGCGTGATCCATCCATTCTGGAGCACTGTGCCAGAAAAGCAAGTCTAGGGCCAGAGAAAGAGGTCATGGCTAGCTCTCCCTTTGGCCTCACTTGGAACAGCTGCTGGAACAGCCCCTTGGGCACGGATAGATTTATATTAGGGAGCAGCCCAGCGCTTTTATAGCCCCAGGACTAGAGAGCATTAAATATGGGTTCACGTCCTCACAATAGTAATTTCTAAAAATCTGAGGCTTAATACTTGCCCTGACACCACTGGGCATTCTGTATACAAAGTACAACTTTATCTGCTTTCAGGCTCAGCAGCCCATGCTACCTACCAGATACTCCAGTGTCCTGCCAATATCAAGGATAGACTTGACTCCTGCAGATACAACAGCAACCGGAGTTCGTCCTAGCTCTGTCAGGTCAGCACTCACATCCAGAGCTGTCAAGGGACAAGCAGCCATTGTGTGGGTGATTGTATTGTAGTCCAAGCTGATGTGATCTGCCCTCTTAAAAAGCTGTATCTGCCTGGGATGACACTGCCTGTTTTTCTAACCACTTAGATCCACAAACAAATATTACAGGTTTAGATCATGCCTTTAGGTGTTGAGATTGAAAGAGAGATTGCCAAAAAGAAGTCACATAGCTTAGGGCAGAGGTGTATCTCTCAGCTCTTTGATCACATCAATAAACGGCATGCAGAAATTTGGTAGAAAAGAAAGAAGAAGGTATTATTAAGCAAGGACAAAGTTCAAGGAGATGGAATATAATTTAAGTAGATTTTGATTTTTGGTGTTGACATCACTGGCAAAAAAAAGCGCCACAGGAGCTTTGCTGACCTTAGGAAACTCCCTGGTCTGGAATTTACATCACATCTGAAAGGGATGGCATCCAGCAGGGCAGAGCACTTATGCTATGCTAGGAATATATATGGCTACGAAGAGAGAATGTACTTAAAGGTCACAAACTACACTGCCAAGGCTGGGCCGTTTTCCAGAGAGGAGTATGCACCTCTAACACGGACCAGGGCCTAAGTCTCTTTTGTGGTGAGACTCTCCTCAGCTGAGAGTTCGTTCGTAACAACACTGTGCTTGGTAGCCAGTACCAGGTTATCCAGCCATTACAGAGTGGGAGAGGTACTGTCAGGTCCTGTTGCACCAGCAAACAATATCCATATAAACCCGTGTAAGCAAAGGATAAAGAGAAACTTCCATCCTCTTAACAACTGGCCAGTGCTCAAGAGGAATATTCTGAAGCTTCTGGAAAGGAGACACCGGGGAGAAAACAACCATAGTATGGTCAAGAAGAATGATAACTTTACTCTTCTGAGCAGACAGTTACTGCAGGACAGACTGGGGAAAAAGGAGAAAGATGGAATTAAATAAAACAGTAGCAACATAGAGAAAAGTAGAATGTATTAATTTTCTTACTGTTCTCTCCTCCCCGATGGACGCCTCCTATGCCACCTGTCACAAACATGGAGATTCCCGCTTTGTGTGCAGCAATCATTGTTCCAGACACGGTAGTGCCACCGGACAAGCCCTGTCAGGGGACAAACAGTCAGCACCCAGGGTGGCCTGGAGAATACTGCATGCAGGCAGCTATGGTTGTGGTCTGACATGTAGCAATGTCACAACAGCCTGCTGTCACCAGCTGACAAGTGAAATTCTGATACAAATATTCTATTAGGCAAAAATGCAGGGGAATCACCATCCCCGCTACGTAAGCCGTGCTTGCCCTGATGATAGCAAAGGCCTTTGTTCTCCCAGGCTTTCCAACCACAAAGCTTCATGGGTGGCTCATGTCACCTTAAGCTCAAGGTGGCCTGCATGTAACATAGTTTACATGTAACATGATGATGCCGTATCATGTCAATAAGAATATTCTTAACCAAGTGCTTATGGCTTGCCAGCCAATCTGGAATGACTTTTCAGAAGCCCTAGTTCATGGCTGCTATTCCCTTACTCTGTTGTATTTTGATTCTAGATAGTACCACATTTGAGCTTACCCATAAGATAATACTTTACATGCTATTTTCAAGAGGTCTAAAAGCCACCTGGCTTGAAGCTGGAGAGCACTATACTCTTGCTGTATAGAGAACACCACAATAGAAAGCCTGCATACCATACCTGGCTGAGGACGAAAGGAAGATCTCTCCGAGACACTTTAACTACATTTTTACTGCTTGCCAAGAACTCAAGTTCCTCATCTGTGAGTCCTACATGGATTCGACCTCTTAAAATACCTACAGTGGCTGGTACCGCTCCATTTGTTGTTACAATTTCTTCCACCTCTCTGGCCATGCTAGAACAAGATAAACAAGACAACAATCTCAAAATTAGTGAGGCAAACAGACAAGAAAACTGCTGTGTTTGATGGCGATCGTTCAGTTTCCAGTTTTATACAGTTCTTGTGATTTCAGCTAAGTCCAGTTCCTCTTGTGTATCTTCCTAATGGCAGAAGTCTTTGCACTTGAATTTGCAGAAGTGCAGAGCTCCCATTTTCAGGACAGCAATGTCCAAGCTCTGTGCTTCATTTTTGAGAAAAATCACTTGGTTAACAGGCAAATCTGGTTGTACAATAGACTACTGAAAACAGGGATCTTCTCAAAGTAGGACATTTCTGTATCTATTACCTGTTATTCCTCTGAGATCATAGTCCTTCACAGAAACCCCAGGTAATTCAAGCCCCGCTCAAATGATTGGGATATATTTTTCACAATACAGGTAGTTAGATATAAAGTAATGGCCGTGCCAAAAAGCTGCAGCCTGATGATACTCTAGAGCTGCAGACTAGGTATTTCTAAGCTTTGCAGGTTTTAACCTTGATCATTCATATACTATCCTTTTTAAGAGCAGCAGCTTCTCACTTTCTGAGCTATCCGTACATACGCTAGGCAATCTTTAAGTATTGAAACTACCTCCACCCCAAAACCAAATTTTTAGAGCTTCGTTCTAAGACAGAATGCCAAGCAAAATAATGGCCAGCTAAAAAGCAAGATGGAAAATCAATACCAAAGCCTTCCTGTGCTTTCTGAAAGCAAGGATGGAGGGGAGTGTGCAGTGATTTCTGGCACTGTAACTCAGTGAAACGCAAATCTACTTAACATCAATAAATAAAGGGTAGAGAGGTCCTGTCTTTGCAGGACACAGAAGGCAGCGAGAGGGACCAGCAGCTTTCACAGTAGCTGCTGCGAGTGGCACTAAGGAACAGATTTCATTATTGTGCTCCAATTCTTTTTGCATTACAAAAGTTATACCAAAAGAAACTGCAGAGTCTTTTCAATGTCTGTACAAACTCTGCAGCCAAAAAGGCTGGTAGCTCTCTTACAGCAAGTGGTGACACTATCTGCTGCCACATTTTAAAGAAAGCCAGAAATTTAAGGTGTTGGATAAGGAGATAAAAATAGGTACCCCATATGTGTCCTTAAAAGTCCAAATACATTTATTTTACACTGGAGCTCATATTCTGCATGCCTAGCAACCTGACGTTTCCATTTGCTCTTACAAGGGTTTTGTCTTGACAAAGAATACTAATACCGATCCACCAGTTATATGCCTTGTTCTTACAACTTTGTTGAATGAGGAACATCAAAATTCACCACCTTAGATTCTGAGGATAGGCCATGCCATGTGTAATGATGGTGCTTTCCAAGGCTACAACTGGTCTCCCCTCCATCAGGGCTTCCTGTACGGAGGGCTGAATCCTGACATAAGCACCTGGGGATAAACACAAAAAAGTGAATTATTTGCGTGGGTATTTGCAGTAACTATTGAGCTGTTTTATAAAAGGCAAATTGTCATCATCACAATAAATTTATCCCCCTCTTCAGCTGTTCTTTGGGGTGAATTCACAAATAACTTCATGAAGACTAAAGCTGTGTTTTATGTAAGTGAAATATTTGCAAAATATCTCTACTGTTAACATGAATAATCATCATCATCATCACTGAGTGTTCCTCTGCCACCATTTTTGCAGATGTGCTGTCACTGGCTCCAGTAACATTACTTTAAATTAACATTACTGTGAATGAACTGAGCCCTGCAACTGTGCCCCAGGAATATGTTTTAAAAGAGTGGAAGCATCAAGGATACCATAGTAACTCAATATATTATAAGACTATCATGCATCAATACTATTGTTGCTCTTTGCTTTGCTCATAGAACACTGCCAGCAAGGTCCCTGCTGCCTTCAGATGAGGAAAATGCTTTCCACCCACAAACTGTTTCAGAATACACTACTCACCATGCAGAAATCTTCTCACCTGGGTGGTCCCACATGCCACAGCGGACACATGTCTTCCCAGGCTATAAGTTATCTTCCTAATCATCATGAGCATATGCATGGTCCTGAGATAACACAAGTCAGGTAAAAATGCAATAACTAATTTAGCAATTATGTGACTGTGTGAAGCTAAACATATCATCTCTTGTGTTGATCTTGGAAGGTAAACATCCCTTGCCCAGGAGATTGCCTGGACACTCTTGGTGTTTCAAGCATGAGCCAGGGCGTCAAAGCAAAATGTTAAGCTGCAGAAATTGAGTTGGAAGAGTTCGCCTGGACCACTGTCAATGCTGGGCTGAAATCGTGGTGGAGCAGAGGAAAGGATGAGGAGTAATGAACTAGAGAGTGTTTAGAAGTAGACAACCTTTTAATTTCCGAAGCTACTTGCTCATGACAAAATGCAGGCTCAGCCACTGCCCACGTCCAACCTGAAAGATGACAAGGAGAAATCTACAAGGCGGACACAGGCAGAGGAATGCTATAAAGAGATGAACCTGTTTTTTGCCAGTGTTTAGGAGGAAACAAGCAGTCCAGTAAAATAAAGAAAGGAGCCGAGAACAGGTAAACCAGACTGTAACTACAAGCAGCTTTCCCTAGAACCTGGAGTGCTTTCTGCAGGCTCATGTTACATCACTCTTCCTTGTGCAAAGCCTTGGAAGCAGAGTGGCAATTCAGCCCGGCAACAAACTCCAGAACTCCTCTGGTCTCTTAGCAACTCCTATTCACTTTAATTAAATTCGTTTTCAAACAGAGAAAGACCGGGAGGGAGTTGAAAAGGTTAAGAGAGTGGTCTGGTCTGGGCCTGGGGGCAGTTTCACTCAATGCCTGGCTGCTTCACATATTTTCCCCAGGCATTTGGCCATATCTCTCCAGCCTTTCCGTTCCTCACTCCTTCACCAGCAGGAAAGGATTCCTTTCTTCAGTCCTTTGTACCTATCATTAACTTAGATGATAAATTAATTGAAGTACTGTTCGCATTACATATATCAGAATATGGCTCTGATCTCAGTACAGTGTGTGACACAAGAGCTATATGGAACCATCTTACACCCAGTAAGAGGATTTCTTTGCTCAAATCTAAAGATATCGGCTCTAAAGGACAGCTTGGGCTGTGTGACACAGGAAAAGAGGGACAGGGTCTGCTCGACATCTCAAGCCATCAAGACAGACGTTGTCACAAGAAGCAATACACACCTGACCGAAACTGTAAGACTTTTTTCCACTTTCCAAATCCTTTTAAAGACAAAAATTCTTAATTAAGTTTATGGAATCATATCATGACACAAAAGTGGCAAAAGCTTCATGCTTACAACCCCTGCCTGTGCAGTGCTAAGTTCAGGAGCCAGCAGCCTGATCTGGTCATGCAAATATTCTGGTATCGCTGTGCCTGTGTACACACCCTTGGTTCTCCGGGGCAAAGTCAGCTTTGGAATCAATTCATTAAACCAACAAGGTTACACCAAGGATCGGTTGAGCTGTTCGAGCTGTGCTCTGAATTTTAACAACCCCCCTCAAACTCCCAAGCACAACAGCCAGGAGTGCTCAAGCTGTGCTGGCCAGTGGATAAAAAACAGCTGGTCACCACCTGAAACCAAATACGAATTAGCTGATGTTCACTGGAAACTCAGCCAACGCTCAGCCTGAGCTGGCTGAAAGATTTTTGAAGCTTGGCAAGTTTTGCAGCGAGACCCGTTCGACCTTTCGCCTTTTAATGAAACTTTGCAGATTCCCAGTGGAAGTTTCAGGCAGCTCTAGCACAGCCCGGCTTTCCTCCCTCCTCCAAGCCGTCCCTGCTAACCCACCCCCTCGTCATCGATCCGGCGCATCCGACCTCATGGAGCAATGGCCTAGTGTGTCTCTTACCTCTGGGCGCCCGTCTCACGGAGGGAGGCTGGCTGGGTGCTGGAGCGGTGCCTGGGAAGCCCTGGGAGAAGGCGGGAGGAGCGGGGGGCCGGCAGCAGCATAGGGGTGCACGGGCCGGTGCTCCTGGCTGAGAGAGCCCATTTATTATTAACCACAGGCGCAGCTGAGCTCTGCAACTGCTGGCTGCCTGGGGTGCAGGGGGCCATTTCACCATGGGGCGAGGAAAGCTTCTGTGATTAGTTTTGTTCACACAGTGTCAGATTTTCCCCTCACTCTTTAAAAAGACTTTTCCCATTTTTCAGATTCTTTGGCTGTTACTTTTTTTTTTTTAAATCAGTGAATTCATTGCTCAGTGAAACAATGCCTCTGCAGACTGAGCCCTTTTGTACTTATTCCTAAAAAGCAGAGGAATTGCATTCATGCCTCCCCCACAACTTTGCCAAACGCAGCTGTTAAACTCTTTCTAATCAGGGTAAGAGCTCTACCCAGCTCCTGGCCTCCCCAGGAGGAAAGCTGTAGGTCTAAAGCCAGTTGTGGCAATACTCCGTACGACACAAATGCCTGGCTACGCTGAGAACACAACCTGGGTTTACAGAGAAAAACTGTCGTAGTGTCCTGCTGTAAAGACAATGTATTCTAACAGGTTTAGGGTGACTTTGAACAAGGACTTTGAAATTCAGATATCTTTGTCCTTTCATTAAAAAGCCAGATTACTTTGAGACCTAATGCAGAGATATTACTCATGTTTCGATTCAGTAGTCTATAGAAAATATCAGAGATCAGAGTTAAATGGCTACCTATGAAGGAATTGATTTACGAGACAAAAGACATTATTCTATGCAATTTCCATGCATAACATAAAACTAGGTAAAGTAATTGCTAATGTATTGCTGAAGTAATCAGTGTCAGGGAACTGATTTTACTGCAATCCATTAATCGGGAAATTGTAAAACATAGGTTGTTAAAGCAGTATTCGGACTTTACACTTCAAGAGAAGTTTCCTGCAACTTTTGTTTAGCTTGGCAATCATGAACGTTGTCTTATTTTCTCCATCCTTCCAATCTTTTCAACTAAACACATTCAAGGAAACTTCAAACAAATCTTGCCAAGTTACAAAGACAATTTGCTTCTGACTTCTGCTATGTGGCCTGCAGGGAATTTAATTGCAGGAGTGATAGATTGCATCCTCAGATACCATAAATGGATGCTGAAGATTTTGTGAGTGGTATTTTCCTCCTGGAGGGATGGGTAGCTTGACATATTAATGTGTAGGTAAAGTTACATTTTTGAAAAATATACACAAATTATAAGGATATAATTTTACTTTCAATTAGATCTATTTGGAAAGACCGCAGTACTGTAGGAACCAATCTGGGCTATCACATTTTTGGCATGCTACAGGACAAGATGATTTAGTAATCAAGCTGGTCACTCAGTTTCCAACTCTAAAGATCAAGATCATCTCAAGATGATCTTATGCAGTGGGCACCCAGTTCAATTTGCCGGATCAGGTAAGTCAGGAGTAAGAGTGTGTTCCTTCATTTGCCATTTTTCTCCTCAAACCAAGTGGAAAACCAGCCTGTTGGATTTCTAGCTCAGCTTTCTGATATGAACCTGTAGGCCTCTGAGACAAAACAGGACTGCTCAAGCAGCTCTCTGAGGGCACTCCTGCAGTCTTGTGCACATCCCACGTTTTGGATTTGTTTTCTAAGTTTATTACTATGAGAATAAGAGCTTATATGAGCAATTTTCAAGGGCTAACCCATCGTTTGCTTGACTAGAAAAGCTGCTGAGGCTCACTAAACCAGGAAGAGAATGGGCCAGTTTGATACCAGATAGCGCCTGAAAGGCAGGCAGGCCGTGCTGTTCCCAGCATGTTTCTGAAAGGGGATATATGGCTGATGATCGTATAGGGGCAAGTGTGACAGGACCACAGTGTGTAAGTGACTGGGAGAAGAGAAAGCCCTAGAGAACAGCTGGAGACAGTTTTTGTAGGAAACCATGGGGGCTGTGTATAACTTACTCCTCTGCTTGCTGCAGCGTTAGCTGACTTTCCAGTCCTGTCTGCCTGTAGTGACCCAGAGAGCTTGCTGCTGGTGCTTCCCCCTCCGGGCCTCAGAAGTAGAAGTTAATATTAAACAGGTTCCTGGGTAAAATGGAATCGTCATGGCAAATTCCTAGTGCCTGCTGGGAGCTGGGCCCTCAGGCCACCCTTGTATTTTCATCTGTGAGTGATTCCTACCCGAGTTACCATGTCCTCTGAAACCTTTTCTCTCTCAGGAGTGTCACTACCCAAGGCGTTAGGGACATGAGAAGCTCCAAATTAATTTTATCACATTGGCACGCCTGCCTTGGGACAGTATTTTCCTCTCCCTATGAACTTGATTTGTAAGAGTCTATTAACCTGCAGCAATGCTGTGACCTGGAATGTGCTTATTGGTGTCTTTCTGTTGTGAAGCTTTGCTTCTAAGCCTCCAGTATCCAAGAGATGTACCAGGGACAAGCAGAATCATACGGAACACAGTTATTTAACCATTTATTTTACCTTTGTGTGAACTGTGATGCCTGCAACTGGCTGGCTGGCCAGAACTGCCATGTAAGGCAACAGTCTAACCAATACAATGGCCTGACAAAGTCACTCTTCAGTGATTTAACCTGTTGTTAAAGGCTTACATGCTTGCACTTTCATCAGCAGATTTTCATAATCGTTCTAATGATTCCAAAACAATTTTCCAGATTACCTTAATGGCTTGGTGATAAAGTATGTGATTATTTTTTTCCTAATATGATTTTTTTTTTCCTCCAGATGTTTCTAACAGAATGTAAGACTGAACATACAAACCTAGTGCGGTTTTTGAACTTATGTTTCAGTGTTGAACATTGTATCAAAAATGCTCTGAGATGGAATCAGGTGTGGAAAATGTTTCCTCTGATTAATATGAACTTTCTAAGAAAATGTCTTCCCAATTCTCGTGGCTCAGTTTTCCTTCGAACATCCAGGCATTTTCATAACAGTGATTTGTGGAACCGAATTTACAAACCATCTGGCATTGATCACTATGCTGCTGATCTCAGGAGGGAGTCAGCTGCTGCTCCTGACTATCAATGCTGCCCAGAGAACCCCGATCAAGGTCTCTATCTGATGCCAGCTCCTTATCTTGAGTGAAGGTTGGTCTTATACCACTGGCCATGTTTGTTCCCAAGAACTAAACATCTCTGTGCCCAGACCTCTGTCCACTGAATCCTGTGAAATTCAGCTTTTGGCACTCTTTTTTTTCTGAGGCATACCTTTCCTTTGAAGTCTGTTACAATCTCTACGTATACTTCACCGCCTTCTAGATTTCTGTTTGCCTAGGTCAAGGCTTTGTATACTCCAGAAGATGCCAGCAAGTGCATTCACATTACCTCATTCTCAAGGTCATTTGAGGGCACTCAAGCTATTTTTTCAAGGCAACAGATTTACCTCTTCTGACCTTTCTAGTGCGCTTCCTCAAGTCCTGCCACCCTGGGATGGTGTCCTACTGTCCATTTGTAGAACAAAGGCTTAATTTCAGTACTTTCTGAAGTGACTGATGGCTTAGATATGTTTTATTTTTTTAATATATTTTCAAATAGATATGCAAAGCATCAGCAACATTGCGCTGACAGACTTCTCTCTTCACCTTGCCCCTGCATCCCTGCTTGTCGCTCTGCCTTCTCAGGCCGTGTCTAGTACTTGGCATGAGACTCTTGGCAGTTGGAAGACAAGGACACAATGCAGATCAGGCAAACAGTAGTTTCACAACCACGATTTATGATGGCAGAAGGACGTGATGTTTCTCAAATTAGCAGCGATCAGCTCTCTGGTGGCTTAGTGTCAATTTTCGGTCTGGGCTTTTGAGGCGCCACTGGCTCGTTCCCCCCCCCC
>NW_009648953.1:619743-636795 GCF_000708025.1 Charadrius vociferus
CTGAGGGGGTGTGATACCGAACGAGCCCGCCGTGCAGATGGCGTGTGTCTGCCGTCCCTTGCCGTGCCGGGGAGGGGTGGGTTGGGAGCGTTTCTGGCTTCTTGTGCGGGGCCGTGGGCCACTACTTATTGTGGGAAAATATGCCCGCAGTGGTCGGTGTGAAGGAGACTGTAGGAAAGAGTCCTCTAATCGCGTTCCAGAAAATGCGTTAAAGCAGGAAGTAGAAAATAATTTAAGTTCCTGTCCCTTTGAATAAAAAAATTAAAAGTGGAAGTGAATTCGTGATTGATATAGTAAGAATTATTTATTAAGCCAGAGAATGGGAATAAGTCATGATAGACTGCAAAATGTAAGGCGTGCTGCTACTTGTGTTACGTTTAGATTCTGTATGCTGTGTCATTTTTCGGTTCCTATTTTCCTTTAAACTGTATTTCTGAGAAATCTTTTATATGGGATTATGCAAATCATGCTGCATGTTGCAAAGCTTGCCAGGTGGGCTATTTTTAAACTTACACTGCCGGCCTGTTTGCAGGCTGAAAGGAATATGAAACAGGGTTTTTTTTTGTGAATATAGAAATATATTAGTCAGTTTATATGAAAGCAAGTGGTAATCCAAGATTGGCATCAAGGAGCATCTTCTGATTCTTCTTTTTTTTAATTATTACTTTTTTTTTTAAATAAAATTGTAAATTATACTTAGCCTGAATGTGTTTCTGGGCAAATACATTTTGAGTCACTTGGAAGCAAAGAGGAACATCCCTTGGGCAGAAAGGAAGAGGCTGTAGATCTTGATACAAGATCTATATCTTCTCTGTATTTTTTTCCATTTGGGTCAGTTGCAGTTGCGGATTCAAATAGCAGTATTAAGAACCGTCCCTTGGCTTTCACAGGGAGCTTGCTTGCTTGCTTTGTCTCTCCTGTGCTGTTAGGTATGCCCTGCAGTATGTAAAGCATTCCTGTTAACTGTTGAGCACTGTTTCTTTTGGTTAATGCACTGTTAACACATACATTTGAGAAGCACTGTTTCTCAGTGCTCTCTGAGTACTTATGCATACAAAGAGTTTTGCCTATGAGTAACCGGGTTAATATTTGATGCATGGCAGTTAAACGTAGGCCAGCGATGAGGAAATAGCTGGGAATGGTGCTTAGCTCAGCTTTTAAGTGAGCTGCAAGGGTATAGGTTAGTGCTCCCTCTATATAGATTGCCTCATTTCCGAAGATTTAAAGGCTCAATTAGGTGAAATGGATTGGGGAGAGCTGTATACACATATATTTTCTCAGGTAACAGACACAATTGTTCAATTCATTGAAGACAGTGACTACCGTAGTACAGAGGCAGTCAAGTTCATCAGTGTCATGCAGTGCAGTGAGTCTGTTCAATGTATGGTGCAGTGACTCTGTCTAATGAACGTATTTATTTACAAACACTCACGACTAGTGAGAGGTTAAAGCTACTCTTTTGTAATGGTCAATGTGCTTTAATGTTATCTTAAACAAAAATGAGGTCTCAGCTTTGGAACTAATGAACGTCCCCATTCTTTGTTCTTTTTGACTAATCCTCCCAGTTCCCTCATTGCTTGCTTGCTTATTTCCTTGTTTATTTTTAGTGGGCCATTCAGATTGTAGACAGACTAGCTTTCCTTAGACTTTAAAGTGAAATTAACTATTTTGACTTGAGCTTCTGGGAATGTATGATAATAATTTTGTTTTTCTAAGTTTGCTTTCAATAGGATGCATTCATATTGAAGAAAATCTATTTCTTAGAATTAAATCCTGTTTTACCTTCATGAAAGCTTGAGGATTTAACTGTGAGATGAAGGGGTTAGATTTTGAAATGCAGGTTTTTAATATAGTAGGTAGTGAAGTTTCTGTTTTGAGTAGCACTGCACAATTCTATTTATTTGTAGGCTTTATTTACTTGAATCATGATATTGGTGACAGTAAATGCTGCCTGAAAAACTTCTGTGACATAGTAGATTCTCTATAAGTACTTTGCACTTCATGGTGAAGGAATACTGCTGTTTTATCAGAACAGGAAGTTTTAGAAATGGTAGAATAAGTTCTTGCTGCTCCTTTGAATACTTGATATGATAAAGCGGTTGGCTAATGAGTTTTATGATGGCAGTGTGATATCCTAGGGGTGAATGATTGATATCTGGGAGAGATGCAACGACTAAGATGAAGGACTTTGATTTCGCCTAGACATCTAGTTTGGCAGATTACCCTTCTGCTTTTCTAAGCAGCTAAAGTTTAGAAGTCTCAGTGAAATGTAAGAATTCATCATGTTCCTTAAGATATGATGAAAAATAATTTTCTTACATTGCTTCTATGATTTATAAGTTTTCAAGGCTTTTGTGGTGTGTAGTAATTTATAATCTTTTTAATCTGGAATGAATCACAGGGGAGTAAAAATGTACTTCATAACTACTTCTTATTTAATATTTTGATCCTTTTGTTATTGATATGTTTGAAATAAGAAAAAGAATGGTGGTCCTTAGCAAACTTTTCTGTCCTTCCAGTTTCGCTGAATATGTGGTTTTGTTGAGCAGTGGTATAGCCAACGTTGTTTTTTTTTTAAAGACTTGACACTGTTAGCTCCATATATTTGTGTTTTCCAGATGTCGTGCAATAGTAAAGGTCATCAAGTTGATGCAAATAGATTACATTTCACTTGTTTGTTTAATAACTGAATGTAAATAAAACCCTTAGCAACTAATCGGTGTATTTTGAGAGTTGTCTACGTGTTTGTATTTTTGGTGTTTTTCCTGAAAACCTAGATCAGATATTTATCTGTCTTTTAATGTGAAGAATCTTTATCAGTAAAGTATGCCTCCTTAATTCAGGGCAACACTAGTGATACAATGTAGGAGCACAAACCTTTTAACAACCTGCTTGTATGCTGCTTTCTTATCTGCGCTGTTCTGGATCCCTCTCTAGCTTCTTGCTGGAGGAGGTTATGGAGAAGAAGGGACGAGGAGATAAGTGCTCTTAAGACCTACTTTTTCTTTCTTTTTTCTTTTTCTTAAGAGTGCTTACTCATGTAGAATTCTATCACCCACTCACGTGGCTGAATGCCCACGTGCTGTGCTAGAACAGCGTGTGTGCCTAGCCTCTTCCATGAGAATTCTCAGTCTCTGCAGTCTTTGTGGCACCTGAAGAAGCTAATGACTGCAGTTGGCTATTATCCTGAGGTTTCCTGTCTGCCAGTCATGGCAACGTCTCAATTTTTGAAGGAGGTCTGTTGCCGGGTGTGACATTCTAATTCAGGAAACCCAGTAGTTTAAATAAACAAAATGGGATTACCTGAAAGCAGAATTAAGTGGACCTGAAGTAAACAACAAACCACACTTGGATAAACAAACTCATTGCAAGCTTCAAAAGCTATGGAAAGAAGTATTGTGTATTGATTTGACTAGTAGGATTACAGGGTTAAAGACTTAATATATAGAAGGAAGCATCTGAAAGAGGCTGGTTCATATTCGGGATTTTAGACTGCAGTGAAAACTTCAAGTGTTTGACACTGCATTGTCTTTTTGATACAGGCATTGCAAATTCTTTTTGTCTAGCTTATGGCGAGTAATAGAAGTAATATTCTAGCAGTGGAAAACAAAATCTTCAGTAGATTGTTATACTTTAAAGCATCATGGAAATCAAAGTTGTTGAAACCTGGATAGACTTGAAAATTTTAAGTATTCTGGTAAATTAATTATAGCACTTGTAACATCTCTACAGCGGTTGGAGTTCCAGAGAGTTGGAGACATGATTAGCTTTATGGCTTTGGACAAGTGTTTTCTCTATATGTTTCCAAAAAAACGCCCACTGGATCTTGTCTACAACTCGAGACTTTTGGATGTGCAAAGCCTGATTTCTATGACCTTTTTTTAAGCAAGCCATGAAAATCAGGGTATGCTATTTTGATCAAGGCATCCATAACTAGGCATCAGTTGAAATGTTTTTCAGTGATAAAATGCCAGTGCAGGCAATTATTACTTCTAGGTGTGTTGGTATCACTCATGTTTTGTACAGTCATGCAATGAACTGAACTGGGGCAATGATCTGGGTTTAGACCCCGATGAGTTCTCTGGTCTGGTTCCTCATGCAGCCTCACCAAATCATGCTAGTATATCTGAATAGGAAAGAAATAGAGCACTGCTGCCAGAATAAGTGCTTTTTGGATGACAGCATCATAGACACTCAGAGAAAATCTGGTTATATACTTGTTTTGATCTAGTTTTACTTTTTTCAGATAAAGTGATATGTGTTCTTTGAGTACTTGACTGAATGCAGATTTCAGATATCCTTCTACATGTTACTGAGTGAGGCAGATAACTTATGCATTTCTCAGTTTTAAGGATCCTTTTTTTTCCCCTGTAACCAGAAACAAGAGGCTGGTATTGCTGTTGTTTAAAGATACAGTTAAGTTAAATACTCTGCGTGTGTAAAGATGCTCTCCAACAGAAGTTGTGTTATCTTTCACCAGAAATAATGCACTCTGTCTATTTTTCAACATTACCAAAGTGTATTTTAGCCAGAAACTGCAATTTCATATGCAAAATGTTAAATTCTTTGTGACCTTTAAGTAAAAAAATCTTACCTCTTGGCAGGGTAGGAGGGGAGAGAGAGTTGGTGTGATCTTTAAAGAAATACATTTTTTTTCCCACCCCAGTTGTCTTGTTCAAATGATGGTGAGTCCGCTGTGTAGGATCACAGGCTTTTAAAAGTGACGTGTGAATTAAATTGAGCTTGTGAGTGTTTCAGGTTTGGTTTTTTTTTCCCCCTTTGTACATCTTGATTTGATGAGTTGTGACAATTTTCAGAATTATACAGAATCTGTATTTGCAGAGGATTTTCTAATGTAAGTTGGAAAAAAAAGAAAGGGACTTGGAGCTCCGTTTCCTCTGTGTTACAAGCAGTGGGAAGGCCTAATTTTGAGGCTTATATATTTAGGATAAGTTCTGTTGACCAAGTACTTTCTAACAGAAGTCCTCACTTTAAGCTGGTGCCTTTCTCTTAGTCACTTATTTCAGCCATAGCGGTGTCCCAACACTTTGTTGGCTTAAGTAGCAGTGTGGCTGAGCAGTGATCTGATCTAGATTAAAAATAACCATGGGGGCAGCAAAAGGAATGTCAGGTTACATCTGAAGCCATCTGAGTCAGCAGGTGGCTATGAAAGTGCATGCCCCAACACATGGGGGAAGCCGTGCTATGTGGAAATAAGCAAAGGGTGGAGATAACAGTTGTTAAAGAACAAACATTTAACAACCTCATTTTTTTTTTTTACCCTATTGGTGTGACTCCCATTTCTTAAAAGCACGCCAGAAATTCCAGTTATGTTCTGGTTCCACGAGTTCGTGGATTTTTGGCTTTGAGGTGGGTTTCTTTGTGGGTGGGTTGTGGTGTTGCATTGGGGTGTGTGTGTGGTAGATTTTTGGTGTGGTGTGTTTTGTTGTGATTTTTTTTTTTTTTTTCTTCACAGTGGAGAGAGCTGATTGTGGAGTTTGGGGTTTTTGTTGTGTTTTTGCAACACCCTGTTCCTGGTGCATGCTGGCATAGCTGCTTGTGCAGCCACCTGGCAAACCTGGCTAGGGTACTCATCTCTCTGGGGAGAATACCCTGCAGAGCCTCATCTGGTCTTATACCACTTATTTTTATGTAGGACCACATTTTTGGTTACTATGTGGCTACAGCTACAGACAGGTGATTTGTTTTGAGTGTGAATTGCAGCCTGATGGCAAGTGTCAGCTGGTGGTTTATAAAACCACTTCAGTGTTTTTTTTCTCTTAGTACCTTGAATACAGCACTAGTTTTGCACATGGAGGGTTATCAGCCCTCTTAAGACTCACCTCAATTTTTAATATATCCTTAGTAGTGAATTACAGGTGTAGGTCTGCTTATGTCTTTTGGTGAATTGTTCATTTTGATTTATCTGACTTCTTAAAAATATAGCAGACTAAGTACCTGTGCAGGAGTTCATGCAATTCAACAACTTGCCACCTTTTAAGTTTAGGAATATCAGCTTGAATGTGCTGTTTTGTGAACAGCTATCCTAATCTTAGGTTGGGCTGCTGAAAAGATGATCCTTCTGTCTCTTTTGCTGGCTGCACTGCTGTGTATCTGTGCAGTCACCTGGTTAGAGGACCTGCTTCTACTGGCTGCATAGGTTTGGTAGTACCAGCCCTAAGTGGTGAAAGTGTGTAAGAGGAGGAGGGCAGGACTGCCCCTTTCAGCAGCTACATAGGCTAAGAAGGGTATAATCTGCTTCCCAAGCTTCCCTCAAGTGGTGTTTTATATAGGCAAGCAAAGAATTTGTATGAGACCTAAACCCTAACAAATTTTCTTGTTTATCAGGTCTTGGTAGTTCCAATGAGTTCAGAGTTTGCAACTTCCTTGGTGTCTGGGGGCCAGTGCTTCTCTTACTAAACTGAAGTGTTGATAAATGTGCTGGTGGATTCAGTTCTTGCATGGCTGGTTTGTTTTTTAATTTTTTTTTTCTTGGCTAGTACTTCTATGTTGATTGAGAAAGATGTACTTAAATTTGTGTTTTCAATTGTGGTTTTGATGTGAGCATATTGAGCCTGAATAGTTACAGTGCCTTAAATTTAAAGACGCTTGTGTCTTCTAGGTTAAAACTTAAACTAAATGGAAAATCACCATTCTGTTTTCTTGAATAGCTGAATTTGAGGATGCTCAATTACACTTGGATTACTTGACATGCTAAAATTTAGTAAACTGTCCTCAAAAGCCTTGAAACTGTACAATTCTTTCAAGACATGCGGCACAGTATTGAAGCAGGGTGCTGCTACTGATTATTTGGCTCCTATGGCAAAAACTAATGTGTATGTTTTGTCAGATGTGATTATCCATCACAAACATTTTTTGCATTCTTGGAGAGGAAATTACTTTTGATTGAATTATTTACAAATACAGAATAGATTTAAGCCCTCAGGAAACTTGATTAGGGTGTGGCTGATTTTGATTCAGTGGTGGGCTTCTCTAAGGTTTCTGTTGGTGTCAGAATGTAGGAGCTACAAGTAAAACTTTGTCTCTATCTACTTTGTCCAAGATTCTTTCCTTTCTGTATTACAGCATATTGATATGGTTTGCTTTGCATGTGGTTTTTTTTAGGCTTTTGTAAGTGTAAGTCCATAAGTGTGTGGTGTAGTTCACTGGAACAGCTAAGGCTTCATCTTTTTTCAGGCGTTCTTATTTGTATGTTTATACTGGGATGCGGTCCCATGAGTCTTTAGCAGTGTTCTTAATTCAGCATACCTTGATTTATAGAATAACTCAACATACTCTGTTTGCAGCTTCAGTGCTTCTCCTTAATTCACAGTAATCTTCTGGTTTACAGGTATTTCATGCATGGAGTTTGCAAGGAAGGAGACAACTGTCGCTACTCCCATGACCTCTCCACTAGTCAGTCTGCTATGGTGTGCAGGTATTATCAGCGAGGATGCTGTGCTTACGGAGATCGTTGCAGGTAAAGAAACGCCATTGACCATCCTATAGGGGAGCAATTACACTCTTGAGTGCCTGAGTAGAGACCTCACAGAAAGGCAGTAAATCTTAAAGTGTTTTCCTCTTTCATTGCAACTCCAGAAATTTATAAAAATAGCTGCTTTTCACAAACTGCCCTCTCTTGGTAAATACTATAGTGTTTGCTTTGCTATGCAAATAAATAAGCAAAGACAAGGCAAGAAGAGAACTGGTTTTCATAAAAGTGCTAGTTGTCAGGGTGTGGGGTGTTTTTTGTTTGTTTATTAGTAACATGAGTAGATAATTTAATAGAAATCTGAGACTACATTCAGACTAGCTGAACTGGTGGAACTGAGTTACATTTGGTAAGTGATCATAAAAGCCTGAACAGGTAAGAATTTTTTTTTTCCTAGATTGCATGTGTGTCTTCTGAAGTTGCTTCTCAGACACTTGAACTGCCATTTTGGAAAAGTAGCTGGAGTGTAGTCATGTAGGCTCTGAAATGTTGCCTGTATGAAATCATGCTATGTTATGAAAACATAGTATGACTTTAACCTATACCCCTGAAACTATTAAAAAGAGAAAAAGCGTGAAGTTAGGAAACTGATGCTTTCCTAGTATTGCACAGCTTTACAAAGACTTATGGGTGTTTGCATCATCTCAGGTTTGCATTATTAAAATTTATCAGGAGTTTTAACATTGTCTTGTTGCAGCTCTAATGTGTGGTGAAATAATTGCGTCATGACTTCATATGGTAGTTCATAGTTGGCTTTACTTTCATGTTTAATATATGGTTACTACATATAAGAAAGATAACAAAAATAAGCCTATCTGTAGCTTTCTATCTGCTAATGTTGCTTTCTTGATCGTGTAGATCAGTGGTCTCCAAACTCTGGATCGCATACCCCATCATTGAAAAATTTTTGAGCGTCCCCCAATATAGATTATATATATCTACTACTGTACTAATATATTATGTACATTATAAAACATACACAAAAATCAGAATTTAAAAAAGGATGTAATAAAGATGAGATAAACAGTATTTTATAAATGTTTTAACAGTCCAAAACCGTTTTTGCTCTTACTAAAAGTCTTATTAGTAATAATATTTTTTTTTACTGACAGTAATGTTGATTGAATATGCTTCGTTATTTTTTTAAAATCTTAGTTTAACATGTTGTAATAGCGATTTGAAGGTCTCATTCTAAGTTCAGTTTATTTCAGTGTTTAGTTTTAATGGCTATCATAGCTGAAAAAGATCTTTCATAAAGTTATATAGATGCAAAAGTAAGAATTGTATTGTTGGCTGCACTTTTCAATCCTATCCATCAATTATGCAAGGATTTTTGTTAAAATTTGGTTAGTAAATTTCCATGTTCCCTGATCTCAATCAGCTGTTCTTGCAGACTAATTGGAAGGTGTTGCATGTTTGTGTTTTTAACAAATGGGCCCAAAACCTACTGAAACTCTTTGGAAGATTTTTAAACATGTAAGAGAACTCTGTTTCCAAGTTTAAGTGTATAAGATATGAGAGTTTTTTTAATACTTGGCACACTTGCATCATTTTTGGAAGAAAAGAAAAATCAAACCCAAACACCCAACGCATAACGGTGGAAATGTTTTGGAACAGCAGTTTTCAAAATGTTGTCTCCATACCACAAGTTTCTTTCAAAAAGCAGTTACTTGTTCTTGAAACGTCTTTACCTTGAAGGGACAGACTGAGTCTGTTTATTTTTTTAGAAAATATCTGCTAGATAGCATACTACTGGCAGAGACTTGTTGTCATGGTAAAGGTCAGCAAATTTGGAACATTTGTCTTTTTGTGAAATAAAAACGCATAACTCATCTTTGACAACTTTTAAGTGCTTTACCACAAGATAACCAGCAAACCTCTGTGTGGTACAGATTTTCATGGTCACTCTCCATCTGTAACAAAGTGTTGTAATGATTTGACTCCTTAAAGGTCTTGTTTTTCTAAAATTAACCATACTGACGACACTCTGTAGCACTTTGTGATTCTGAGTCCATCTTTGCTACAATATCCTGCCTATGAATGATGCAGTGAATGAATTTCTGGTGTGGTGCTCTCTCTGTAACCTTATTCTGGAATCCTTTTTTTTATTATTATTAGTCTAGTCAAAGCAGCGGCTCCTGTAGTAGTTACATTTGCACAGTTTTTCCATAAAACATTGTTTTTATTAAGGAAGTAATTTACTGTTGAGAATATAGCTTGTCCAGTATATCAGTTTGTCTTTATTAGAGAAATCATTTGTTGAGAATATATATCTTCGGGTACATCTTTTCTTTAGTGGCTCACAAAAAGTAGTTATTTGTGTATTTCATTATTGAAACAGCATCTAGCAAATATCGTAAGCTGAGACATGTTAGAAACATCTGTACTTTCATCCAGCTGTACAGCAAACTTCCCACACTGTGAAATTTGTTCTAATGCTTGTTTCTTCAAATCTGCTGTGTTTTCTATGTGTTTCCCAATAGTATTTGCTGGCAAAGGAATGTGTTTTATTTTGTCCTCATATTGTTTTCCATGTGTTATTTCAATCATTTTTACCACAGCAGCAGAACAAATGGTCCAGTGGTATGGGGCTTTTTGTCTTTCACTATTACATAAGAAGCCTCAAAAGAGGCTTCTAAACATTTATT
This sequence comes from Charadrius vociferus, assembly GCF_000708025.1. Taxonomy (NCBI): domain Eukaryota; kingdom Metazoa; phylum Chordata; class Aves; order Charadriiformes; family Charadriidae; genus Charadrius; species Charadrius vociferus. Next base: position 629,884 of record NW_009648953.1, read on the forward strand.
GTTAAGTTTTGTAAAGTACTGGGTTGAGTATAGCATGACTTGAAACATCTGAAAAAACTGTAGAGGTTTGTCTTCATGTTCTGGATGTTTAGATTTTAAATGTCTTGCTAATTGTGATGGCCTCATACTACCATTAGCTAATATCTCAAGGCACAATATACACTGAAGGCAAGGTTCATTGTTAATAATAGTGGACGCAAATGCATCTTTCAGATAGTCGTCTTGGTAATCTCTATTCCCCCCCACATCCCCTCTTGTCAGATCTGATTAGGTTGGCATTGTCTTTACCTTGTAGTGTGGCTGGTGAAGAACTCATAGTAGGAGTAGGAAAAGTGTTAGCTCTGATGTTTTCTCGTTATTTGCTGTTGCTCACATTATCAGTATTGTCTTCAGTCCACAGTTTATTTGCAGGAATCTTTTTAAGCCGCTTACGTGTTTTGTCAGAGTTAGTTTAGGTAAAACAAGGTAATATAATCTGCCAATCCGTTTAATTGGGCACAAGCAAACTGCAGTGTGTTGCAATATGCTGAAAGTGAACCAACAAGTGAGGGTGCCGTTGTCAACCCCGCTGCATGGTGGAACACCCGCTCCTCCTTCAGGACACCTTGCGCATACCATACGTGGGACCCTCTGACGTACGGACCGAGTGAGGACACTGTCATCAATCTGTATGTTAAATATTAGTAAAACTTAATTTCTTATTTTTTAGAAAAAATAAGGACAAGTTCTAGTATCTTCTTCCTGCACCCCGATGGGTTGTCTTGCTCACCTCATAGCGTGCATGCATGCCCCTGTAGGGGCCACTGATGTAGAGTTCTGAAGGCTTGACTTTTAAATTTGTGCTTCATAGCTTCCTTAGGATTTCAAAGCTGACATTTGGTTGGGAGCATCTCTTTAATATGCATGAACTGTGACACTTTGTTGTTTTCAATCTGCCACAAGGTAAATGAATCACAGTTGCTTAAAAGTTTTATATGATCTCCAAAAATTCCATCCCTTTGTCCTTGCAGTTACTTAGCAAATATCTAAGACTTCAAAGATACACCTGTAATTTATTTTCTCATGTAGCCTACTAGTTGCTGGAAGGCAGATTTATGAGGGAAATGATGCTTTCCTGTTGTTTGTGGGTGGTAGGGATCAAAGTGTTCTGAGCATCATTTTCCACAGTAAGTTGAAAGAGGCATTAGAAATAACTGCTAAAATGAATGAGGCAAGCTGCTCAGATATAGAAAAAGAACTGTTTATATTGGTTGGGATCTCTGGAGCTGTGCTGAAGGCAGAGTTAGCTTAGGTCAGGTTACCTGAGGGATTATCCAGTCAAGTTTTGATTATCTGCAAGGATGAAGATTGTGCAGCCTCTCTGGGCGCCTGTTCCAGTGTTCAACTACTCTCACAGTGAATTTTTTTCCTAATATCTAATTGTAACTTCCCATTTTGGACTTGTCTTGAACAACTTGAACTGTTGTTCTGTCATTGAACCTAATGAGAAGAGTCTGGCTGCATCTTTCCTCTGGCTTCCCATGAGATAGTTAAAGACAGCAGTATCTGCCCTTAGTCTTCTCTTTTCAAAACTGAATGAACTAATTTATCTCATTCAGTAATACTACACATGCATAATAGCTACATGACTGCTTTTGGACATAATTGAAGTTCATTCTCTGTAAGTTAAGAATTGTGCATGCTGCTCCATTTCCTCCAAAATCATGGAGTATCTTCTCTTTCCTTAAGCGGTGCTGACAGATGACACAAGTGGAAGCATATCTCTATAAAACAGAGTTATCAGTGGCTTTCTCTTCCAAGCCGTTTCTAGGTCCTGCTTCCAAACAGTGTGTTTATATCTTAATCAGTTTATTTCCAATACCTTGGGCTGCTTTATGGAGGTATTTTTTTGTGAAGAGTTGACATAATATGTTTTACCTTTTTAGATACGAACATACCAAGCCACTGAAACAGGAAGAAATGACTGATATGAATCTAGATGCAAAAATTTATCCTTCAGTATCCTCAGACTTCGCATCACTCCCTGAAACAGTTGAAGAAATTATTGCTGAGATAGAAGATGAAAATGCAGATCTGGCAGCTGCTGGAGTAGGTGCTGAAGACTGGGTGAATGCTGTAGAGTTTGTCCCTGGGCAGCCATACTGTGGACGTGGTAAGCTGATCATGGGATAACAGTAAATTTTTATCATGGTTCAACAGTTTCTATGTAGTACATTTATTTTAATGCTTTTGGTTTTGTTGAGTACAGCTATTCATATTTATTAATGACTTCTAGTGATCTGTCCTTAACTTGTGCTTGAGTTTTCTGATGTGAATAGTTGGACTGTTCCATGTCAGTTACTACTGCTGTCCTGACGATTTCTGAAAGCAGGTATACTTAAAGACAGTCTCTACATAACTGGCTTCCTCTTGTTATGACTCTGAATGACTTGGAGAATCTCCTCCTTTTGAAGTTTAGTTTGCATATGTGATGGGAGAGGAAAATACTGGTGATGTAATTAATATCACTGCTCTGGAAATATAATATGCTGCCTTTGTTTTTTTAATTTTTTTGTTTTATTTGTTTGTTTTTGAGGGGTTTTTTGCAATCTCTTAAAGGTTTTCTGGTGGAGGTAGATTCTTATAGAATGAATTGAAGCCTAATGCTTGCTTTCATGAATCTTACAGCAATTCAGACTAGAAGCTGAAAATCATATATTCTAGTTACCTTTCTGAGACTTGACTTTCCAATACTTTAACAGCTCATGTTGAGAGTGAGATTGAAGAAGCTGATCATATGGGACCAGACTGTTAATAGGATATTAGTCATCTGCGTTCCCTGCAGAAAGATAGCACAAAGACTTACATTTTAAGTGAAAAGTAGGCTGAAGGTGTTTATTTTAGCATAATTTCTAATCTTTGGCTCTCTAAAACTGAAAGCTTATGGCCGTGAGTACTCAAATAATTGTTTGAATCCAAAACGGACACCTTGTGTCCAGAAGCGTTTGAAGTTGTCATACAGTGCTCAGATTATACTTCTTTGTCTCCACAGCACTCCTCAGAATATCAGATCTGAAAAGAGAATTACCTTCTCATTGTTACAGGGTGCTGCGGGAGCCTGATCTGATCTGATTTGAGGAAGGGTAAAGAGGAAAGGAATGGTTGAGCAACATTAACATTTTGCTAGTGTTTTTGAGAAGTTTGATTATGGAATTGTTTGGCATACCTGTGATTTGTGTATAGACAAAAGGAATTAAAACTTGTCTTCTACCTGTTAATATGTCACCTTATGGTCGTAAAAGATACAACTTCTGTCTTCGCTGAGACAAAAAATCCCTTTTTTAAATCAGAATAGAATAATTTAGATTGGAAGGGACCTCTAGATTTCATCTAGTTCACTTCCTGCTCAAAGCAGGGTCAGCTATGTCAGGCTGCCAGGGGCTTTGTTTAGTGGAATCTCTGTCCTCAGAGATGTTCAAAACTCTATAAACTCTGGGCAACCTTTGTAGTGTTTCAAGGAAAAACCTCTTTCCTAGTATATAATTGGATTTTTCCCCACTTCAGCTTGCCTTCTGTCTCTTGCCCTGTGCACATGTGAGAAGAGTCTGGCTCTGCAGGTTTTTTTTTGTTTTTGTTTTTTTTTTTCCTCCTTTCCATTAAGTAGTTGAAGGTAGTAGTAAGATTGCTTCTTAAGCTGAACAAGTCCAGTTTCCTCAGTCTCTTTTCATGGGCTTCAGCCCCCTTAACGGCTGGGTCACCCTCCACTACGGTAAATTTATTGCTAGTTTGAACAGCCAGAGATCTTTTAAATACACCTACTCCTTATAGAAGAGCTGGTGCTTTCTCCTAAATTCCTAAAGTGTAAGATCATTTCATTATACCTTTAACTCACTTAGTTTTACTGAAGCAGTTCCTTTTTCTAGGGGGTCAGGCCTATTTTTCATGGAAACTTGTCGCTGCCACAGATTAAGTTAAACAACATTCTCTTTTCTGAATCTTGTTCCAAAATCTCTGTTTTGTATCCTTTAAAATTTGATGTATTTTCATGTACAAACATATTCAGCTGTTTGTTCTGAACAGTGCTACATGGTGCAAATTCCCACAGTGACTTCTTAAAAGCTGTGTTTAAAAAACTTTTCTGCAGCCACTGTTTTTATTAGGCTATGAAAATGAAGAACCTTGCTGTAGTGGTCAGGAAGATGTGTGCAGTGTGTTCCACAGTGTGTACTTTAAAGCCTCACAGATTATTCTCGTCAAGTGCCTGGAGAAATGTGCAGGTACTTGGAAACTTTAAAATGGAACCTATATTTTCAAGATTGGCTAGAAGCCTCTATGTTTTAAATTCTTACAAATGCTGAAGATTCAGGATTGGCAGTTTGACCATGCGTAGCTTGGGCTATAACGCTCATCTTTTACTATGAGACAAGACATTCTGCTAATGCAGGTGATTCTTTGATTTGGGACTAAACCTGACCTCAAGGCCTAGCAAAGAAAATAGCAATGATTCTTCAGATACTCACCTGTTTCATGTACAGATGCACCGAGTTTCCATATTTTGCTGCTGCTATTCTAGGTGTTCTGGAATAATTGAGGGAGAGTAGAAAGGCAAAAATAAAGAAACTCTGAATTGAGTGGCTGTTTCCTGCTGCTACAAGTACAAAGCATGTCCTAGAGTGAAAGCAGGTGGTGTGTGAAAATTGAAGACAGTGAACAAGTTTTTTCACTAGTATGAATTTGCCCTGTTGACTGTGACAGGGGCAGTGAGAAGATAGAGGCTGGGTCCACCTACTGGAGAGTTGTGGTTTTGGAAACAGCAGACAGTAGAGTAAATGTTACTGAGTTATGTTGGATTCACAAAGTCACTAAGAACTAGTTGTACTTTTTTATGCAAGGATGGTATTGTGCACTGGACTCAAATTTAGTAGCTGTACTGTGCTTGTTGACTTAAGTAGTTGTTGATTATGGTTTGGTTTTTTGTTTTAAATAACAACTGTGTACCTTTTTTGTGCCAAGATGTGAAACTCTGTTCTCTCCTGTGGACCAGCATCGTAAATATAAATGGGTTTCTAAGTCAGTCTCTGTAGGGGTAAGACTTCAAAGCCTTTCTTCTCAAGGAACCTCAAGTAATAAGTTTGCTGGGTTTGTTGTTGTTTTTGTTTGGTTGGTTGGGTTTTTTTTAATGACTAAAACCCTTACTGAATAAAGTATTGACAAAAAATATCCTTGAGAGGAGTGCAGGTGACTCTGGAAAATTTTTCTGTTAAGAGAAGCTTCAAATGTGCCTCTTCTTTCAAAGTATGCATTTTCCAGGGATGTAGGATTGCTTTAAGCAAAGATCACCTTGCCAGCTCCATTAAAAGAAGTACTATGTCACTCAATTCCTTTAAAACTCAGCTGCATTTGTCTGTCTATTAGGCTTCTACCCATCTGTACTACGATCTGCTAAACTCTTCTCCTTCAGTACGGGTCAAACAAGATGTCAGAAGTCTGTTGAATTCAACTAGGTAAAAAAATCTGTAACAACACTGACTAGAATCAACACTGGCAAAAATGGCAGTTGAGGGAATAGGAACTGACTGGTAGTTGTGACTTTTGTTACTACCTTTGGAAGTGGAGACTATAGATTTCAAACAGGGGCGGGATTTCCATTAATAAGTTCAAATTTTCATGTTATGTTCAGCTACTCAGAAGAGTAGGTAGAGCCTAGTATATGGTTACTTGTTGCTTTTCTTGGTGCCAGTTCACTAGAACTCATGGGGAAGAAGAGGTAATGAAGACTTTTGGTTGGGAATCTCGTACTGAAAATTGAGCAGGTTGACAGTTGACTTGCTAGAAACATGCTTTTCAAAAGCAAACAGACTGATCTAAGATAAGTGCGAGTGACCTCTAAAATGAGAGATTGTTCAAGAAGCACACTGGAACTTCTTTTGAGAGCTAATATTTTCTTATGCTAATCTTCAATATTTGCTTATGCCCCAAACCTCTGAGCTTTCAGTGACATACTTTTTCTTTGTGTCAAAAGCTAACAGGCTGATATATCTTATTGTGGTTTTTTGCTCCATGGGGATGAAAAATGTGTGAGCATGCAGCCTCTGATCCTTCTTGAGAAGGAGTCTGTCTTTTACTGATCCGAATATGCCTTTAATAGGTTTTGCTTACTTTTCCAAATCTAGTGCTCAAACAGCTTATAAAAGTTACACTTTCTTATAGCATTGATGACTTTTTACTTTTGGAACAACTATTTGTTATCTAAATGCAATCCAGTTGCTTTCTTCCTGGTGTTTATTTTGAATATAGTAATGCTTTGCTGTTCTCCTGCATCTACTGTATCTTCAGTTTCAAACTGACTGCTTTTGTCTTGTAACTTAAGTTTATCATCCTAGTTATGTATGATCTCAAATGGCTGTTTGGCTTGTGGTGACACCGACAAGCATATGTTCAAGAGGTACAGGGAGAGGTTTTAAGTAGAAACTGTCTAAATGGGGAAGAGAAATTATACGGATTTCAGTTCAATTTAGAATTAGGTAAGGGAGTTTACTTAGTCAGGATTTTACAAAACTGATGGCTGCCTTAGAATGCAATGAAAATATCCTGAATTTCAGTTTCTTAAAGCTAGATTTATGTGTCTGACTAACAGACTGGATATCTGTTTCAGATAGGGGTTTTGGTAAATATCTAGAATAGAGTTAGTTTGAGAGGTGTGGACACATCATACAGATGCATGGGAGTCTAGAAGTGACAGTATGTTGCTCAGGCTGAAGAACAAAATGCTAATTAACCTGCACATAAGGAACTGCTGTTGTAGTCTTTCCATATTGGCATTTTGTTATGCTGGATACACCTCTGCTTCAGCTGTGTAATTTCTGGGAAAAAGCCTGTGACCTTTAGCTGATATGGAATTGATTCTCAAAGCAGTGAGAGATCTGTAACCTT
>NW_009648953.1:636829-651141 GCF_000708025.1 Charadrius vociferus
CTGAGAACCAGTGAGATTTTTCTGGTGTGGACTTAGCCTGTAAATGGATCTGCATCTGACCACAGAAATGTTGACGGCTTTAGTCTTCTCTGGGTTGAAGGATGAAGAAATTGGTTGTGCTTTCTTGAGCGGGAAAAGAACTGTTAGTTCAGCTCGAGGGTGTGTGAAACTTGGACTGAAATGAACCTCGGTTGCTTTTATTCTCTTTGGATAACTTGAGCAGGGTTACCCAAAGATTACTTTGCATTAAAACAATGTATTCTCGCTCCTAGTGCTCTAAATCTGAATGTATTGCTTACTGTCCTTAATTTTGTTCCCAGCTGCTACTTCCTGCGCTGAAGCACCCTTGCAGGAAATGGTGATTGAGGAAGAATATGAAAAGCAGCAAGCAGATGTGGAGATAAAGAAGGAGCTGTGCCCCTACGCTGCAGTAGGAGAATGTCGTTATGGAGAAAACTGCGTGTATATCCATGGGGATGTGTGTGATATGTGTGGACTGCAGGTCTTGCATCCAATTGATGCTGCACAGAGATCCCAGCACATAAAGGTAAGCAAACAACTGTCTGGGGTTAAGCAGCTTTAAGTTATTGCTTCCTACCTCTCCGCAATCACTTGTTGCTAATTCCCTTTCATTTGAAGATGCAGGCAGGTCAGGCAGTGAATGAAATTCCTGTTGTAAACTGGACTGTTTCCTGTCAGGGCCATATTCAAAAGCAGCTGGGTTTCCTTATCTGTGCTGAGAGAGCAGTCTGCTTAAAATACTAAAGCTTTTGTTCTTTGCCTAGTAAAACCGGATGGTCTTTTAGATTGCCTTTCTCACGTTTAAAAGCAATTAAACGTGAAAGGAATTTGAACTCTGAATTGGTTGTTCCCCACTATCTGAGCAAATTTTCTTTAGAATAAAGATTTTTTCAGGTTAATCATACTCCATTCATTAGGCAAAACAGCGGAGTAAAACTGAGCTTAAAAACCTGCTTAGAGTTCACCAGATGACCAGTTGTCTCTGTAGTCGTTTTCTTTGTCTCTCCTTTTCAGTCTTGCATTGAAGCTCACGAGAAGGACATGGAGCTTTCATTTGCCGTCCAGCGTAGTAAAGACATGGTGTGCGGGATATGCATGGAGGTGGTGTATGAGAAAGCTAATCCTAGTGAGCGCCGCTTTGGGATCCTCTCCAACTGCAGCCACACTTACTGTCTCAAGTGCATCCGCAAGTGGAGGAGTGCTAAGCAATTTGAGAGCAAGATTATAAAGTGAGGCACTTTCCCATTTCGATTGTGCTTTGTTACTATGGAAGAACTTAGTAACTTGTGACAACTTGCAACAGACTTCCAGATGCAGACTGCACAGAGACTGCATTTAATGCATACTAACTTTAGTTTGAAAGTGAAATAATTGTTAGGGATAACACTTACGCTCTGATTTGGTTAATATGGATTAAGTCTGCAAAACTCGCTTAATGCTAGAAAATAACTTTCTTTTATTTAGTAGTATGTTGTCCAACGGTTACCATTTGTGTCTTGGACACCCAGCCAGGAATCTGAAAACAGATTAACCAGTTCAGAATGTATGCTTCTTAATTCAGTACTGCCCTAGTTCGTTAATCAGTTGGCAAAACATTTCTCCATTTAAAGGCTGTTTTAAAGAAACAAAGTTCCAATCAAATAAATACAGAAATCAAGCCAAAATAAATTTATTTAATTCTAAAGAAAAAGGAGTGTGTGTGAAGTGTTTTTTCAAGCTTTTCTGAGACAAGCTGCCCAGCTGCCATTGAGTTCTTGAAGAGAGTTTAGGTTATCTTCATGTGTAAGAGAGAATCTAGATTGTGAAGCCCATACAGCAAGTACGTGGGTAGAGTACATCTTTAAAAACGGATAAATGCCATGATTTGTTATGTAGGGGAGAGAGAGCACCCTGTAATGTGGAATTTTGCAGCGCAGTCTCTTCATTCCCCAGGTCCTGCCCAGAATGTCGGATCACATCTAACTTTGTCATTCCAAGTGAATACTGGGTGGAGGAGAAGGAAGAGAAGCAGAAACTCATTCAGAAATACAAGGAGGCAATGAGGTATGAGCACTGCAGCCTTTTGTCAAGTTGAGACGGCAGAGATAAAGGCATACCCAGAGAAGAAGGGTGTTGATGTAAAACCCTCTCACACCTTGTTTCCACCACCACATGTGAAGTGTGTCCATACCTATCTGCTCACAGATGCATGCAACCACACAGTCGCGAAGCTATTTGTGTTCTTTGACCTCAGTCTTTCCCTTCTATACACAAAACCATAAGGTATGAGCTTGTGTGCTGCAACCTGTCAGTGTCCCTATGCATGCATCGACCCACACACGTCGTGTAATACGTTTTTTCTGCATGTAGGCGTTATACTGGCAAAATACCTTCAGCTCCAAATGGAACCTGAGATCCTTTTGGACTACAGGTAGATGCAGTCCTGAAATCTGGTTGGGGTCTGCTGTGAGTAAGGGTTACGATATTTTCCTTTCCAGCAACAAGCCATGCAGGTATTTTGATGAAGGCCGTGGGAGCTGTCCATTTGGAGGGAACTGTTTTTACAAGCATGCATATCCTGATGGCCGCCGAGAGGAGCCACAGAGACCCAAAGTGGGAACGTCAAGTAGATACCGGGTCAGTGCTGCTGGTTCTTTTTTTTTTTTTTTTTTTTCCTTCCATGCAAAGTTTAGTAGTTATTTTTGGGAAGGGGTTTTCATTAATGATGGTTGGTTTTTACCCCAGTGAGGTAGGTTGAATGCGAGAGCTCAGTTTCTGGAACTGTGTCTTCCATCCAGACTTCCTGAAAGTGTGTAATAACAATACAGTTGATCCCCCTTTCTCCCCCACTCCCATTCTCCACTCTGGAAAGGTCAAGGATATCCCGGGTAGTGGTTGTTGTTTTTTTTTTTTTTTTTTTTTTTTCCTTTCTATACAGAGAGAGAGCACAAGAGGGGTGTGCGTTAAATCAGCTGCCTTCAGAAGAGGACAGGGAGATGTTGGCTTTTTTTACTTCTGATAGACCTGTGTAATGGTGAATTTGAAGGAGGCAGTGGTCTAAAGTTTGTGAATGCTGAAGGCCAAGATGGAAAGAGGGGATTTTGAAAACTTTCCTAGTACATCAACATACTGAAGTAGAAATGTTGAGCACCATTAATAGGTGTGTGTAAGAGTAAATTCTGCTGGAGGTCAGTATCTCCCTGAATGAGAAAATGTGGTTTCTTGAGTGTCAGAAAGTATGCCGGGTCTGAACCCTGTCAGCCTCTGGGAAGATGCCTACCTTGTACCACTTGGTCACCTGGGGAAATCCTTGTGTTCTGCTTGCAGGCCCAGCGGAGGAATCGGTTCTGGGAGTTCATCGAGGAGCGAGAGAACGGTGATCCATTTGAGACCGATGAGGATGAGGTGGTGACCTTTGAGCTTGGTGAGATGTTGCTTATGCTGTTGGCAGCAGGAGGTGACGATGAGCTAACGGATTCCGAGGATGAGTGGGACTTGTTTCATGATGAGCTGGAAGATTATTATGACTTGGATCTATAGCACCTGTCAGTGGAGTGTGGACTGTTGTCTTGGCTTCAGGCAGTAGCTATTTACCTGTGGTGTTGTGGCAGTGCCTGTGTTTCTCCTAGGCAGGCCGATCAATTCCAGGTGCTGTTGTAATAACTTTTACCCAGGGTCTGTCTCTTCCCATCCCCTCCCACCCCAGGAGTGTTGTTTTTCCTCTGTTTAAACAAATAACAAGAAATAAATCTTTAAAATGTTAGTTTTTGTAAAAATGAATTTAACTGTCAAACAGTTAGCTTAGGTTTGTTGCTTCATCTGTGTACCCAACAGAGTTCACCCAATTCCAGGGTTAAAGTGTTTACAGGACTTCCACACTCATTTTGAAGAGCCCAGATACAAAAATGAGCAGTGGCCATGCAGTGGGGATGTAAATTGGCTGATGGCCTTTTTTCTGTCTTTGTACCAATATTTCTGACTTCAGGCCAGATACAAATACTCTCTTTCTGGCATCAGCTCTGTTCCAGCCCCCTCATGTACACATCTTCATTTGTGATTTTGGTCTCTTGTTTACTTGCACATTACTATTACTACTGTGTAACCAGAACCAGGTGTGAACGTTCTGGGTTTTTACTGTGTTTAGCATGAAAGGAAAATGTCTTTGTGAAAGGAGAACTCTCTATGTGTATATACAGATAAATGTAGAGTTGGACCTCAAGGATGGGGAGACTCTGTGTAAGTTAAAAAAAATAACAAAACCATCTTTCATCCCCTCTTGGTGCATGAAGTCTAGCCTCCAATTGGACATGAAACTGGTTTAGTGGTCTCAGCCCAGTCTGTGGCAGTGATCTTAACTATCGCTTAACTTAATAGATAGCACTCCCTAACCTACCAGCTCTCTTTCATGTGTATGATTAGGGTTGTCCAGGAGCAGAAATCCGGTTAGCCAAGGTAGGGTCAGAGGAATGCCAGAGAGAGGCCCCTTTAGCTTATTGCTCTGTAAGTTTTAGAACTTCGTGTAACCACTTAAGCTGTGAGCTTCACTAGGAAATTGCTATGCCTCTCAGCTGGTTCGAGGTAGACATGCCTCTCAGCATCTGAGCTGGGCAGGTTGCCTGGTAAAGCTGTTCAGCTTATGTGAGTTACTGCTTACAAAGGCAGTCATGCAGTTTCTGGCTGTAATTTGCATTAAAAAATTACTTTGCCACCAAAGCCCCAGCACAGGAATTTTAACCTTGCATTACATTATTGCTGTTTTTTATTGACTCGTGGATGCCCCGTGATCTGTTCTCCTGCTGCTCTTGTCCCCTAGACTGCCTCTCCTTTCACTTTTAAATGGAATGAGAAATTGTTCTGAGGTCTATAACGTATTGTTTTGCAGCTGCCTTTTGTAAGAAGCACTTTTCCCAAATAAAAAACATCAAAAAAATGAAACAAGAAGTCTGTCTGTTCTTTTAAATGTGAAGCTTCTGTGTTTGCTTGATTCATTATTTTTGTGTGTGTTTCTCTAACTGTAAAGGCATTTATGTCACTTAGCTCCTGCAGAATAATATCACACTAACGTGGAATTTTAACTTGGTTATAACCTTTCCAGCAAAGAGCCTGTAATATAAGGAACACGTATTGAACAGACAGCTGAGACAATTGAGCTATTGAAGGAATCTGTGGGGCCATTAGCAGGAGCAGAGGTGGCTTGCTTTCTCAGAAGTTCTGTACTATGGTATTAATCTTGCTCTGGAGAAAGTCAATTGCAGTACGTATTCTATTGATAGTTTCCTGTCATAATGCTGCTTTTACAGCAAGTCCAGAATACTTCCTGAGAATCTGCATGCTTCTTTAAGCCTATGTGTGTTTTTGCAGAAGTACATAAAGTTGGAAGTGAACTACTAGAAACATTCAGATGCTGAGGAATATGACTAAGAAAAGTTTAACTGAACAGTCTAAAGCCACCTCTGGTTTGTTTGTGTGGTTTTTTTGTTTTGTTTTGTTTTTCTCCAGAGGCAAGTAGCAGAAGGAGAAAAGGATTTGAATGTAACTTGCGCAAATGACATTTAAAACTGAGATGGGGAGAAACATAAAAAATGGAAGGTGTTGGAGTAGAACTAGCCTTCCCTCCCCTCCGTAATGAACATAAGTTGTTAAAATCCTATTGGAAAGCTGCATTCAAACATAAGTTTAGCAAAGATGTGTTCTGGTAAGGTGGGAAAAGGTAATAAACTTACCAGCTTTGCTTCATAAGGGGTCAGAAACGGCATGCTTTACTTTTTGTGTGGGTGTACACATGGCACAAGGGTGGACGCTGCTGCTTTTAAACCTTACTTCTGTACGCGTTAACAGGGGAAGCTGAGGATATGCAAGTAAGTGATTTGCTTTGGTGTAGAGGTGGCTCTGTCTAGCTGTAAGGTGACTGATGCAGTCCAGTGCATTGTGATGAGTAGTTTCTGTTGATCTCTTGCTTTGAAGTGTGCTGTGGTTCTTGTTCTCTGAGTTAAAGAACTGTGTGTATTTGTCATCAAGCAATACTGCTATGTGTCACTTTGAGTTTGAATCTTGCTGTTGGTAGGCCTGTTTCTAAGCTTCCTGTTGCATTATGATTTCCCACCCCAAAGTGGAACAATTGAAAAGAGTAGGGCCTTTGAAATGAGTAAAGTATGTTAGTGGGCTGCTATGTCTTTCCTCTGTAAGAACAGGAATAAAGGCAGTAGAATTAAGGCAAGCTTTTAATGTAAAAAATATGGAGGGTGACAACTTAGGCTGTGCTGTGTATTCTTTAAGCAAATTCCTAAGGTACAGAAACTGAAGAGGCCAATGAGAGTAGTGTTAAGATGACAAAGGTATAAAAACTCAAAGTTCCACCAGCAAAATCTTGATTTCAAAACAAAAATCTTTTTCTAAAGATGCCTGCTCTCACTTGAATTGCCTTGACTTTACTCCCTATGCAAGAACATACGTGTATGGTTTGATCTAAAATTTTGCATCATGTGTAAGTGCGAAGTCAGTCCCTGCTGCCCATTCTAGTTGGTCTGAATGTGATCACAGAAGCAAACACCACTTCTTTACAACCTCTGCTGCTGTAGTTCAAATCTTGATAGCACAAGGTGTGTTGTAATCTTGCTGAGGGGGGGTGCCTGATTCATTTAATGAAAAACAAAGTAACTCTTTCCTGCGACAGCAGGTACAAAATAAATTTCTGCTTGGAGGATACCATGAGGTATATGGGGTGTCTCATGTTTGGAACAAAACTTGTATAGATGGCATTATTAATGCTACAGCAGTTTAAAAAGAAGGAATCCACATGTAGTCCCTTATGATTGAGATACAATACAGGACTGCTTTGTAGGGATCAAGTTGCTACAAAGTCAGTTTTAATCTAATGCTAGTGTTAAACTGTAGTTGTGGTGAGTCTTGCCTTAGGTAAACAAAACTAGACAGACTTGGCAGTGAAAACTAATAAGCAGCAATGTTCATGGACAGAGCTGTAGCAAGGAAATGTGGGATTGCAAATATGCTAAATTTCTGCCTCTACTTGCTGCTGTTGCTGTTATCCATGGGTGTGCTCTTTGTCACCTGCAGTCAAGCCAGAGTTAAAACCTGTTTGGCAACAGCTTGATGTGATTGCATAGACAGAGTCTGTACAGGCAGCTGAATTAAGGTTGATTTTAGAACTACAGCACTAGAAGAAGTGCTTTAAGAGACTTTGAAAAGTCCTACCTTTCTTAAACTGCAAGTTCCTATCAAAAGTTGAAGTACTCTTAAGTAAAAAGGGCCTCTTGGCCTGTCTAAAACTACTCTCACAGGACTCTGGTGTCCCAGCATTGGCTGTTGTAGATCCAGTCCTTGAAAGGTGCTTGAAAGTGGCTTCAAGAGTCAGTACACTGAGCAATGACTATTAAAGCCCCCCTGTCTGGAGCAGAGTGTGGTGTTCTGGTAACTGAAATACATAAACAAAGCCCACAGCTGGGAAGGGGCATCTCTAAACAATGCTGTAGTTAGAGCACTCACCTGGCTGGGGGAGCTTCAGTTTCACTTCCCTGTCCAAAAGCACAGGAATGCATCTCTTTTTCTGAAAGAAGGCTCCAGGATAGAGCTGTCTCTGTTCAGGGCCTCCAAACTGCTTTCTCTGTCTCCTTTCCAACTATACTTAAACATTAACCGGCATGGTTAGATAAGAACCTCAGCTTTTGTTATTAAGAGCCTGTCCCCTACATGTGAAGAAAAGCTTGACCACATAGGCAGTGCCATGTACCTTCCACATCACTCAGTTGCAGTTGTGATTGCTTTTAAGCCAGTCAGCTTCTGAGAGGTGTCAGTTTGCTCCACTGTAAAATACTTCTGGTGGGTTTTTTTGTTACCCTGTTATGTGGATAGGTGTTGCTTCAGTCTCACGTGGCATGGGTGGGATATCAATGCAAGTATTGTTCAATTACGCCTTCCAAGTAGATAAAAATAATAAGCTCATTTTCCAGCTGGATGTGCAGCTCTTAAAACTGTGGGACAGTTGTAGTTTTTAGACTAGCATTGTAAGCAACATTACAATAAACTACACTTTACTACAAGTGCATTAATGATGCACACTGGATTTGCATATGATGCTGGGGAAACAAACACGTTAATATAAGCTTCCATAGCAGTTAATGTGTCTTGCATTGTCATAGCTGCAGGCTTCCAGCTGCTCTGTGATGGGGAAAGGTACAACTGCAGAAGTTACACTGTGCCTGTTTTTTAATCTAGTGGTTGCTATCTTAGAATCTAGGATAACATACTATAATAAAGGGATTTTTTAAGTTTATGGCTTTCTTTGCATATTACCTTGTGAGTAACACTTTACTAATGCACACTCTGAAGAACCTTCTTGTTAGCAACAGCTGCAGCTTGCTCTTCATTCGCATGGGGGCAGCTTAAAAAATGACCCTATGGAAGCCATTCAGTGTAACTGTCCAGAGGGCTTGTGGAAGAACCGAACAGAAGAGGTCACACTGCTGTTTTAATTGCACAGCGGGTAGATATTTAAGACTAGTTTCTTGAAAGGGCAGCGAGGAGTCTGTTACACCTGTTAAAGGAATGGGAGTGATGGAGCTCAAAGCACAATCACAAGCCTGTTCTCCGTCATCCCATGTTGCACAGCTTTCTGCCAGTGAAGGACTTGCTCTGCAAGTGGCTCCGTGTGTGTACAGGAAGAGAATGGCAAGAGCCCTGTAACCTGTCAGTGCTGGGCAGTTCAGGGAACATCAGCCTGCAGAAGCCTCCATGCTAAGGGTAAGCAAAAGAACTTCATACAGTAATCTCTAATTAAGGCAGTAAGTCAAGTGAACCATACAGAGGTTAATACTCCGCTGGTAAGATCCTTCCTCTAAGTCTTGGCTAATGAAATAGTGTAACTGGAGATGAACACAGTACTTCTCTGTCAAGGTCTCCTGGAAGATTAGTTTTTGCTGCAAATACTCTCTCTGGTGTATCTGAAATAAACTGCTAGCAAACTTTGTTCTAAGTGTGGATGCTAAAAAAAAAAAACCCACACCCAACAAACCAACCTGCTACATTACAAAATACTACTGGGAGTAGATTGGTTTTTAAACACACAAGAATATTAAACTTACATTTGACCGTTTCTAGTGCTGAGGTGTAGAAACTAGTTTTTTCGGAAGCTGGATTGCTACTTGTTCAGCTACTTTGAAAGGTTATGCATATTTAAGCAGCAGTAAACACCAAACTGAAATGCAACTACTGGGCTAATACTAAATCAGGATGAAATTAAAATTTAAAAAGAAAACAGATCAGAAAGAGGACGCCTGAAGAAGATGAAGCTTTCTTAGCCAGCTCTAGAAAAAGGTTTAGACACTGGCATTGAAGATTTCTCCTTCAGTTTCCACACAGCTGAATTAACTCCTACTCTTCACATGTGGTAGCAAAAAAACTGGCCAGGGGGAACATTAATACTATTAGAAATATTTGCAAGACTATAGATCAGTGATTCATCCTACTTTATTTTTTGTACTTCTCAGACAAGATTTTCCAGAATATTTGCTACATGTTTTTCCCTATTTTTCAAGAACTTGTGGAAACGTGGTACACTACCATCTGCTAAGCTAGCAGTGTACCAGCCCTCCCAGGGCTTCTTTGCATGTAACCCAGACTGTATTTTAGCATTACAGGGTCTGATTTCCAGTTTATAGCTTAACAGTAACTACCTAGGAAGTGATACTTTGGTACAAAAGGACTGTAGTCAAAAATTTACCTCTATAATATTTCTTTCCTCCCTCTCCTTCCCTATTCCCATCTACTGAACAAACAAAACAAAACCAAACCCAAAACAAAAACCCCGTCATTCGGTTCCAGTACATAGAAGCAGTGAGCCCCCAGAAGCAGAGCTTGCATTTGGGAGGAGCAATACAAAGCCTTCTATCGCTACCAAGATATTAAGTCTCCATAGCAGTACCATATATATACTTGCCTAGTGGTAGCTTTCTGGATGCCCCATACCATTCCCGTACTGCTCTAAGGTAAGGTTACACAGTTAAACCATCTTACCCCTTGTTGAGTTGTGCAGGAGCTTGAATCCCTTCTTCACCCTCCCTTGAAAATCTACAGGAATACTCTCAGGCTGTCTTTGGCCCATCGCACAAACTACAGAAGGCTTTTGATTAAAATCAGTACATCAAAAATCAAGATAAAGTTCAGAGGACAAAAAAAAACCCAACACAGTCCCTTCACCCCAGCATTGACTTTAGGCCATTACTGGTGCCTACTCCTAGCAAGTCTACGTAGCAAGACAGAGATCGCTACTGGAAACAATTCTTGTAATTAGAGAACAAAATGGAAGACAACTTCTCACCCCAGGAAGAAGGTTGGGACCCTAGTGTATCATAGTCTGCCTGCTATGAAACCCCAGAGACGACTCCACGTCTGTCTGGCAAGGAAATCGGTACGGATGTGAAATCATGTACTCTATTGTGTTCTTTGGGATGGGTGGCTACAGCCCTGATATCAGGACCACCCCTAAACGAAAGTTTAAGTAGCAATGGTTTAGTGCTATCCAAGCACGTGTCAGACTTCTTAAAGCTGCTGGCAAGGAGTAAAGTGCTTGCACTAGAACAAACAACATAGCTTAGAAGGATCAAATCAATGCAGAGCTCTGGTGCAAATTTGTCTTCTGACACAGCCAGAAAATCATTTAAGGATATAATTAAAGGCAATTTTTTTTTTTTAAAGTTCTCTTTGGTTAAGGCAAGGGCTGGCAGCTTCTTGAGTCCTCTCAGCTCAGATGTTCATGTTAAAGGATCAGCTGCCATGTTCAAAGCAACCTGTGCTACAAACAGCAACAACAATCTCTGAAGATACTTACAAGCCAAACTCCAAGGTAGAGATATCAGAGAGATGGCTTGAGGCCACATACCACACTTTCATCAATTGCACAAAACAAAATGAAACAGCCTCAGAAGAATGAAGACTTCCAAGTTCTTCCTGAAGTCTCTCTTCAACAGAGGCACTGGCTCTTCTCGCTTGGACTGGCAATCACTGGCCGGGAATCAAGATAGATGTTGTTCGGAGGGTTCTCTCCATGAAGCTGTAAAGTATTTCGGGCTATTAGCTCCTTAGCCATTAACGTGAAAACCTCTTCTATGTTTTGAGCTTCTTTTGCCGATGTCTCCAGTACAGCCAGGAGCCCGTGCTTCTCTGCCAGTGTGCAGGCATCTTCAAACAGGACTTGGCGCTTATCCAGTGAATCTGCTTTGTTCCCTTAAAAGAAGGCAAATAGATAATTCAATGAGTTAGTCTCTCTCTCAAAAAAAAGTCATCTTTAAACGCAATACATTCATGCAATTTTGTTAAATAATATAATTCTGTCAGGAATTAGAGTTACTGGAAAAACAGGATGTGAGCATATCAGTCATGAACGTAGAATGTGGGTCAAAACTGCAGCTAATTATATAATGATATCAAATGAGTTAAACCCCCCAAAACCTCAAAACTTGTATTTATCCAATTACTTGCTGTAGATAGTGGTGCCAGAGGATTATTTGGAAGCAACATTTGGTCCCTGTTCCCTAGTGTTTTTAAACATTAGGTAGCATTTAAGTTAAATATTTTAAAAAAATATAAATCTTAGAAACCTTGGCCCTATAGTTACTGCACACAGTAAACCAAAGCAATGTTGCATAAAGGTTTATTCCACCTTCAGTGGAAGCCACATATATTAGGCTATTGTCAAGCTACTTTGACACATCTCAAAGTGGATGCTCAGCTCTAAAGATCTGTAACATTGTTAATCTAAAGCAGATCTCCTCCAAAAAAACACCCCACCAAAACCCAGGAAGAACCTGCTCAACTGTTAATTAGATTTTAACATGACCTATTTATACAAGTCAGTAATTTTAAGATGATAGCAAAAAAGACAAGGAGTTCACACCAGCTACCTTAATGCTTCAAATGTGTACTTAGGAAGTTTCTGCACATCTAGATTAAACTTTTACTCTAAGCAGTTTAGTCCAAATCTGTCAGAAGTCATGAAACACCTCAGATAAATATACAAAGGCATTTTAAGTAGTTGCAACATGTGTGGAATTATCATCTGTTCTGGTACATGCAGTACCTGGCTGAAGTCTACATTCATACTTTCAAGACAACCTTTCATCAAATTCAGGTCTTGGATTTGAAGCATATATAAACCAACTCCCCTCCCATTAAGTCCCTTCCAGTTTTTCTAAAAGGAAAAGAAAAGTCAACAAACCACCAAAACCCACAAAAGAAAACCATGACCCCCCAAAAAAACACCTTGCTTGAGACTTATTTGCCTTCTTAAAGTGCCCGCCCACCCCCCTTTCCTCCTTCAGTTCCAGATGGGAAAATTAGATTTCTTAACCTTCATGCTACAAAGGGGTATAACATGACTAGATGCAATTAAAAGTACAAAGACTTCCTGCCAAAGTAAGCAAAGCAAGCAGCACTGGCTTTGGAAGAAAGCACCAAGCTGGATCCTTAACAAAAGCTTTATTTTTACCAATTTCAGAACTGTTTTTTTTTAAAAAAAAAACACAACAACAAAAAACCCCACCTCGACCAGACACACAAAAGGTCTCGTTCTTTAGATTAAAGAGAAAAGTTAGAAAAACACTACTAAAGTTTAGCAATATTTTTTTCCCCCCGCCTTACTCATTCCAAGCACTGCAGTTACATGCAGGTCAGAATTTGTTTCTTCAGAGGAAGAACAGAAAAGAAGCACCACGGCAGAAGCAAGTAATTTGCTAGGAGCACAAGCAGAAGCCTCAGTCCCATGCCTGCTGCGCTGTGGGGCTCAGCGCTGCCTGTCCTCAAGAGCCAGTTTGGGCTGCTGCGGCTGCATGCCTTGCCCTCGGCACAGTGCCACAGTGGAACAGGACCAAGCAGTGGAATGTAAATAAAAGCAGCTTCTTCCTTGGGGGAGGGAAGAGCAATATAATGACCTGAAACACAAAGGGAAAGAACCACACTGCTTCCTACCAGCTGCATTCTCAGAAATTTTCACCCATTGCTTTCTTCAAGAGGCAAAATTTCCAGAATGCTCGTGGAATAAATGAGGAGGAATGCAAGCAAATGACTTTGTGCTCTGTAAAAGCCATGTCCCCATCTACTGTCTTACCTGATCGGAGTCCCATTACAGAGCAATGTGTATGCACATCAAAAGAACAGAGAGGAAAGATGAGAACAAGGGGTTGTGTTGCTCTGTGCACTCCCATCTTGAATTATTGAGCCGCTAAATTCCTGCGCACCAGGAGTATAGGGTCAGACTCGCTGCCACTCTAACCTCAGTGAGGTTGTCCCTGCTTGCGGGCCTAGCAGCAAGTTTGTTGGATTATTCCAGCAGGAAAGGAACAAGTAAAAGGGTTTCACTGTCTGCAGTTGGCTTGGTCCTGTCAGGACCAGGCTCCGACTTCCCCAATTTTTTAAGCTTGGGTCAAATTGAAACAGTTTCTGATTTATTTTAATTACAGCTGCATTCTTCTTTAATGAATGGTTTATAGATGCTTTAAGTGTGTGTGTGTGGGGGGGGGGGTAGTGAGAGGGTTTTATGCATGTATTAAAAGAAGGTAAGCAACAATTTAAAATTAGATTCCTACCAATTAACATCATGACCAAGTTTGCAGCACCATACTTTTCAATTTCATGAATCCAGTGAGGAATGGATTCAAACGTGGACCTCCTAGTAAGGTCATAGGCAAGGATGGCCCCATGGGCACTCCTGTAATAAGACTGGGTTATTGTCCGGAAGCGTTCTTGACCAGCTGTGTCCCACACCTGGATCTGTAAGAGAAAGGATAGAAGTTGCAAAGACTGGCAAATGCCACTTCCTAGGTGTTTGCCATCTGCATCTATGCTTTTGAAACCCCTTGTCTAGAGGGCAGCTAGGCCTGTCCCAGCTCACTGCACTGTACATGCAGCATGGCTTTGCCTTCTCTGGATCTGAAGAGACATTTATGTGTCCGTAAAGACAATCTACACAAACCGAAGAGAAAGCTGCCAGGGTAAACCCAGCTTCACAAAGAGGCCGAGAAAGCCAGTTTCAACAACTGTACTAAAAGATATAGAAGCATTACAGCTTTTTATTAAGAAAGGAAGAAGAGCCAAGAAGCCCTGAAGCAGGGCTGGGCAAAGCAAAGCTTTACAAAGGGCAGGCTTCTGAACTTTCATCTGTGCAGGAAGGCAAGTTCTAGCTAAAAACTTCTTCTAGTGCCCATCTTGCAAGCCTCCCTCTTCCCTCAGATCAAGTGCTCATCAAAACAGAGCCTTTGCAAACTAGAGGGTTTTCCCTCCTCGGTGTCCCAGCTCCCCCCCCC
>NW_009648953.1:652561-655866 GCF_000708025.1 Charadrius vociferus
AGCGCCTTGCCCTCCCAGGCGGCATCCCGCTGGGTCTGGGGGGCGGTAGGCGGCCTGCCCGTGGGGGGTACGAGCTGCCCAGGGCCTGGGTGGGTTTTGGGGGGAGGGGGGGTGTCGTTCCTTTCTTCTGCTTGTTTGGAAAGATGGCATAAGAGAGTGGTGTGGGTTTTGTTTGGTTTTTTTTTTTCTTTTTCTTTTTTTTTTTTTTTTTCTTTTAAATATCGTTTGTTTGCTTTGTGCTTTGGAAGTCCCACGAATGTTAATTCTGGTCTTTCCTGCCGGCTTCGGAGGGCGACAGGGTGGTGTTAAGGAAGTTTATTTTGAACTTAAGGTGTCTTATTTTGACCTTAAGTGAAGGGATAAGGGAGAATGCTGAAAGCTTAACAAAAGCTTATTCAAAATACCGGCTAGCTGAAGGTAAATAGTGCTAAACAAGCAGACAAGGCAGTCTAACACACTAAAAGCAGTCCTCTTCCTTTCTTAAAGGCTTGTGCATTGCTGTCTTGAGTTCTGCGGTTTATCTTGCCTCTTAGTTTTTGCTCCCCCTCCACTACAAATTTAATGTAGTATTCTCAGAATAATTAGAAGACTAATTTGTAAGGATAAACTCCTAGTTGTGTACTCTTCTAGTCTAGGGACATTGCCAGTTTTGAATATAAAAAGGACAGGAGGAAGAAAGAAAAAGAGGGAAAACAAAGTCTTTCATCGTCATCTCTGTGCTGTAAATAAGTGAAAAGTGTTGTCCTCTGCCAGAAGATCATCTTCTAGAAAACTAGCTGAGATTGAAAAGCTCTGAGGAATGGGTAATTTCAATAGTAAATGCTATGTAAAAAAATAGGTGATTGTAAGGTCAAAACCAGGTCTTAGCTTTAAAAAGACTTGGTATCTTGGACAAGTAAGATCTATATTTACATATGTTGACATGAAGCAAGTAATAAATCTCGTGCTTGGGGCTGCGAACTGATTACCCAAGGAAGGAACTTTTCCCACAGCGTTGCACAACTGGCAGTGTTTTGCTTGCCTGGGGAGAACTCTGTTATCTGCTGTTGCCTGGTGGGAGGGGAAGGAGAGGCAGGGATGGAGAATGAGCTCTCGTGTTTGACCGACAGACCGCATGGTTCACAGGCCTGTAAGGACCATGGTGCTGGGAAATCTGAGTGCCTTGGGTTCCTTTCTTCTCTTCATGCAGCTTGTGTGGGGGACAAGCCCTGAGCAGTTTTACTGCTGCCTGAAAGGGAGTAGCACCGTGTGGTACTTGTGTGGGTGCTGAGTTTTCATTCATTGATGTTGAGACATGGCCTGGGAGCTTAGGTGGATATAGTTTCAAGACTACTTGCGAAGATGCTTCTTCCAGGCTCAGCCTTGTCTTCCCACAGCTCCTGCTGAGGTGATTTTTTTTCTCTCTGCGTGAACCCAAGCAGCATGTCCCTATGAAAAGGTGCTGCTGGACCTGGGCGGGCTGTCCTAGCTGGAGTAATGGGAGCGTGGCTCAGCTGCCCCCGGGCTGTGTAGATGCAGTTGGTCTCAGACGTTCTATAGACTTGCTGCATTTCTCCTGGATGAGAATGGAGGCGTTCAAGTGTGGCGTAGGATAAACGTGACTCCAGTGTCTCAAAGGTGTAATAGCTGGGTCCCTGTTACTCAGAGGATCTCTGTGCCATACTCTGTTTTGGAGGTCAGATGTGGCCTCAATTTCTGTGATGGTTAATGTATCCGGTGGTAGCTGGCATCTATTTGTCAGTCAGGCATGTATCATCATTGAGAGAACAGGAAGGAAGAATTCTTACAGTGAAAGTTGTCTTGATGAAACCTTTAAAAGTTGTTAGGAGGAAGAGCAGAAATTTGGATGAGAGAGTCTGGGCAATGACTTTGAATTTCTCCAAGTGAGATTATGATGCTGATCTTGAAAAATCTTCTGTCAGATTTACAAATCATTATGAAAAGCACCTGTGGATGCAAAAGAACACAAAGGCATTATGTTCTGTCTTATTTCAGCTCTGATTCTTTGGGGGAAAAGGAGTGGTGGGTTATTTTACCTCTCCTCAGCATTCAGAATGTGTGTGGTTAAATGTCTTCTGAAAATACAGTTCCCACCAACTGATTTGTCTAGCTGTCTTAAGCCAGCTAGCATGAACAGAATCAAGTTCTGCCTTCAGAATAGACAGCATATCTTTCTCAACACTACTCGCTCGGTTGCATGGACGCAAATGTTTGCGTAGCTGCTTTGTGAGCTGTGGCAGGGAAATCTGGCTGAAAAGACGTCTGCCAAGAAAACAGAAGGGAGGCATGGAGAGAGATTCGCCACCTCGCTGCCCAGCAGGTTTGTTCCTGGACTTGGTTTGCAGAAACAGCCCCTCAGCCACACCAGCGCAGCTGAGGCACTGGAGTAGTGTGGCATGAGCCAGCACTGAGAAACCGTGTGTCTATCCTAGCCTTTCCTCAGTACTGGTAATATCTGGTGTCTTGTAATTTAGGCAGATATCACCCATGCGCTTACAGGTAGGGACATGAAAATATGACTTGCCACATGCTGTACTAATGAGTTAGTGACCAATGGAGCTATAATATAGGGCTTGAGAATGAACAGGGAGGGAGTCTAGCTGTTAGATTTTAGCACTGTCCTCACAGTTATTTTCCTTTTTCCAGCTTTGCAAGTCCACTCTTGGGTATATTCTTTCAATAACATCTTAAAGAGGAAGTGAGATCCAAAACCATTCCACACCAGTAGCCAAATGCTGCACTTGACTTAATCACCAGTTTATGGCCAGCCAAGTAGCAGTGGAAAGTTAGCTTATTTATGACAACTCTGTAGTGCACTGCACATGTAAAAGGCGCAGAATGGTCTTTAACATGGGAGTGCTGGAAGTTGGTAGATCCTGGGTGAACTCCATTGGTGATGGGCGCTGAAGAGGCATCTGCTAGGAGGGAAACAAAATAGTGGGTTGGAGGATTACCACAAGGGTACTGGGAGAATGAGAGTAAAAAGACATTTCTGAGCATAGAAGGTGTCAAGGAATGTACGGGTGATGAGATGGGTAGCAATGTCAAACAAATTGGGGAAGGAATGGCATAGGGTTGTTCTGTTGAATTCCAGCCATTTGGGGAACAGAGCTGTGTTTTATACAAGTGTTTTAATTAAATTATGTTTTGTTTTCTCCTCCCTTCCCACCTTCTTCTGTTTCAGTGAGAAGAAAAATGACCTAAGCACCATCCAGCCTTTGTGGCCAAGGGCAGGAGCAGGGGTGGGGCTGCCAGGAGGATGGCTTTGCCTGGAAGCTTACGGAGGCAGCCTGCAAACAGAGGCC
>NW_009648953.1:655895-684926 GCF_000708025.1 Charadrius vociferus
AGGATTTGTCTCGCTGAATTTGGGGAGCTGAGGGCATGGAGAAGGAGAATGAAAGTAGGGAAATAGTCTTAACCTTTGGCTGCGAGCCTTGAAGACAAACTTAAAAGCAAGTTGTACCAACCAGTCTGGGAGTCATGCAGCAGTGGAGCTAAGTGTGCTATGCCCTTGGGGAATCCAGTCACGAACAGGGCTTGCACCAAAGGTGAGGCTGACTGCCAAGCTGGCAGCAGTCTGTTGCAGAAGGGTGAATGTCAGTGGGTGTGGGAAGGAACTAGCTGAAACGAGGAAGGAAGCAAACCCTAGTGCTCAGAACTCATTTAATACCTGTTCTGACTGATGGAACATGCTGTCATTACTTCTGGGGTCGTCTTCTCTTCCAAAACTGCTGTTTGCAGAGGGTGGACAGTCTCTAGGACAGAGAGGTCACCACTTCAGATCTGAAGGTCTGCTAGATTTGTTTGTTGAAAGCTTGTCTGTTACACCAGCTGACAACAGCTGGAATACCATACTGCCTCGCCTTACATACTCTGCTGTGCTGATATCCTGTGGTCTTTACAGCAATACTGTCACTGGTACCTAATCTGTCTCTGGAAGAACGCTTGCAATGGTGGTTAGCCAGATGAATGCATCTTCTCTTTTCTCTTTATTGGTACCTAATTGTTGTTGTACAGTCACTTCCTCTTTTGAAAATAAAAGAGGAGGTCCTTTCCAATCAAGACTCTATTTCACACCTCTCCACTAAAATCAGTGTGTCTACCCATAATTTGGGGGTTCCCACTGCTGACTACTATCTCCAAAACTCTCAGTCCACTGCTATGCTCCCTGCTTAGACAGCATGTGTCTGTTTTGAGTCCCACCCTTTCCCACTTGACCTCCAGAGGAGATTTTGCCTACCTGTGCTTGTGTGTTTTCTGGCAGTTATTCCCTGCTCCATGCTTCCAGAAAGACATTCAGTAATGTCAAAGTCAGCATTTCCAGCCAATGGACTCCCTCCTGCCTAAACAGCACGGCCCCTGAGCTCCGGCCGTATGAGGTAAGGACACAAGGGATAGGCAAGTGCAAAGAAAGATTGGTAGCCTCCAGTATGCTGAGCATGTGGTGCTGAAGAGGCCCCTTTAAATGTCAGGAACACTTCTCAGAATGTGAGCGGGAGCTTCAGGTGTCTGAAGTGTAGTTTTCTGGATCATCTGGTGATGCTGAAATCTTTCCTAGTGGTCCCCAGAGAGAAACTTCTCAAAAAATTACAGTGTTCGAATGGAAACTGGGACGCCAGGAGAGTCTCTGTAGTAGCCAGCAGCACGGAGGTGGGGGATGAGGGGGAAAGAGCGACCCTACCCTCTGAAGTGTCAGAGGCAATAAACAAGAGCAGATTAATAGAGTTACAGAGATCTCTGTAAAACCCTGGCTGTGGCTTTCTCTGGCGATACTGCTGCTGCCACCCTGTTAAAAGGACAACCAAAGCAGAGAAGAAAGCTATCTGAAAGTGCTAGCTGCTTACCCTAAATTGATACTGAAGAATGACATTTTTATCTTGTATCTAAAAGGTCTGATTTCCAACAGTGCTGAACATCCAGTAGCCCTTGTCAGTAAAATCCTAGCTTCAGTGAAAGTGGTGGGAGTTTTGGCAGCGTTTGCTTGCAGAAAAGGGAAGTTCTATACTGCTTGCACCTCACAAATAGGAATGCAAGAACTACCTCGTGGCTCCTACCCGTAGTCCTTTTAAGGGACATGCTTATTTTTAGCAGTGGCTTGTCCTGATGCTTTTGAGAAGTAGAAGAAATCTTACATTAACAGCTTGGTCACAAGCCAAATGAGATTTGATAGTATGGCAAAAAGGAGCGAACATCTCAAGGAGGCTAAAACGAACTACACTGTGTTTACATTTAGTTCCTTAACTGACATTCAAACAACTAGTATATTTCAGAAGCTGTTTTCATCTTTTTTTTTTTTATATAGATGATTTTTTGTATGCTGGTTGTTGAGGTGTATGTGTCTAATCAAGAAAAATGGTCAATGGTCCTTTTGGTATCAATTTAGGTTATGTCAGTTAACATTAAAGTATGCTTTGGGAAATTGATAGGACAAATTAAGGACACGAACAGAGAAGTCACTTATGTGCTATGAGCTTTGAACTTGGGTGTATCTTTTTAACTACAGTTGTTCTTTATTTTTATACTTAAAAATACATTTTTAAAGTATAACAAAATGTTTTGCAATTGTTTTGTGAGTAGGCCTTAGTATGATTTTATTAGAAGGACGACTTGGATCTATACTTTTCAGCCTTTAAATATTTGTGACTCCTGTGGAGGTTGTTTAATGAATTTAAGCCTAAAACCAAAAGATTTGATTCTCTTGTCTTTCTAAGACTCTTAATAGCTAGTGGACCTCCAGGGATCTCTGGTTAAAAGTTGAAAGTTACTGGTATAAGTAGGTATTGGTGGCCTCAAGTGGCCAAAAGTATTTTTCAAGGGATTTATTAGTTTTCTTGGACGCATGAGACTTAAGCAGCAGCTGTGTCAATAGGCCTTACCAACGTTACATCTCCTAAACTAAGTGGATGTGTAATTAGTGTTGTCAGTACAGGATGTTCTCCTGGAGGAGTAGTATCAAACTAAAACTGCTGATATTTGACTTAGACACATCCATAGGTCGGGTTTGGATTGGGTTTATCTGTTTGTTTTTCTAATGGGGGTGTGGTGGGGAGGGAAGAAAACTTTGCCCTGATTAATTTTATTCGGTCTTCAAGTCATCCTCAAGGCTTGCTATTTTCAGCTTAATTTCACTGATCTTAGTTTGGGGACAATTGAGTCTTTTTTCCTTTTTTTTTTTTTTTGATCATATTGAAAATGAAATGAAACTCAGGGTAAGCACGAAAAAAATAACAACATTAGTGACTGGAGTTCATTGTAAATAGTTTCCAACCAGTCTATTTCCTCCTCGTATTCCTTTTGTGTTCTCTCTTCTGTTTGTGGTCTGTCGTTTCTTATTATGGTTGCTGCCACAAATACTTCAAGAGAATTATTCATTTAATGAAGACAGCAAGATAAGTACAGAAAAGACACTTCACATAAAACAGAATATGGCTTTATTGTATTATTCATTAAGATGCTCATCAGTGTTTCTGTGTAAGAAGCTGTCTAACAGTCTCATGCTTGTTAGAAGTAAGGTTTGTTTTGCCAGTCATCTGTCTCAATCCAGGTGGAATGAGCATTTCTCACTTCTGGTTTGCTAGCCTGCTCTTTAGAAGTGAAACGAAGTGGTAGTGGACATTTTTTGCAGAAGATAATGCCAGAATTGTTCTTGATTTGATAATTAGTGTTGGAGGAATGGGAGGTTGCTGGGGCCAGATGCTGTTCTGCTTTGGATTTGGGGTTTCCATTGAAAAAGAGTAGAATGAGCTATGCCTCTCCCTATTTACCTGCTAAAATTTTCTCTCTGTAGCTCTGGAACAGTAGCCATCTATTTCCAAATGCAGAAGAAGCAACTCTCTTCTTGGGGACTTTGGACACTATCTTTTTGTTTTCCTATGCTGTGGTGAGTAAAACCAACCCAAAGCTGCTAAGCTTTTGTTGAATCTTATTGGGATGATCACACCCATATTTGGAGGGGATGAACAGGATCTTCTTGGGCTTGCCTAGCGCTAATGCAGTAAAAAAGGTTAGTTCAGGAGCAGATTTTTTTCCTTCAGTTTCTGTTAGTTCTGCCCATGCAAGACAAATACTGTCACTTCAGCACTTCTCACACGCCTATCACCAGTGGGTGGGAGGGCTAGTTCTAAATCTCCAAGAGTTCTCAGCTGAATTTTTAAAAAATAAGTAATTTAATGAACAACTATGAGAAGGGTTTCTTTGGTGGCGGAAGAAGTGGTTAGAATCAAACTGTAAGTTGGTATAACAGTGTTTGGATCAGTTTAACCCTTCTACATAATTTTAATTCTTGCAGATAACAGATGCAAATCTTGTGGCTTTATTTAATGCAGTGTTTTGTTCTTAGGGTCTCTTTGTCAGTGGCATAGTTGGGGATCGCCTGAATTTACGCTGGGTTTTGTCTTTTGGCATGTGTTCCTCTGCTCTGGTGGTAAGTCGGAACATACTAGTGTGATTTAGAAATCTCTCTTAGGGTTTCTAGATAGGGTTTTACTTCAGGGGAGAAGAGGCTCTGTTTCTGTGTGAATCTGCCCTTGAGCTGTACCTCAGTGGTCTCAAAGTCTGCGTGTAAAACTTTGTCCTGGATGCACTTATTGCATTGTCTAAAGCATAGAGCTACACTAGATGACTCACCTCTTCCTGAAATATCTATTTATGGATACTGTGTCAGAAGGAAATTCCTAAGTTTGAGGCACTGTCTAGAGACTTGATGAACAGCCTGTGTACAAGATTTGTGTATTTGGACTTTTTGGGACTGTTTTGTATTATAACTGTTCTCCCAGGCCACATATGTTGTCATCAAGGCTTTTGCTTCCCAACGCAACCTTTGCTGGCTTTTTTAAGTGACATGCTAACAATACTAAGCATTAATTTACTTATTTTGTAATTGCTGGGAGGGCATGTGTCAAAAAAGAATGTCCACTTAAAACAAAAGGGTTCTTCTGGTTCAAGCCACTGCAGATAAGTGTGAATCAGTTTTATCTCCTTGTGGTTTTTTGGCTATTAAAGTAGTGGTAAAATGCATGGAGTGCTTTTGATTTACCCAGTGGCTACAAACCCTGCTATGGCCTATTGCATTCCGCAAACACATGACCACAAACATGCATCAAGCACAGTGTGTCGCACAGTGTGTTTATTTTCGCTAGTTTGGGTGAGGGCTCCTAGTGATTTGAGACCTGGCTGTAGTATTTATGTTAAATTTTGCTAAGATAAATGACTGCTGAGGGTTTTGTGTTTGCATAGGCTTGTGGGTTTTGATGTCAGTAAAATAGGAGATCAAGAGGCTACTGTATTTTTAGTGTTGTTGCTAAAAGCATTTGTCTCTTTCTTTTCCTCTCCTGTTATAACTGTGCTGTTTACGAAGATAAAAGTCTTTTGGAGTAGAAGTGCCATGGCAGCACATTTGTCTCTGGAGTTGTTTGGGCTCTGGAGTCAGTGCTGTGGTGGCTCAGCAGAGGGTGCTATTAGCTCTGAGCTGTTTCTTAAACAATACCAGGCTTGCCTCTGGCTGGGCCCTGCAGGGAATCTTCTCCCTGAAATGTTATTTCTTTTTTAGGACCCCGTTCTTGCCTGGCTTTCAGCAGTAGCCTCAGGGTTTCTTCTCTGTTGGTTTTATTTTTATTTTTTTTCCCCCCCTCCTCTCTAGGTATTCTTTTTTGGCACACTCACAGAATGGTTGCATTTTTACAACAAGTGGTTCTACTGCTGTCTGTGGGTTGTGAATGGCTTGCTACAGTCTACTGGTTGGCCCTGTGTGGTTGCTGTCATGGGCAATTGGTTTGGAAAAGCTGGGTAAGTTGAGTTTTCTTCAGTGACTCGCGTATCTGACCAGCTGAGTAGCAGATTGAGCTGAAAGTTTTAAACCAAAAAGGCCGACTGTTATGTCAGAATGAAGGTTATGTGGGATGAAATATGCCTTACTTGTTACTATTGTCTCTCTTATTTTTTTTTTTTTTTTCCTGGAGTCACAGAACAGCTTGGTGTGAACACAATCGTGTGTGTTAAAGGCACAAGGTACCTCGTTAAAAGTTCAAACTTCAAAAGCCTGTAGTACGGAGTGGCTGAACTCGAATTTTCATGCCACTGGAAAACTTGTTTCTGTCTACTAACTACTGAAGAGACTGAATGGAAACTGACTCATTGTAGATTCAACTCTGCCACTTTGGGGTATTGCAGATGAGCTCTTGCCATAGCTTGTAACCCTGTTGTTGCCAGCTCACCTCTGCTGTAACACAGTGTTTCAGGATAGAATAGTCCTCCGTTATCTATTTGGTACCCCCAAGTTATTCTGTGTTTTGTTTTAAGTGACCTTTGAGTCTCTTTGAAGTGGACTGGGAGAATGCTGTAATTTTATTAAGAAGTTAAAGTTCACTTGATTGTTATGTCTTTGTCTTGCTCCTAATGTCACCTCTCCCTACATTGCCTTTTTCAAGTTTTCTTCCCTTTCTGCAGGAGAGGTTTTGTGTTTGGACTCTGGAGTGCCTGTGCATCTGTGGGAAATATCCTTGGGGCCTTCCTTGCCTCCTGTGTTCTCAAATATGGCTATGAGGTAGGTATTGTTGTCTGGCTTCTAGCTAGGACTGCATGGCTGATTGGGTTATGAGAGACTAGTTTCTTATCCCGTCTCTGAGAGATAACAGGCTCAGCGTGTTCAGTTTCATCTTCCTGAATTCTGTGGTAGCAAGCAGTAGGCAAAATAGAAAGGGTATTCCATTCCTAACCCTGCCAAGTTGGCAGAAGTGAGCCTGAGACTTCTCTGTAAATGGGACTGATGTTATTGAAGAGCCCTAGTGTCATAGTATACCCTCGTCTGATTTGGGTGGCTTAAAGTACTCTTCAGAGTCATCCGTCACAGGTTCTTACTTAACTGAAGTCACTGCTGCTGAATACTGGTGAGGTTCTGGCAGGCATGGAGGCATTGCTTCTATAACTGGGAAGAGGACAGGCGCGTGCAACGTTGCTGTAATGCAGCAGGCAGGCAACTGAATACAGGGAACGTAAGTCAACTAGCGCATCTCGCAGCGTGTGACCTATGAGGACAGGCTAACAGGGCTGAGCTTGTCACTCTGGAGATGAGGAGGCTTTAGGGTACTAAATAGCAGTCTTCCAAAGCCTGTGAGAAGATTGTTGAGAAATCAGTCAGACTCTTTCCTGGGTTGCGTGGTTAGAATGCTAAAAAGCAGTAGGTATAAAGTGAAGTAGGGATGGTTCCAACTGGATGTTTGGAAAACTTATTTCACTATGAAGTCAGTTAAGCATTGGAACAAGGGGGCAGGGTCTGCAGTATCTGTCTGTGGAGGATTTCAAGACCTGACAGAACAAAGCCCTGAGCAAGCCGGTCTGAATTTAGTGTTTGACCCTTCTTTGAGCAGTCCCTTCCAATATAGCTGGATCTGTGGTTGTGTTGGGTGAGCTCCTTTCTCACTGCTGTCACTCAGTACACTGAAACAGCTATTTCAATGTGGTCTTTCAGCCTAGATGGAACCAAGTCTGTTCAGGAGATGCAGAAATCACTTGTTTCCAAGTTTTATGCGGGTAGTCTGGGTTGTTGTAGCTGTGTTTAGTCTCTGACAATGTTGGAATGTAAAGAAACCTTTGTTAGTCAGGGAAGTCTACGTGACTGAAAGTGTTTTAAAAAACAATCTTCTCTTTATTTATCTTCAGTATGCTTTCTTGGTGACTGCCTCAGTACAGTTTGCTGGAGGAGTCATTGTCTTCTTTGGGCTCCTGACATCACCGAAGGAAGTGGGTAAGTAGAAGAGGGCTGTAGCATTTCAATTCTTTTATGGAAAGCAGATCTGCAGCTTTCCATGTAGTACTAAAAGTACTGCTCATTCTGACAGCACTTATCCTCAGGGCTCTGTAAAATGGTGTTGCACTTTAGTGTATTTTATGGAGCAAATGCTTTACTCGCCAAGATGGCACTAAATGCCACCATGCATCATGTGTATAGGGTCTGGATATTCTAAAATAAAACAGCCTGGCTCTAACATCTCCATTAGGATGTGCCTAATTCTTAGTTTTTCTTCACCTGGAAAATCAGTATTTTTATAAAGAAACAGTAGGCAAACTGATAACTGGGTATCGTAGGAGAAAACTATGACAAGCCTTAACTGTGCAGTTGGAAGGGAAAGTACTTTTTGTCTGCAGGTCACCCGCAGCCAGTTAAATAGCTCTCAGAGTAGATATGGTCCTTCTCTGAGAAGATGGTAGGCAAGCCAAAGTGTAACAGGAAAACAAAAGAACTTTTGGGCTTTGACAGGGCCATGGAGGAGGCTTCCCAGGTGCCTGCGAAGGCTATAAAGTTGGTACCACTAAAGCTGCCATAAAGAGTGCCCATAAGAGCACTCAGCAGCCCAGAAAGTGCAGTGCAGTTCCTAGGGTTTCCATTTCAGTGGAGGCGTTAACAGGCGGCAGCTGTCTGAGTAGTTGCTGGTACACTCAGCCTCCACACTCAAGGGAGGTGGTACCCAGGAGCCCGGTCCAAGGATCCCAACTACTAAATAAGGGGGAAATGCACTAATTTGTTGTGTCTTCCAACTAATGGCCAGACACTCAGAACAGACAAAGCCGGCGCCAGGATCAGACAGAATACTTTCAAGAGCACTAGAAGACAAAGGGTAGAAACTGGCGACACTGCAGAACACCATCTAGAAGAGTTTCTAAGCCAAAGGAGGATGGAGGTATGGGAGAGCAAGGGAATTGCTAGAAGGGAGAATTGCTTAAAAGAAGTGAGCATAGCTTTAGAGTGGGAGAGGGTGAACAGGCTGTGGTCCGTTTTTCCTGTTGCATATCCCTTGTGAAACATAGGCCTCCCCGAGCTTGGAGCAGATGAAGATGACGGTGTGGAGGAAGATGCCAACAGACCTTTAATGGGCAACGATGATGCAGATGATGATGACCGGAATTACTCTATTCAAGCAACTGACACTGACAACCAGCCGAAGGCCATTGGCTTTTTCCAGGCTTGTTGCCTTCCTGGCGTAGTACTGGTGAGGACACAGATTCCTGAGTGAGATGTTGTTAAACATAAAGCTGACTTTTTGTGTTGTCAGCATTTGTTGACGTAATTGTTAACATGTTGACCATGTGTTTGTACTTGTTGGCATATGACTTCTTATGCTGTTAAAACCTTGGAGTTGGGACTGTTATCTTTGTGCACGTGGATTTTAATACTCTCTGGATATCTCGTTGCATGTTGCTCTTTCCATCGGACTCTTGCTTTGTTTAGTATATGTAACAAGCCAACTAAGAGCAGCAAAGATCCTGCTGGTTTTGCTGCTGGATTTAGAAGGGAGGCCATGAGCAAAGGTGGCTGTGAGGTGCTTTCTTGGTAAGGTAGCTATGCTGTCCTGAGGAACAGGATTCTCACTGCTAGCTGAGCATCACACAGAACTCTGTGGCACTGACATTGGGTTTGTTTTGGTTTTTTAGTTGCCTCGAAGCAGGAAACTAGCCTGAAAAGCTTTGATCAGCATGATGTAACGTGGCAAAGTGGGCGAGGTTTTTTTATAACCAACTGGAAACAAGGCCTGGTGATGCTGTTTCTACATATCCTTGTCTCGTCCCTTGTGTGAGAACTTGTACTTCTGCATCAGCAGTATTGCCCAGTTCATGGACTTGGTTCAGCTGCAAAAATTAACCTGCCGTTAAAAAATAACGTTAACTTTATGTGTCAGTGGGCTATGTGGCCCTTGAATACTAGAACCAGTACAAGAAAGGAAGCAGGGTGGCTGGCCCAGTAGCACAGTGTGAACTGTCTGGGTTTGATCGTGGAGCAGAACTGCTGAGTGGACAGTATTGTCAGATACACTTAATGAGTAAAGCAGTTGTTGTGATAAAGGCAACACAAAATCTGGAAGGGATTGGTGGATCGTCAGTGTGTAGAGTGCTGGACAACCACAGTTTTGTTGTTAAGACTGTGCTGCAGGGATAGCAGAAGAAAGCATAGCCATCTTGAATTCTTTCCTAATATGGCTAAATGCTGTATAAACTATGGGTCAGTTTTGGTGGTGCTAAGAATGGGCTGATGTACAAGGAACCTTTAGGCAAAATTTCTAGTGGTTGAGGCTGCCTCAGTTGATGTGTGACTTTTTTTCATTGACCAGAATATAAGGAGGTACTGTACAACTGATGTTGCTATTTCTGTACTTGGGATTTTGAGAACATGTTCTGTGTGTTAACCCAGCAACATGAATACCTCTGAGTCTGTGAGTTTTATCTCATGTCAGATCAGTGCCCAGCCAAACTAGGACACTATGTCAGATCAGTGAGAGACCAAATACTGAGAGAACTTCCAAAGCCTTGTCAAGATTCTACAAAGACTTTATTTGACATATTTTTTCTGTAGTTCCTCTCTTCTCCTGCTGAGTGATATGGTGGTAGAGTTTCAGTAGAGGCAGCTTTCCCCTGAGCCTCTAGAAATTCAATGTTTAATCACTCAGACAGTCTGGTAGACAGTTTCTAAGCATGTTGTAATAAATATTGCTTCCTGCAGTGCACTTCTCACACCCAGAGGCAGGAGAACTCTTCCAAACATCCCTGTGTCTTACATGTATGGTGGAGATTAGTTTGTGTCCTCTAAGAGTGAAAAAGCATTAATAATACGGCTAAAAAGGATGTATTTATTAAAATAATACAAATTCAGAAGAGATGATTTTGTGGAGTTTAATATATAAAAAGATCTGCTTTTTGAAATTCAAAGACAAGTGTGTACATACACATATACATAATCTCAAAAGCTGTGATTTCAACAGGTTATTTTTTTCCACCTTCATCCTTGTTTACCTCTTCAAATATGGGTTCCTTGAACTGCTGTGTCAGTGTTTATCAGGAGGCCTTACTGAAATAGTGTGCCTCATGCCTCTGCGTGCTGGGCCAGCAATACTGGAGAACAAATCTTTGCCACTCATGTGAAAGATCTCCTGCTAGCTAAGGAGAACTTGAGCCCAGCAGCCAAAAGCAGGAGGTTGTCTCAGCTGTTGGGTTTGGAAGCATGTGCTTAGCTTTGGCCAAAGCTTTCATCTTATGTCTTGGA
The DNA here is from genome assembly GCF_000708025.1 of Charadrius vociferus. Classification (NCBI taxonomy): domain Eukaryota; kingdom Metazoa; phylum Chordata; class Aves; order Charadriiformes; family Charadriidae; genus Charadrius; species Charadrius vociferus. The sequence continues at coordinate 666,579 of NW_009648953.1, forward strand.
ATACCTGCCTGGGGATTATAACCAAAGCTTTCTCCTGTGGTGCTGTAAGCAGATGAGCCTTCTGAGCAGCAAAAGATAGCACAGAGGAACTACTTCACATAACTTTTCTCAGCATGATGCACAGATGACTAAATCTCAAGCTTGTTTCATGTCACATGGTTGGCTCCCTTCTCTTCAGAAGGTGAATTAAATTTCCTTCATTTTTTGAAGCCTGGTGTCATTTCCTCTCAAGACTACACTGAAAGTGTTTTAACCCGTTACATTCAGTGAAAAGAAAATAACCTTCTTGACAGTGATTTTTGTATTCCTGGGTTCCCTTTGATGTTCAGCATTAAGCTTTCATAATGCTGCTTTCTTACGTGAAATGAAGAAGCACTTCCCCCTGAAAGCCTTAGCTGGATAACAGAGCTTTATGGGAAGAAGCAGAAATGCTGTTTGCATTTCTCAAGTGCTAACTGCTTGCTGGCCCTCTCTTTATTCCAGTACTCTTTGGCCTATGCCTGCTTGAAACTGGTGAATTACTCATTCTTCTTCTGGCTGCCCTTCTACCTCAGCAACAACTTTGGATGGAAAGAAGCAGAAGCGGACCAGCTCTCGATCTGGTATGATGTGGGAGGAATCATAGGTGAGTGAGCAAGTGAATGACATCTTCCTGCAATTGCCTTGCTAGCATTTGAAAATGAAAGACAGTGTATGCGGCTCAGCAGCCATGTTCAGTGGCATCTATCTGTTTACTGAATATATGAGAAGTCTAGTTATGTATGTGGCTGCTTGGTTGTTGTTGTTTTTTTTCTAAAACACAGAGTAAGTGAGCCCCCTAAAGAGTTTACATATAATTTAAAGGGCAGTATGATATTCTTGGACATTATGCCCAGCGGGCATTTTTCTTTACTCACTAGGACTTCCTGAAAAGTGCCCTGCACAAAATGGTGTCCCTGCTGCTTGCTTTCTGACAGGTACCATTGACAGAGAGTTTAGATCTGGACTTACTGGGTTCAGTACTGTCCCTTTTGTCCTGTATTTTTAAGAACAGACTCAGCACAGATCTCAGCAGAGCAGGCACGACTGTGTCCTGTTCAGAAATAAAACGTAATTGCAGTTGTTTCTGCTGGCTGCAAAATCTGACCCTGTTCTTCCAGAATAAAGAACAAATTGTATATGTATTTAGACTTCTGCTCTCCTGTGCTCAGTTTCTTGCTTTATTACTTTGTCCAGTTAGCTTTCCTAGAATAGACATCCTTGTATTGGTCTGTTCAGGGTCAGTATTTTTGCCTCTATGGCCTTTTCTATGTTAGGATTTTTCAACATTCTAGTTTTTACCAGCAGAGCAGTTCCTACAGAGGTAGCAATGACACACAAGGTGATTTTTTATCAGCTATTGGCATTTGTTTTCATTAGTTGCACCTACCCTAAGTAGGTGAGACAGCAGGGAGTATGAGGCCTCTGTGTGCTAATGCTTTCCCTGTGAAAAAGAACTGCCTTTTCCTTCACTTTCTGTTAAAGAAACCAAACACAATGTTACGCTTGCTTACATCCAGAGCTGTGGTGATCCTAGAGCTGTGATGGTCCTATAGGGGAAGGAAAAGGAAAGCAGGACCACTATCTGGTTGCGTGCCAGAAAAAGAAGTAATAAATTCCTAGGAAAGCAGTCTGAGTAGTTTTCCCTGCTCTATCTGAGCCACTTAAGTTTACTGTTTTCTCTCGGTCTGGGGCAGTAAGGGCAGGAGACTTAGTCTGCAGGATTTGAGAGAATCTGTATTGATGAGAAGGCAAGATGCCACTGCACCCAGTGAAATGAGTTTTGTTCAAGGTGTTATCATCCTGAGCCTGACAATGATATTTTTTTTTTTTTTTTTTTTGCAGGTGGGACTATCCAGGGCTTGATTTCTGATGTGCTACAGAAGAGAGCCCCAGTGCTAGCAATTAGCCTGCTCTTTGCTGTAGGCTCTCTTTTTGGATACAGCCGTGAGTATGCCTTTGCTGCACAGTGATAAGAGGTTCATTCAGTACTTCTCAGAGAGAGGCAGAGCACAGCCTGTTCTGCTTATGTTTTCTGGTCTTGAAACTTTCTGGATCAGGATGTTGCCTTTTGGTGTATTTTGCCTGAGGTGTGGCACTGCACAGAAAGAAGTCTGTTCTCTGGTTAATGAGGTGGAAAAAAAATTAGCTGAGTGGTTGGATTTCCCTGTACTGGTGAGTTATGGTACTGATCCTTCTCTAGTGTCAGTGAGATTTTTTTGCATTGTCGTTGTATTAACACCGCAACTGTCAGAGCAGGAAATTTCAGGTGCATCCCTATAGTAAGGCAAAAGAGAATCTGGGGACAGAGCTGCACTGGAGTATGTATATACTAGAAAGAGGCAGAAGCTCTTGGACTTCACCACTTATGCTTCTGTAAGTGGTGAAATTGAAGAGTGTCTGCCTCTATTATAATAGATATAGTTCTTGGTGATTGGTTATTGAAAGGAGTCTGTCAAGAAAACTGAGTAGGAGGCAGGTGGATCTCATGTCTATGAAACATTTATGAAGCTCTTCTAAGGGTAACAGTTTTGTGTCTTCAGACATGGTGTCCTGTGGTACCAGAGTGCTTTAACTCACTGGGATGTCACTTCACTTCTCTGTGTATTCCTCCAACACGGGGTGGGGATACAGACCGGCTTTTATAGAGCACTTTGAGATCTGTGGACAGAAATCGCTGCCAGAGCTGGACACGAATAGTAAAGCGTGCCTTTCAGAAGCACGATGGCTTACTCAGACAGTCTCAATGTAAGGTCAATAAGGCATAATAATTAAATAGCAAGGATTGGGTTTGGTGCAGTTCAGTAGATTTTTGTAGGCTCTTGTGCTAACTCATTACTTTTGAAAGTGAATTGGAAGCAAATATAAAATTATTGCTGACAAAGTTTGAAGTTTGTACTAGATAGCAGAGCAGCCAGAGGTCCAGGTGTCTTGTGCTTAAGTCAACGTGCATTACTGCCCAGCCACATACAGAAGGCTCAGACACGCAATACAGAGTTACTGCAGTGTAGTAATTTAGTTTCTATCAGCCAAACCAGGAAACCTTTTCATGCACATAGTGTGTTGCACAGAGTAATAATGGCTTAAGAACGTGTGAAGAGGGCTGCGACTTGTCTTACGCATGGCAACTTGACCATGTGTGAGCCCTATGAGTAATGTATGAGCCCCAGTGAGTAATGAATTCAGGTGATGCCTGGAAGTGAGATATCAAGGAAGGCAGTATCTGAAAAGCGCTGGGGGACTGTAGTGGAAAACCAGCTGCGTGTACACTGCGTGATGCTGTTCCTGGAAAGGCAAGTGGAACCTGTAGATGCTCAAACATGGCTTTGTGTACTGGTTTGACACTTTGTAAGAAGGAATTAGGATATGGGGTTTTGCATTTTTTACTTCATTGTCCCCCATTGTTTAGGCAGTTGCTGGATTAGTAGCTCCAGATCTAATCTCTGTATTTTGAAAAGATTTTGCAAACTTCAGAGTGAGTGGAAGGAGTGATTCAAGTGCTGAATACTTCATGGTGGGAGAGTTTAAGTTAAGTCTAACTTCCCTAGAGAGGCAGAGGGAGGATTCTCTTACTATTCAAATGGATTTTCAAGGAGAGTAAATGCAAGCTGTGTCACAGAAAGATGCATAACAAAGGCTAGAACGCAGAGCCAGGCAAATCTGATACTGAAATAGGGCACACAATTTTTATGGCAAAGGTGACTTTTCTACTGTAAAGTTCTGTTCGGAAACTTCTGGGTCTTTAGTCTCTAAATGCTGTTGCAGTAAGACTAATCTCTGTCGAAGTCTAGTCAAATAGAAGTTACTGATGTCACTATGTAGCTAATTGAACAGGCCATTCAAACTGGATGTTTGCATGCTTCTTTCTGATCCTAAATAAGGGGCTTTCTCTAGTTCATGTGTTTTTATTTACACTTATCTGGTCTTTCTCTTGCAGGTTCCCCAAACAGCAAACCTATCAATGCTGTGATCATGGCAATTACAGGTACCTTGCCAAATGCCACTGTTATGCTAATAGACATACATATACATTGCAGAAAAATCAGTAACACCAGCTGCAGTTGGTGGTAATGCATTTGTGTGCGCTACCATCTCTGCTGGTTTTGCAGAGAGAGTAAAAGTTGAGGCCGAATTTCTGTTACTTTTGGAATACAGGTGTAGGAAGACTGCCTTACAGAGGGAGGTATAGAATATAGACTGTATAGCATAATGGCTTGGAACTAAAGGGGTTTGCCTTGGCTCAGTATGATGAGGACAGATTTATGCCAAAATACTGAGCAATGATCTGGTATCTGAGGAAGTATATATTGGGCAAAGTAATGAGCTGCAGCTCAAATTTGAGAGTGTTTGTCTGTCAAAACCCCAAATGCCCTGTGTACTGTGGGAGGTCACAAGCTTTGTGTGCTACCAGACGTACTATGCTGTGTTATGGAATTAAGATTAGCCTGCATGAATAGAGCCTTTCTTTTCAAACACTCCTACTGCAGAACTCTCTATCCTGTTGCATTTTTTCCCCTTCCATCTCCTTCACCAATCCCTGGAGGCAGTAGTATGGGATTATACCCCTCCAAAGTAGAAATGTATCTAAATCTGCTTCATGTTGAGGGTTCGTATATGCATGCTGTTCAAAGGTAGCTTCCTGTATTCAGTTTGGTGTGTCCTGACTCTTCTTTCAGAGTGTGCCACAGCTAATTACCTCAGTTTTGCTGTTGGATGAAAATGTGCTTGTTGGTAATTTCTGTGCTTCCTCCATGTACACAAGGTGTGCTGTGACTCTATGCTTCAGCTGTGAGGGTACACTTCTACCTACAATTAGTCTGTGATCACTGTCCCTAGACTTAAGCCTTTTCCTGAGCTTTGCCTGGTAGAAAAATCTGTGTTTTGAAGATGTTCTGTTGAGAATCTGTCCTCATGCTTGTTTTGCAACAAGGCTGTTTTCTTGGAATTTCCAGGATTTTTCATCGGAGGCCCTTCTAACATGATCAGTTCTGCAATTTCTGCTGACCTGGGGCGCCAGGATCTGGTGAAAGGCAGCAGCGAGGCTCTAGCAACTGTTACGGGAATTGTGGATGGAACTGGCAGTATTGGTGCTGCAGTGGGCCAGGTGAGGCTACCAAAGGAAAATCAAGGTCTGGGGAAGGAGGCAAAGAGTCTGTTGTGGTTAGAGATGTTAGCTCATTCCTCAGTGCAAAGTTGCATGGAGAGAGAAAGAAAGAGAGGGTTGTTGTTTTGTTTTTGTTTTTGTTTTTTTTTTTTTTTTAATATTTATTTATTTAAGAAACCAGTGGAAGCAATTTAATTAAGAACTAAACTAAGTATTCATAGTGTTAGTATTATGGCACTTTCATAATTCGAATGAGTTTTAGAGACTTTCATATCCTGAACTCCAAAACTCAAGTAAAGGTCATCTTCACAAAGAGTGAAAATGAAGTATTTTGAAGCTTGTTTGGGATTTTTTTGTTCAAAGGTAATAGAAAAACCTTTGCTTACAGAAAAGTTTGCCTGTATAACCAAGTAAAATTAGAATACCTATTATGAATGTCACAGTGTTTAGAAAGTAATTTAAAATTTGCTCTCATTTGTGGTTCCCCTTTTTATCTATTGGATGTCTTTTACACCTTGTAAATCCAGCACCACTTGCTTCGATAGTCCTTACAGTATGCTGCCAGAAGTCTGAAGATTAGACTGTTGCAGAAAAGGAAGCTGACAGTGTGCCCACTGGGGGACATTCTTCTCAAAAACAAGCATTAACTATGTGGAAGAACACAGTGGTGCTTTGGGGAGGGGAGGATTTAGTAGAAAGATTGGAGCCAGTTCTATTCCAGGCGTCCTCTACTCCTGGTAAAATACCAAGGACACAAGCAAGGCATACAAGTTTCTTTTCTGGAAAGAGATTTGGGTTTGTACTTGCCACTGCTTGTCTGATAAGTACAGTCATTCAGTGTCTGTTTCACAGGAAAGATGCTGCTTATCTCCTTTAAACATGGAAAATTACAAGTGCTTTGTGGACATCTTAAATTGCACTGTTATACTCAATGTTCTTCTTACATTGTCTCCAGCGTTTCTGTCTTCCCCCACACATACCATGCAAACTTATGTCATCATAAAAATTGGGTCTTTAGTTCTGAAAAATTCCACCTGCCTCCCATTCTAACATTGCGTTTATTTCAAGAGACAACCATGATGTCATTCTGGGGGTGTGTGAATAACAGCAAGTGCACAATGAACATGTTAGAAATTCAGATCCTGTTTTGCGCTAATATACCCAGTAGAAGAAGGGAGACCCTTGTACAGCATCTGAATATAAATCTGCTAATAGGGAATACATTTTCTTTTGTAGCCTGTGTAGTCCTATTGAACTAGGATGCAGTTCAGAACAGACTGTAGTCTCAAGTATCTTGCCTCTGCTGAAGGGTTAAGTAGTTAGTGGTTGCACAGCTCTTGAAAATGCGTCCTGTGTAATTTATAAGCCATTCTAGAGCTTTTAGTTCTTCTCGGAGTACTTACATCCACTTATGTCCCAGTGTTCTGTGCAAAAACCTTGTGTTCAGCGGAGTCAATTTGTCACCCTTTGAAACTGTAGTTCTGTTCTGTCTTTATGCTGCTATGAATTACTGTAAATCTTCAGGATGGTATCTCTGCTTTGCTGAGACTGTGGGTTTTGTACAGAAAGGCTGCTGTCCTGAGTCATCTCTTCTGACAGGAAAAGATCAGCTGGAAGGTTTTGTGATCAGCTCTGTATGGAGTGTTAACAGCCCACAAATTCTAGAAGATGAAAGAGTAATGCCTGAAAGTCATGCTTATCTTCCCAGTTTGACTAATTTTTTCCCCTTTCTTTTCAGTATCTAGTGTCTTTGATCCAGGAGAACCTGGGTTGGATGTGGGTGTTCTATTTCTTTATTCTAATGGTAAGAAATCACCTTTTTAAAAAGTTCTTTGTCAAAGTTCAATTTGCAATAGAAAGTTTTTGTGAGAACCTGAAAATTGGGATTTAGACACGCAGTCTAATTTCTGCAGCAGCTGAGAACTCTGATGCCATTGTCAAAGTTGTCTGTAGTGTGCCTTTGCATCAGGGTGTCCAAACCAACTGGGTTCCTTTTAGATCCTTTAAAGTCATGCTGCCCAATAGGAACTGAGATTGTGGCAGAGGCACAAAAATACTTGCCTTAAAATGCTCATTTCCCAAATCTCATACCACCTGACTGACTTCAGCAGGGCTTTTTCCTCCTTCATCACCGTGATATGTAGTTCCTAATATTTTCAGGGAGCTGAAGTTAAGCTGCTTGTTTGTTAGTCCTTGAAGATTAGTGGAAGCAGTGATGAGGATCTTGAAAATAAAATGAAAATGCCTTCCCGCAGTATACCACTGGGGGAGAAGAACGTTGAGGCTCTGATCTCCTCCGCATTGCCACAGTGGTGAATGCTGTACAATTCACCCGTTCTTCCCTGCTGGAAGAGCCAGGAATTGTCTTTGCACCTGTTCTGATAAGGGAAAAGGCCACATTGGTAAACAGCAGAGGTGGCCAGGAGGAAGGCTGTTGAGGAGGTGAAGAGCTCATCTTCTTTATGAAAAGAAGATCATGACAGCTGAAACCGTATGAGCTTTCCTGCAAGCTCAGTCCTTCTGTCCACTGTGCCACTTTTGTCATTGCTTCTCTTAGTCTGTATCTTTCTGGGGAGGCCTTGAATGGACATTGGAGCGCAGGATGGCTGCAGCTATGGTTGCTCTGTGCTAATTGTCCTGGATATGCTTCTTTTCACAGACGAGTTCAACAATCCTGTTCATTTCACCATTAATAGTGAGGGAGATCAAATTGCTTCTGCATGAACGGCGCCTGCGAATGCTGGCTGAGTGACTTCTGCTCGCCTCTGGAAGGACTGTTGTATGGACCTGACAGCTGGGACACTAATCAAAACCCTGGGAGACTTGTTTCTTACGTCCTCCAGGTTTGGACTAATTCAAAATGGCTCTGCAAGACTTGATTGACCTGCCTTTGCGAGCTCAATAGTGAAGTACCAAATACCTGTCCTGAGACCACCCGCATCATGGAGCTGCTGACCTGAGCTAGACAATCCGTGGGACTGGTGGATTGTCCTGGCCTACCAGACTGTTCCACGTCAGCAGTCACACTAGGGTCTTCTGTTGGGTGGTCTCACTCCTATACTCTTTCTTATTTATTTCTGGATGTCCTGACCAAAGGTCGACTCTTTAAAACTGACGGTGGAGAGGCTGTCTTGCAATGAATTTTGATGCTCTGTTGTGCCGGTGAAATCATACAGTGCATTTAATGGGTAGCCTAAGTTTACGGTCACTATAGCTTTTAGAAAGGGCAAAAATTAGTTGGAATTTGCTCTGTCCAGTTGTTTAAAAAATGCTGTTGCTAAATCTCTGCACAGACAGACCTCTGCTACCCCTAGCTATTAACTGTTATGTATTCCAGTAGATTTACATGGAGTAGTTACCTCCATATTTGTTTTTACCGTTTTTAGTAATAATATTACTAATCTCTGGGAAACGAGATTTCAGTTTTTAACTATTTAAGCAGACAAATAGCGTGCAATACTTTACTGTGATCTCTGAGAATAAGCCTTAATAGATCCTTTGTGTCTAAAGGATCCTTCAATGGCTTTGGGGATCAGTAATGGGACACAAATACTTTCACTACTGCTTTATTTGAACTCTGATCAAATACTGACCACAACGGCACTGTCAGGTGACCCTCTGAAGGAAGCTGGTGTCACTGATTTCATACTCATTGGGCAATTGCTCATCTCCAGCAAAGGAGAACCAGAACGGAATTAAAGGAATTTAAGGGACCTGGTTGCTCTCGGACATGGGCTTCCAGACAGGGACTGAAGTGTGCTTGTGGAATAGCATCAGTGAACAAGTGCTGCTGTCTTCCCCTGTGCTCCTCTGCCTGTGGCTGCGTAGGGGACCTCAGGCTCCAGGGTTTTAAAGTTTGAGTTGTATCTTGAATCACAGAGTGGTAGGGGTTGGAAGTGACTTTCAGAGATCAACTAGTCCAACCTCCCTGCCAAAACAGGTTTACTTAGAGCAGGTTGGACAGGAACGCATCCAGGCAGGTTTTGAATATCTTCAGAGAAGGAGACTCCACACCCTTTCGGGGCTTGAAGAGAAAGGTAGATACAAGTCAGCACTAAAAACATGTGACTGCACTTAGTATGGTGGCATTTGAGTATTTTGCAGTACTGCGGTAAGCAGGGTGACCGCCTGACACCTCTAACATTTGTTGGTGATGTTAATGGGATCGTCAAATAACTTCTCAACAAATTGTTTTCTGCTTATGCCTTGGGATGTTTCATTGTAATAGGTATGTGTTAACCAGCAGAATTTCTGATCAAACAATCTAACTAGTCAGTGATGCCTGCATGGGGTTGGGGGCAGGAAAATTCCTGGAGCTGAAAATTTATAACTTTTTAAACGGGAAAAGTTGCCTTTTTAAAATGTACAGTGATTTTATTATTTTTTCTTTAAATTTATGAATGTCAGTTTTTAGTCATGTGTTGATTGTAATGAGTGGAACATTATTAGTGCCTTACGGTTCTACTGTATTGAACGGTTGGTTGGTGATTGCTGCTTCTGCAGTGATGGTTCTGTGCACAGCTTTGCTTACTGTGAAACTCAGTTGCTCCATTTTATACTTTTTGCGAGACTTTCTTTCTTGGTGGAGGTGATTCTTGCATCTTTTGCTAACCCTTGAAAAATTTCAGAGCTTGGGAAAGCGATGCCATTAAGCTGATGAGGGACCTAAATCCTGTTCTTGTCTCTTCCCATTCCAATTTTTGCCTGTATAATTAGAGCAGGAGACTGAGAATCTATCATCCTGTTCTCAGAATTATGCCCTGGGGTTAGTGTTCGTATCCCGAGCTACTCATTAGCCCCTGTTCAAATAGAATCAAAACTCCCTGAAATTTAGTTCTAAAATTGATGGTGGCACCGTTTGCCCCAGCCACAGTGTCTGAGAATCTGTGGTTTCAAATTCCAACCTGGATGAGCTTTTTGGCCGGCCGTCTGGGTGCTAGATAAGCTTCTGATGAAAGGTGGGGTGGGAAAGGGACGTCGCCGGGGCTGGTGGCGGGGGGGGGAGGAGAGGCAGGCCCCTGTGACAAATGGTTTCCTGTAAACAGTTCTGTCCCCTTTTGAGAAGTGTCAGATGCGTTTTGAGCGCTGCAAACACAAACTGCCCGGCAGCTTGCATGTAAGTGTGCGGCGGTGCTTTGAGGCCACCCTCAATTAGCTAGGCGTGCCTATGGCTTTGGGATTGTTTTGTTGTTGTCGTCCTGGATTTTTGGTTCTGTGTATTTCCTCAAGGTGCTCAGATGGAGAAGGGTTTTCAATCTGATCATGTCCAGACTGATCTCACATGAATAAACTTACTTTGACTTGACCTGGCCTAATTCTTCCGTGTGATTTATTCCACTCTTCTAATGTGGTTCTGCTGAGCATCCGTCTCTTCCTCCTCATTATAGGCCTGGCTCTAACAGCTGCTTTTCACTCAACTGCTGTGAAGACCTGAGCCCTGACTGTCGCTCAAACCAAACCCTCATCCCAACCTAAAAGGGGGACCATGTTCCTGCATGCTGCAGTTTAGCACTCTCACGAGAAGCTTTGTGAGAGTCCCCTAACAGAGATGCCCACAACGGTGTAATTAATGGTCTTAAATAAAAAAGCCAGGACATGTACTTGGTTTTATTTATTTATTTGTTGATCTGCATGTAGCAGTCAGGTGTTCTTCCTTTGAAATTAAACGTGCCATGTGGCTGCTGGCCCTGCTGTGCCTTCTCTCCTGTGGCTTGTCTCTTTAAACACAAATCCACACCTATGCTTTGCTGTGTTTAAATGGACACAGTGGGGAACTTTGTAATTGTGTTTGTGTTTTATAGTTTACCGTAAATTCGGAGCTGAGCACAGTACTGTGTTGCTGGAGAAACCCCCCATGCCTGCAGGTTCTGGTCCCTCAACTCCAAGTAGTTTGGTGGTGCTATGATGCTATTCCTCAAGAAAAAAAAAATCATATTTTTACCCCTTTTCTATCACTTTTATTTTCTTTTTTTCCTACTCATGATGAACTTTCCAGCCTACTCTGGAAGTACTCTAAGGAGTAGAGCTTTGCTCGAGTATCTGTTTGAAAATACTGATAGTAGCAGTTGCCCTCACCACCCCTGTGACTGCCATCTCCAGAGCCCAGTGTTTGGGCAAGCAGAAGTGCCGGAATTACTTAACTTCAGAGTGCGAAGGAAACGCATCAGGAACTGATCTCTGGGCGTTTGGCTGTAGCCCAGGATGTGACAGGCTGTCTGACCAAATTGGTTATGAAAGAAAAGGTGGGCCTCAACCCCATAATGCTTTTCCGCATCGAGGAAGGTCCCTGCAATAGATGCCCTACAAGCAATGCTACTGCGCCCTGGTTTTCTCGGAGGTCTGGAACCCAGAGGCAAGTAAGTCTGCCTGGTGACAGTTACCACAGTGCGCTCCGAAAGAGGAAGAATTGGGCTTCTGCGCTAAGTGCCAGGCTGCGCAGAGAGCGCCTGAGCTTCTTGTCCTCACCAAACCCAGAAAAGCATCTTTCCCTTATGCAGGAAAGTGGGAGGAGAAGCAGCAGCAGCATGTTTTAAGGGTTATTGTTTTCTCCCGGAGACAGAATCATAGAATGGTTTAGGTTGGAAGGGACCTGGAAGATCATTGAGTTCCACCCCCCCTGCCATGGGCAGGGACACCTCCCACTAGACCAGGTTGCCCAAGGCCATGTCCAGCCTGGCCTTGAACACCTCCAGGGATGGGGCATCCACAGCTTCTCTGGGCAACCGGTTCCAGTGCCTTACCACCCTCAGAGTGAAAAATTTCTTCCTAATATCTAATCTAAACCTGCCCTCTTCCAGTTTAAAGCCATTCCCCCTCGTCCTATCACTACACGCCTTGAGATAAAAGGAGAAAGTAGCGATTTCAAGATAGTCCAACAGATCTTGCCAGTAAAAGCACTGGCTGTTCAGGGGTGTCTCAGACACGCCACTGATCTGTTACCCTTCTGTAATTTTGTCCTCTATCCAGCTGTGGCCAAAGTGCTCTGCCAAACCTCCCCCTTGCAATTTCTCCCCCTTCTTTTCTGACTGGAAGTGCCGATGGGGATGTTTTGGGTTCTGTATTGCAAAATTTTTTTAGGGCACAGCATGCCCACCTTCCTACATCTTTGTCAAGCCTTATCTAATCCTTTTAGTAAACAGCCTACCATTCTCCAAAGGCTGTAAATACAACCTCTTAGACCATTTTGTGGGGTTGGATCTGCGCGTGTGTGTGTGTTACGTACGGGCCCATGAAAGCGTCTTGGTTCTATTAAAGCCTTTCATAAATGAGAGTTGCTTAGATGAATATTTACAGTAAAGCAAAGAAGAAGAATTTGGGCAATTGCTGTGAATGTTCCCTTTGGTTCTCCTGCGCTGGTGGTTATGTCTGCATACATCTGGATCCCCAGAGGTTCTCCAGGAATGTCTCGTTTGACTGCCTCTGCAACGGTGTGCAGGTGTCTATGAAAACAGACGCAGTGGGCAAACCAAAATGTCCTCTTGGAGCACAAGGGCAGAAAGCGAGCTTTGTGGTGCTCTTGTTAGGTTTAAGATTACTGTCAGGAGAAGGAAGATTTCTACTGAGATTACAGAAGCTCAAGTCAACTGTTTGGGGACCACCTATCTTATTTTGGAACAGTTTTAAAGCAGCAGATGGCAGTTGATGAACCTCTAGGTGAATCGGTGAAGTCTGTGTCCGCTAGTGTTCTCACTCAGTTGCAAAGGACAGGAAATCCACACACTGCCACCTCTCGTCCCGGGGGCCGCGTGAGTAACGATATAGTCCAGAGTGTACCAGTGGAATGACAGCAGATGAGGATAAGATTAGCCAGATGTGCTATTTAACTCTTCTTTCCTTATAATGCGGTAAGCAAACTATTGGGGATTTGGGATGGGTTGATTCCTCTGGGCTCCTGGATTCCAACACTACCTCAGAGAGCTCCTACACCCAGAGAGCTACATCCTCGCTTTTTTTCCCATTTGTCAGGTGGGACCAGTTTCCAGAAACTCACTCATCTGCTCTGGGGTGCCTGGCAGAGAAAAGCGACATTGGGCTGACAAAAGCTGGCGCTTGCCTGCAGCGAGTGCCAAAGATGACAAAGCAATTGGGTAACAGCTGACTGCGCTATTCAGCCAGAAGGATGGGAGTATCCGAGAGGCAGTTTCGTCGGGACTGGCTCCGCTATCCGTTCACGTCTCTTTTACCCTCCTTGCCCCCTGCTGTAACTCTTGCATCCTTCTGGGAATATTAATGTTTTGTTTCGTCCAGTCAGAAGCAGGTTCATCCCAGGACTGCTTGTCATGGCATGGCAAGAAGGAGGACAGACGGCAACGGGCGGCTGCGGTTCCTGCTGTTGAATGCAAAGGAGCTATTACGCGAGGAGAGGCGCAAAGGTGGGAGCCCTGCCTGCAACAGCAGGCATGTGTCAGCGGTGCGCCAGCACAAGTGGTTTCCGAATTAGTGCACACCTCCGAAACGTCAGGTGAGCGCGTGTGCAGGGCTGGTAGGAGGTGGCTTTTCACTGCTTAGCTTTGTGTCTCTGCGCATCTGCGATGCCGTTCTGGGCTGCTGGAGCTCCCAGGCCCTTTTTGAAACACCGTCTTGGCCCTGTGTGCTCAGGCAGCGTCAGGGCTGGTCTCCCTGAGGAAAGGAGGAGGGCATCGGGGGAACATGGAGCCATGGCCCCAGCAGCTGGGTGCCACCCTGGTTCTGAGGGACTCTGGCCTTTGCTCCCAGATGGCGAAATCCAGATTGCTTTATGTGCCTGGTTCTGCTGCACTTTGCCACTTGCTTTGGCTGCTGTTTTGCCGCCAGTTGGACGAGAATCTCTGCCTGTCTTCTGCGACTTCGCTCACTGCAGTTTTCTCAGATGCCTTCTCTTCTTAGGAAGGGAGAGGGAGTCGCTTTGGGGGGTTTATCATAAGTCAAGGTCTTGGTTTGCCAGACTTGCTCTTTTCTTCCTACTTCCACTGTTTCACCTCAGGTTACCTGTTCAGTCTCAAATGTGTGGGGCCGGATTCCTCCCGGATTCTGTCCCCGGTCCGTTTTCTTTGCCCCAGCCTTTGTGGTAGCTTGTCTCCAGAACTAGAAAAGGAGCCAGTATTTTTCTGTGCTAACAAAGTGAGCATTGTAATGCAGTTGCAGAGTGGGTGGATGTGACTGCAGACAGACTTATTCCTTCTGCTAGGGTGTGGATTAAAGCTCAAGGTGACTTTGTTCCTGCATAAATTCACTAACTTTCCCCGGGGAACCGAAGGGGCAGGGGTGGGAGGGGAGAAGTATGATAAATGAAAGTGTCGGAAGGAAACGCACACATTACCAAAGCATAAATGTGTGCTCTGTAAGGAGCTTTTGACGTAGCTTAAGGTAGCGCTCCATGGGTTAAAAAAAAAAAACAGCAGGACAATCTTTAGCTGAGAAGTTGAGTGTGGCTCTCTGCAGGCTGCTGTCCCAGTGTAATGGCCTGGGTAAGTGGATTAAGGAGCAGCAGCGTAGCTTGTTCGGGGTTAGGCAGGCTTCAAGGGGAGCGAGGAGGGCACTGCTCCTCAGGAGAGGATGAGAGGGAGGCAGGCTGCCTTTGCTGCTCTCTACCAGTCAGACCTGTTCCACACTGAAAAAGCTGTGGCAGACGGTGTGGCTGTCATCGCGTGTGCTTGCTGGGAAGGGTCCCATGGAAACAGTTCCTTTCAGAGCTATCGCTTGTCCTTATCTGCCGCGAGGTGGGTATGGTGACAGCAAATCACATCTTGGGACACCTCTTCTCTGCCTTTGTTGCCATGGGAATCGGTGTCTTCTGCAGCTTTGTCTTCTGTGAAAAAAACAGAAGTACTGTTCTGTTATCTCCCCTGGCTCACCCACCAAAATGTGGTGAGGATGGAGTGGGGTTTTGGTGAGCCACGTCGCGCCTAGAGCAAAATGTTCGTGCCAGGGATGGGGCTGTGAGGTCGCTTGTCTTAAAATCTCATCCGGCCATGCATGTCCCTCTGCGGTAGTTACCACATCTACGTGATGGGGTGGTGATGCAGAGCACAAAGCGGTGTGGCACGCTGGCCCAGGTAGCCCTGCTCCGCTCGCCCTGGGTGTCAGGCGCAGAGCTGCCCAACCTTGCCGGAGTAACAGGGCTGGGACCTGCCCTGGCGCCCTCTTCGTGGTTAGGAAGAAGAAGAATCTGGGTCACGCAGACATCTGACGTGCCAAAACGTGATGTCGTTTGAAGGTCTGTGACGGCCCAGGGGTTCGAACGCCTGTCTGGTGGTGACTCAGGTGGGGTCCCCTGGCTTTGCGGGAGAGGGCGGCTGCGGGGGGACAGAGGGTGCACCAGGCTCGTGGGGAGAGGTGCCATGTTTCAGCTCCCTCCATGGGTGAGTGAACAGTCTCTGTGGGGATGTGGGAGCCGTGTGGCCGGTCCTGCGTAACCAGGAGGCGAAGGCACTGTGGAGCCTCCAAAGGGACCCAAGGGGCTCCCGGGGAGCAGGAGCCCAGTCAGGAGCCTCACCCAGGATCTGCAGCTCTCCTGTGCTTCAGGTCATGGCCAAGCCCTGTCGAGTGTGGTAGGGAGAGAGGGGAAACTGCATTTACAAAATGTTACTCTTAGGGGAAATCAGCCCCTGAAATTTGCCATGCTGTACCGGGAGCCAAGGGTCTCGCTCTGAACTGTCCTGAGCTGATACAAGAGATCAGCTCAATTCAGAGAGCTCTCCACCTTGGTACCATACGTCTCGTTCCTTCCTCCCAGCCCTCACTTGTGTCATTTCTTTCGATCGTAACTGATCTCTATTTTAGTTATGCTTCTCGAGCGGATTCCGATACCGAATTAAAAGATATTTATCTGTCAAAAACTCCTACGAAATAAAGAAGTGGTGTTATTTCCACAGTACGAATGAGGAACTGAGTCAGCAGGAGGCTTAATGACACATCCAAGGTTACCCAACAGGGCCGAGCTCTGCTGGGAACCGAATCTGGTAGTTCCTCTCCTGGCTGCCAGAGCCCTCGCCCTGCGTGGTTGTCGGATGTGGGGCATCACCCCGCTCTGCCCTCGGCCTTTCATCTCAGCCTGGGCCCTTGGACTCTGAAACCAGCCATAAATGCAATCAGCCTCTTTCAAGGGGAGAGAGTGATTTATCTCCAGCCCTAAACTTTTGGCACTGGAATTAAAAGTAGAATTTGAACCAGTCTGTGTAAACGCTTTCAAACAGTGCTGCTTCATGCTGTGCAAAGAGTCTTCGTGATGTTCAGCCATTCAAACTAGAAGTGGTTAAATGTAGAAATATAGATGAGAAACTTGGGACTCTGGAGCAGCAGGAAAAAATATGCTGTAGCAGTTTAACCTGGGGTGGAAATAAAACAAACAATTCTCTCCCAAAAATGTGTGCAAGTGCTGTATTTTTAAATATAAAAAATACCTATGTAATAAGCTGTTTTAAATGAGTCATTCAAAAACGCAGGAAGTTTCACTTTCTCGTCTAATAGCTGCATGTTTCTGTGTTTACCCTTTTGCATATGTATGAGTATATCCGCATGTATAAATACATGAAATGCTCACACTGTTGTAGCTCAGTTTTTCCATATTTTTCCCTCTTCAAGTGGCGTTGTTTACTCTTCAAGGATATTCATCACAAAATCCACTTTTAACCTGTGCACCGCTAATTTAACAGACAGGGGTTTCAATTACGGCTTGAAGCTGTTTTCCTCGCCCTTGACCTCTGTCCGCAAAAGGGCCTTCTTGGAAATTGTTGAGAGTATCGAAATAAAATGATGGGATAAAAACAATGAATAATAGAGGGAGGGCAACTAATGAGTCACCGTGAAGTACCGTCAATGGAATATGCTGAGCTGCAACTCAGTTCAGTCTGGCTACCTATGCATCATTGCTGAGTTCTTCGAAACGTGCCACTACGAACGGCTGATGCAGTCAGCTAACCACAGCGAAATGGTACAGCTTCAAAGCTCTGAGAATAACAAAAGTCGTGTCTGCCACTGTCTGCTTACTCACCCTTGAAACAAGCTGGTATGCAAGCGGCGAAGAGCGATTTAGGCTCACAAACAAAATGACTTGCGGGCTGTGATGTGTTAGAAATTAGTCATGTTTCAGTCTGTGCTTCTGATTTTGCTCAGCAGCCGTCTGCAGTGCCTCAGCCTCCGCCTGCCGTCCTGGAAGTCGGGCAAGATAGGAGAAGCGGGGAGTGATGGGGGAGAGGGGTTCCTCCGGAAAGGAAAAATTGACCCCTCCGAGCCACCCCACCGTGCGTGGGGAGTGCTCGGTCCGGTGCTGGCAGGCTGCCCTCCGTGCCGGCACGGCCGTGCCGCTGCCTCTGGTCAGGCATTTACACAGTGACCTGCTGCTGAGGGCTGAGATCCACCAGCGCGGCCAGCAGGCAGGGGCGATGGAGGTCAGGAAGCGCCTGTTTGAAGGCACAAAGGGATGCTTTATTGGCCCTGGGGGCTTCTCATTCAGTGGCTTCCCTGGCGTGGACACCTCCGCAGGGAGGTCTTTTACCTTTGCCAGAAGAAAGGAGGGGAAGGTCGCTCCATTGTTCTCAGGCTTCAAAACCGCATCCCCTCCCCGAAACTGTGGGGCCGGTGGGGGGCTGCTTTAGGGGCTTTTTTCTTTCATGGGTCTGGGGGTGGGTTAGGCTGATTTTCAGACATCTTCCTCCAGCCTTCCCCTTATTGTACAGCCATATACTTCTGCTGACAGGCAGTAAACCAGCAGTTAAAACCTAACCCCGTTCTGGCCGGCTCCCTGAGCCCCCCATCCCTCCTCCTCACTGCTGCGGGGCTCAGCCCCGCCGTACTGCTTTTGGGGATGAAGGTACAAAGGTGCATCCACCGCAGCCGCAGCATTTGCTGGAGGTGGGAGCTCGGTGCCCGCTGTGCCCACAGCCCTGCCCGGTTGCAGCTTGCTTCCCCGGGCAAACTGCAGGCGCCGCGGGCCAAAGCCAGGCAAGTTCCTCTGCTGATTCTTTCTTGGGAGCCCACAGGGGCTGTCGGTGTTTCCACCTGCTCCCAGTGAGAGTGGAGCATGGGATACCTGTGCTGGGGCGAGCTGTGGTGGGAAACAGCCGAGGGAGATGAGCCTGGGGGTGCAATGCCATGCAGAGGTGTCACCTTGCTGTCCTCACCCCCCGAAACAAGGTGTCCCATGCACAGGGAGGTTACGATGATGCTGGAGCGGCGCTGGTGCCATGTTAGGGATGTGTAAAGAGCCTGAGCAGTGGGTGGGTTGATCTGTGGGATGTGCAGCCATG
>NW_009648953.1:684965-698022 GCF_000708025.1 Charadrius vociferus
CTGAGACTGTCAGGCGCTCTGCCGGAGCTCGGTTCTTAGAAATCGCTTTTTCTTTCTGCCCAGTACCCAGTTGCAGGGAGACAACCTGAGCAGTGGCATGGCCGAGCATGGGGGACTCCCACCCGCCTGGCGCATCCCCTTGGCACATCCACTGACAGACATGGTGCTGCACGGAACCCACCTAAAGCTCACAGCCCTCAGGGCACGAACACCTGCATTGACTCTGGTCTTTCAAATAACATTGATAAATCTGAGCAGAAGCTGCAGTGGCTGCTTTTAATTAACGAGGGGACATGTGGCAGGTGAGGGCAGCTCCCCACCGCGGGGGATCCCCTCCGAAGGGGTTACCTGGCCCTGCGGGCAAAGCCCCAGAGACCCCTGTTGAGTTTGGGCCGCTTTAATGTTTAACAGGCGCAGGTGCACATCCACAGCGCAGGTGGTGGGGCAGGAGGCTGGGGGGATTCAAAAGAGATGGGTTTTTTGCAGCGCGTGCTGCAGGCGCTTTTGGAAATGTTAACATCCCATCACCGTGCTTCTACTTTTCTGAAGCAGCAAAGCCCAAATTGAGCAAAAAAACCTCCTGTTGGAGCTAATGAGAGTTGTCTATATCGGTCTTTTCAGCAGCTAGGAATTAAGACAGAATATTTTATCCTTTAAAATGCTGGGCAAACATTAACTAATCCTCTCAACACCCTTCTGGGGCAGGTAAATATTACTCTCTCCCCAGGTGCAGAAACTAAAGAGGAAAAGTTGTGTGATTTACTTAAAGCCATAGGGGGAATCAGGTGGAGGGGAGAGGTGATGGTGATGGGGGGAGGTTTTTTATAGCTTGTGCCTGTGCTGGGGCTCATTGCAGGTGCTGCCTCTCAGCCGGCGTTGTTTTAAAAAGTCATTGTGGTGATGGGGGAATGTGGTGGTGTCTCCTTAGCACCATGAGGAGGTGGAGCAGCTCATGCAGGAGTGTGCCTTCCGCTGTACAAACCAGTGATGTTCCGGGTGTTGCACAGAGAAAAGCAAGGGCTTTTGGGGACGGTGTTTTCAGGGACCACATGGCTCTGCAATAATAAGCCCTCTTGCTTTGAAGTGAGTAAAGTTTCGGTCACCCAGCTTCAAGGCAGGACTTAATGTTGTGAAAAAGCTTGCTGCTTCCAGACTGAGCTTGCCATGGGTGGGGGATGCCGCATTGGGGGCTTAGCTCTGAGCTGCCTGCCTTTAAAGTAGGTGATAAATGTTGTCTGCAGAGCTGGACTTGTTTATCTTTGGGATTTACATAGCAGATACAGTGGCGGGATGGCCTGGTGTTTGCAGACCCGGAGGGGAGGCTGCTCACGGGCTCCTGCCAGCCCGGCCCGGGGAGGGGGATGCTGCCGCTGCCCGGGGCTCAGTGTCCCCCAGCACCCACCGCTGCCCTCAGGGTGAGGGTGGCTGTGGGGTAGCGCCTGGCCCTCCTTGGGACACTTGCCTCCTCTTCTCTGTGACTGGGATTTTAAATGCCCTTGCAGCGAGGTGTCTCTCTCGTTGTGCTTAATTGCACCACGCTAACCTCTCCTTCTGCTCCCCTTCCCATGGCACATTGGCTTGTCTCCTTGCGGGTTTTCTCACCTCGGGGCTGGCTAAGGCTTCAGTTCACAGGCCATCAGATAAAATTCAATGGAAAGGTTTGTAGGTAAAGCTGCTCTCACCTGCAGAGATAAAGGTCACCTATGTGCCTCCAAGGTAGCGCTGGGGTTCACCCAGTATGTACCCAGCAGGCTGTGACCGTGGCTACTTCAGGACAGTCGCCGTCCATTGGAAAGCCCTTGTTTGTCATCCCCTGACCCCGTTTCGGATCAGGTCTGAGGCAGGGCCACGTAGTCGGGGTCTGTTCCCATGTGACAGCCTGCCAGGGAAGGCTCGGATCTGTGCCATGTAGTGCCTAGGCCTTTTTAATTAGAGACACATGGTTTATTATTTAAAAGAATATGCTTTCCTGGTTGTTTGTTAGGATCTTGTATCTGAGAATGCTGCAGCTTGCGAGCCTTAAATTAAGCCGTAGGAAGGACGTTGAGCACCCGGGGAAGGGGGTGCTGCAGAACCGGGGCCTATTGTTCTCGCCCTGAATTACAGGGAAGCTCTGTCCCCGCGACGGCTCTTTTACTTGGTAGCCAACTACTACACACGGCGGTTTGTTTCTGTCTCCATCTGTTCCAACTTCAGTTTATTCACGGCTCTGTAGGTATTGTACACTCTGCTGCTGCTTTTTTTTTTTTTTTTTTTTTTGATGGGAATGGGAGAGCCTCCCCTTTTCATGGTTCACTTATTCATTTTGTAGGTCTCTGGCTTCCTTGTCAAGTTTTCTCTTTTGTTGTATTAATTGGTCTTAAATCTATAGTCAGGTGCTGCGCGCGTGCTTCCCGTGTACACCTTAACCATCTGCTGTGTTTCATTTCCATGGCACCCAGGCCAAATTCCAGCTCTGGTAATGACATCTTGCCTCCCTGCATTTTCCCTCCACTTTTAATTGGCTTTAGTTCAATTTTTTTTTTTTTTCTTTCTTTTTGTCCTAATGTGCCCCTCTGCTCAGTGGCAGGGAGAGATGGACTTAGGTGGTGAGGGTCTCGAGGCTGCTGGCACCCACCTCGGGGCAAGAGGTCCAGCAGCAGGCGGCTCTCCTGCCCACCAGGAGCAGCCACCGCACAACTTGCTGCCTGGAGAGCAAAATCAGGAGAATGTGAGGTTGGAAACAAGCACTGGAAACAAGGTTTTCAGCACTGCAACCAGCTGTATGGTTTTTTGAAGACGTGTAATGAATTTTGCATTTCCCTGAAGTCTTTTTGCAAGAGAGTAGGTGGCTTTTTGAAACGGGTGCTGTTGCCTCCTGCCTGTCCTGCCATCAAAACAGATCAGCTGTAGTTCCTGGAGGAAGGCAGAGCAACTCCTGATAATATTTACCTGTGGCCTTAGCCCTTGTAGATCTCGATAATTTCAGAGTAAAACCCGATGTGTCCAAGTGATCCCAGAACATATTGAGGCTCCAGGAGCCTCGCTGGCGCTTTCGCCTGGCTTATCTGACACTTTAATAGCGCAACAGTTGTTAGCTTTACAACTGGGTTTTGGGAGGACGAGACGGGTGTCTGTGTTTGGAAATTGCTCTGTGCAGCGCACGTTTTCCTGGGGGAGAGCTGAGTGGGTTCTTGTTACTCTTTTTTCCTTCTTTTATTTATTTATTTATTTTAAATACTGGATTCTCATTTTTGTTGAAAAGACTTTCCAATGCTCAAAACTTGCTTAAAAGCATGGCCTGAACTTCTTATGCACTTTGTTTATTCCTTGCCAGCCTGGAAGCTTTCTCTTCTCTCTGCTAATCCTGTTATTTTCAGTGATGGCCCCAGCCGTGGGGGTGAGCCACTGGCAGGGCTCTGTATCGCCTGCACTCTCCGTCTGGGAGTCCTTAATGTCACAGCCCGGCTCCAGTTGTCGTGCCGAGTCCTCTACCAATGACTGTGGGCACCCAGACCATGGATGTATGGATGTCCTCCTGCTGTTACTGCTCATCATGTAATCTCAGTTTTATTGGAACAACTTTGTGCGGTTTCATGTTAATGCTAAGACCTCTGCTACCTCAGCCTGGTTAGCTGCTCGTTTGTATCGCTTTATGTGGGGCAACCTCTTGGGAGATTTCTCCCTGCCTGTCACCTTGGTAGGAGTTTGGAGCATGGACCCATTTCTGCCTCCTTTCCAGTGCTGGTCGGGGGCCTCAGCAATGTAGAACGCTCATGGAGGCACCTCTGCATTGGGCTTCCCAAGGGTGTCTCCATGCCCTGCTTGCAGGCATTGCCAAACAGGAGAAACAGTGACCCTCTTCTTGGTGAGGGCGATGGCTAAAAACCCCAGGAAGGGGCCATGCTCTTCGGGATCCACCACTGAGCCTGGCTCCCACCTTTCCCTTTCCCGTCTGGAAACATAGAGTGCTATGCAGATCATACTGTGAACTCTTGGAGGGGACTGAATCTGCTGTTGTCTCCATCCTCCCCAAATCCAGCATGGTCTTCATATGGGTTAGAGGTTCCCGAGTGCTTTCTGAAGCCGCCTGCAAGAGCTGCACTCTGGACCATGTGCCCCTCTGTTTCCTCAGTGTCAGGTGGAAGCCAGACTGTTTCCCCTGTAACAGAGCGGTTTCTAGGGGCAAACAGTCCCAGTGGCCAAGGCAAGGGACCAAATTGCATGTGTGCTGCAGTCTCTGGCCAGGGCCACCACCAGTTTCTTGCCAGCTCCGTTCCTAGGTGAATTTATCCATGCTCAATTAACTTCCTCCCCTTACCTTTCATACAATCTTGTGTGCGGGTTATGGGATGGGTTGGAACTCTCAGGTGCATTTAAATGTTGGTAAAACTTGTATAAAATGAAATATCCCTGTGTCTTTGTGCTTGTTGGCACTTGGCTATTCAGTCAGTAGCACTCTTACAGTGGTCACAGCAGTCTGGGTACACAGCCTGCAGTTGCTGGTGCCCACCAAGAGGGTGGGTTGAGGATGGCAGCAACACCTGCCTCTGATACAGCATTTTGTAGCAGGTAAAATCTTCCCCGTTGAATGGAGGACTAGCAGTGGAGGCTGGGCTGCAGGAAGTTGCTCAAAAGCAGGGCAACAATTGGCATCACTTTAGGACTTCAATGGACTTCACTGCAGGACTTCAAATGTTGTTGTTGGTTTCGACTGCTTTGGAAATGCCAAAGGAAGGATTGGGACTGTGGCAGTATTCAAGGGAGGGTTGCCACATGAAGTTATGTTGCCTCCTGTGCTTCTGTGAACCAGTGGAAGGAATGTCAGGTCTTGTCCTTCCAGAAGTCCTCTCGCCCTGTTCTGCACAGACTTTCCCTTGAAACAGCAGTAAGCTGCCCGCGCTCCTGTGCTTCTAACAGTGGAAGATAAAGTACTTGTACCAATGTCTCCTCTAGCAAGCCATCACTGAACGCACTGGGAGAAAGACCAGTTCTTACCAATGAACAAAGCAGTATAGCTAGCAATAAAACCACCATCAGTGAGTAACCCTGCAAAACCCCCAGTCCAATAAAATCCTTGGAATATTATATATTATTTGTCTTTTCAGCCTTGAGGGAAGTGGTTGAATTGCCATCCTTGGATGTATTTAAAAGCTGTCTAGATGCGGTGCTCAGGGATACGGTTTAGAAGTGGCCCTGGCAGAGTTAGATAACAGTTGGGCTTGGTGATCTTAAAGGTCTTTTCCAGCCATAACAATTCTATGATTCTATTCTCCAATGAAGGTCTGTGTGAGGATGGTGGCCAGCTCGGCAGGGTGTTAAGCATGCACACATGTGCCTGCAGGAGAGTATCTGCCCTGAAGTATTTAGAGTCCAAGTGCACACGATAGGCAGGCAAGGAGCAGGGGAAAGGAAGGGCTATGGGTCCCATTTCCCCAGTAGGGAGTAGGCTGATGACAAGATAGATTATTTTTAAATGATATTTGGAGGCATGGAGAGGTAGGGAGGAGGTTTCCCTGATGAGTCACTTGCTGGGACCCTTCGTGGCATGGCCTTTGGTGCACCTCCACATGATTAACAGTCCTTGAGAACTGTCTTCAATTTGCCAGAATTGGGAGTTTGGCACAAAGTTTCTGACGCGGAAGTAGTCTTCTAACAACGGCAGCAGTCATTTAATCATTTGCTACAAGATAAGACTTCTAGATCAGCAATACATTGGGTCAGATTTGATTGTTTCCAATGCATGGGTTGGTTTACCAGTGTAGCAGGTCAGTGCTTTGCTCTTGTCCGTCCCCCCCCATAGCTCTAATTTCTGTACTGATGGAATAGCTTGTGAATGTTAATGGATTTATCACTGCTTTCACTCCTGGGAGAGAGAGAAGTGGTTTTCACCTTTTACAAGTGGATGGTTTAGCATAGAAGAAATAAAGTTTGGGTTTTTTTGCTCAACATCAGGGAAGAAAGCATTGGCATGGTGTTAGCATTGCTTCAGGTAGGCAGCATCCCGCCTCCCCCGAGGGGATGCTTACAGCAGGGAGCAGAGGTGCCCCGGTTAAGGACTTGGTCGGTGCTCCCTTCTCCTGCCCCTTTCCTTGTTCCCACAGATCGGATCAGCCCTCTGTGCCACAGCCTGTTACCTGATTTATGGGAGCCATAAACTGCAAAGCAGAAAGAAATAAAAATACCAAACACTTAGTTTTTTAAAAGGCCAACAGCGCATTGAAGTCTCGGTGATAATTTGCTCATAAAGAAATATTATGCTTTGGATCATAATCCCGGGCTGCAGATGGAGGCTGAGGTCTGGCCTGAGCTCTCCCACTTAGGCTGTAAAACAGAGGGAATGGGATGAAAAAAACCACATAGCATGTGGAGATTAGGCTTGGCTATCTTGCTGTCCATCCCCTCCCCTGCCTCGGAGATTGTGTGGAGAAGTGCTGACATTCTCCAGAAAAAACCCGTGTCCTCTGCTGGAGGGACAGCAGGCCCATGGAGAGGGATGGAAGGTGAGAAGAGAGGGGAGGATAAAAATCCATGAGCAGCAGTCCAACAACTGAGATATATAGTCTCAGTGCAGAAGGGTCCAAATTGTTGGTTTGAGAGCTGTTCTCCTTGGATTAAGCAAGGCATGTTGCTACTTCAACTGCAATATTGTCAGCCTGGCCAGGCCAAACTCTTGTTGGTGCTGCCTGAGCCACAGTTGCCTTTAATTATGGTTGCTGAACACCGATTTTTATTCAGTGCAGATGGGTCTCTCTGTTTCTGGCAGTGAAAACCAGTCCGCAGCCAGCACAGCACCTGTAAGAGCAGAGAAGCAGTAGGTAGGTGAGCAGGTTAGATTGTCGGTGGTTGATTGCCAGAGAGGTCTCCCCGCTGCCCCACACAGAGGCCAGTTCTGGGCAGATGGAATTCCTTTCTGGTTAAGCTTCCTGCTGCAAACACTGCCTGTGCCCATTTACCAGCTGGGCTTGCATCGGTGACTGGCACCTGGTGGCTAAAAGCAATGCATTTCTCCAAAGGAGATGGAGGATTTCACCACCAGTTCAGTGCAGCTGCATTTTCTCTTATCTGATCTTCTCCACCTCACCCTGTCAAAACCACCTGTTACTCCACTGCTGTCTCAAATGAATCTTGCTGTGATGCTCTAGGGTTGCAGGAGAGCGGGAAGGTTGTCAGTGATTTGTTTGATTTTTTTATTTTATTTTATTTTATTTTTTTCCTTCTGTCCTTTCCTTACGTGCCGCTGGCAGTGCTGCCTTGTGCTCTGAGCAGAACAGAGCTTGGTTCCCCTTTTCCAAGTCTTCTTCCTACAAGAAATCTCTTTAGAAGAGAAACCTGCTTTCTCTGATACATGTCCTAAATGTGGTGATGTAGGGCCATTTATAGAAATGTAAGTACAGGGAGGAAATTCTCACTTCTGTTTTCGGGGGGCTTTTTCCTTCCTTTTTTTTTTTTTTTCTTCTTTCTCCCAATGATCAAAATGAACAGATTTTCCAGGAAGCCCTAACTCTGCTCAGGGACTCATAATAATCATGAAGTCCACTGTTCAGCTCTGTTCCAGCTGCAGCCTTAGCAGTGTTGAATTATCACCTCGCCTTGGCCTGCCGGCCACGCTGCCCCTGACGGCGCCTGCTATGCCATTTGCGGTGTTTGCCATGAAAGCACAAACTCATACACGGCTTGGCACCACTGTAAATCCCAGGTCCTTTTCAGCCAGGCAACCACTTGGCCGCTCTATTCCCAGCCTGTTCTGATGCCTGGTGTTATTCCTCCCCAGGGCAGAGCTTTGCCCTCCCCTTCCTGTGCTTCGTGAGGTTCCTTTTGGCCCAAAACTTGAGTTTTTCTGGGTTGCTTTGGACTCTCAGTTTGCTGAGCGTATGATATCTCTCCAATGCTACATTTAAAGGGTTTTTATCACTCCTTGAGAACTACTGAGTTCAGCCTTGCTGCATCTCGAAGGCTTGCTGGTGATCTCAGCAGACACATGTTAATAGTAACTGAAGTAGCAGGGTACTGCATTTCA
Organism: Charadrius vociferus; assembly: GCF_000708025.1. Classification (NCBI taxonomy): domain Eukaryota; kingdom Metazoa; phylum Chordata; class Aves; order Charadriiformes; family Charadriidae; genus Charadrius; species Charadrius vociferus. The sequence continues at coordinate 692,965 of NW_009648953.1, forward strand.
ACAAGGACTTTCTTAATTAAAATAAGAAGGCTTTAACAAAACCAGACCCAAAGCTTAAGTAGCCTGGTTGAAAAGGGAATCTGAAGTATTTAACTTCTCCCAGAAAGCCGTCTCTTGGGCAACTCCCCAGTTGCTGGGGTGGTCCTGGGCTCGGCAGTGCCTGTGCTTCTGGGGCAGGAGATGCTCCTGCCCTCCTTGTGCAAGCAGGAGAGTTTCAAACACTTTTTATTAACCCCAGAGAAGCAAGGGCACGAGTCTAGTCTAATTCCCCCTGGGGGGGGAAAATCACTTCCACCTTGTAAATTAATCCACCCAAGAGTGTTCCCTCCTCTACAGCCCTTTGCAGTATTAAATGCTGCAGGAGAAACCTCTGGGAGAGAGGGCTCTTGGGCTATTTCTCCTCTAGTTAGAACAGGCAGTTCATTATCTTGGAGAAATCAAAACTTTCAAAGCTTCTGGCTGCCCCTATCTTTCCCTTAGTGTTTCCTGAAATGTTTAACAGCATCCTTTTAGCCTTTTTCCCAGAGACTTGGTTCCTCTTTGAGGTCAAGGCTTCTCTTTCCCTCTTCAGTCATGGAGGAGCAAGAGCCTTGTTAGTATGTCTTTGCAGGGAAAACAAATTATTTTGATGGCCAAAATGCACCATTTCTTCTGGTAAGTGGCTGCAGAAGTGGAACTTCGTTCCTTTCTCTTATTGTATTTGCTTCTGCAAATGTAAGGGAGAAGGAGTGCCTTGTCCCACCAGACAAGAAGCATGCTTGGAAGTGTGGTGAATTTTTAGTGATCCCTTTTAATAATACACAGAAAGAAATCAGCTCCAAACTTCGTTCCCCCCAGACCCAGCCTCTGATTAAAAGGCTGCAGATGATGTGTCCTTGCAGGTCTGGCAATAGGCACTGGTACCCCCCGAATAGTAGTGAATATCTCCCTTCTAGTAGGGCTAAAATAGTTGCCCTTTGTAGGTCAGAGTAAGTAATAGTTGCATGTTCACAACTGGTGCCAGAAGTTCTTGATAAATCACTGATCGCTCCAATAAAATGCTCAAAAATGAGGAACTCTTCCAGCAACTTTACTTGGACATTCTTAACTCTGACCTTCAGGGAGTGCAGATACTTAAAAAGAGTAATTCACAGATAATGTTCATTATAAAGTATGCAAGTAAAACCACTTTAAACTACATTACTATACGGTCTCTGGACATCTGCAGGTTTGGATAAGCAAGGATGCGTGCTTGTCCGTGGTCCTTTAAGTCAGCGTAGGCTTGTCTTTGAATATCAGGTCCAATGGTGTTACCTCTGCTGGTTTGGGCAGTAGCTGCAAAGTGAATGAAACCTGTTTGGCTTTTTTGCTCATGAGCCCGCAGGAAAGCTGTGGGTAGCAGAGGATGCTTGGCTGCCCCGCTGGCGGGGAGGTAGTTATTGCTGTGTTACCCCTCCTCGCTGGGTAACTTGGTTGCTGCAACAGGCGTAGGCTGGGGTATGTAGTGCCAATCCCAGGCCAGCCAGGGTTCAAAGCATGGCACCTGCTCGGCCACTCTTTTGCTTTGATTTTCTTTCTGGTGTTGCAGTGATACCTTTGAAAGGCTACATTCGCAGCTCCATCCATCAGTGCTTCTCCCCCAGGTTTGATCAGTGATGGGCTCCCATCTTCCTCTCTGCTTTGGTTAGAATCATAGAATTGCTGTGGTTGGAAGAGACCTTTAAGATCATCAAGTCTAACCACTAACCCAATACCGCCAAGTTACCACTAAACCATGTCCCTCAGCACCCTATCTACCCGTCTTTTAAATATCTCCAGGGATGGTGACTCAACCACTTCCCTGGGCAGCCTGCTCCAATGCTTGACAACCCTTTTGGTGAAGACATTTTTCCTAATATCCAATCTAAACCTCCCCTGGTGCAATTTGAGGTCATTTCCTCTTGTCCTATCGCCTATAGTAAGAACGTCCTTTCCTCTGTGCCTTTCTTGCATCTCCTCTATGTGTACCCTCACCACCTCCAGTGAGGCAGGCTTTCTGCCCACCAGTGGGGTGACCATGGTCCATGTCTGCCAGGGCCGCTCTCCCTTCCCCTGCCTCCAAAGGAATGGCTCCTGAGGAGCAGTGGTCAGCACAGCAGGCAGCGGGTAGAAAATCATCTCTGGGATCTCCGAGTTTCTTTTGGAGGTGACCTGGCTTGTGTGGGTTTAATGGCCTGACAAGAGACCGGCTGCAGGAACTACAGCAGTCCCCTTGCACGTGACTGTCCCCCACTCCTGGGAGAAGCAGCCCCGTTGCTCTCATCTGATGCTGATGCTGAATCCATTACCCATCCATGCTTGTCCAGTGGCAAATCAATTAATTTTCCAAGTGACATAGTCTATTGAACACTTCTTTAAATTAGGGCACCAGAGGCATAATTTAGATTAGGGTTAAGTTCCAGCTGCAGGGGAGACACGTGAAATGTGCAGCATGTGTGCTGACAAACCTGCTCATCTCACCAGGAAGCGAATAAATCCGCCTTCTTCGTAGCGCATTTTCTCCTAACCCTGGGGACCGTTTCAGGCTTTGCTGGGGTGCAGGGCTGTCCTGTCATGAGAGGAGGAGCCGTGGCCTGATGGCGACGGGCATAGAGCTGACTCCTCAGGCATCGGCTGGTGAATGAACACGGTCTCACACGACCCAAATGCACAGCGGTGCGGTGGAGGTCTCTGGGCAGATGGGGTAGGGGGTGCTTTCTCTGGGAAATCTCTTTTATTCCTACAAAACCTGTGCGATGTGCTTTTCAAGCCCTCTGTTCCAGAAGGGCAGCTAAACACGTGCTGAACTTTGATCGTGTGAGTGTTGGTGTTAATAAGTGACAACCTGACCCGAGTACTCCGCGGGAGCTGTAGGCTGGCTGGGGAAGAAGGTCCCTGCTTTTCAGTAAGGGGCACCTCGCTACACCCCACCCCGTTCCCATCAGTTCATTAACTTGGGCAGCCTCTCCTGCTCGGATGCCAAAACAGCTCTTGTAGTCACTTCAGTTCAGCTCTGGTCTGATGCAACTGTCCCTCCAGCTGCTGAAATGCCGCTGGGTGGGAACACCACCTCGGCACAGGCACAGGGACCGGGGGTGCAGAGCTGCCACATCCTGATTTGCCCGGGGAAGCAGGGAGGTGTCATGGAAGGGGCACGGAGAAGAGAGGCCAGGAACTCTGCTACCAACCCACTGCCAACTCTTTCCACTTTTGCTGACTTTTTACAGTCCGAGATGAAGGCCTTTTGCTTTATCTGGCTTTTTGCTATATCTACCCTCACAAAGTCTCCTCTTAGTTGGCAGCTTTGGGAACGGTGACCTTGCTTCTGCAACTTAGATGTTACTGGGAATCTCCTCTCCACTGAACTCAGTGCGAGTCCTGCTTATAAAGCACAAGCATACTTTACAAGAGCTGCTGAAGCTTCACTGTGAAGTGCAAAACTCAATGAAGGCAGTGATGCTGTTTAAATATCATGGGTTTTAATCTTTTTTTTTTTTTTAATTTTAAAGTAGGAATTTTACAGTTTTCTTTAGCAAAAACTTATTTCTGAACAAAGCTTGTTTGGAGACCTCCTTGTTGATGGCCCTAGGAGGTTTTTTTGCAACAACTACTTAGAATTTATTTTAAATACACCAAATATGATGAAAAATAGGAAGAGAAACCGAACTTTTGATAGAGCCTTCCTCTTTAATGTGCACTTCTTAGTACCAGAAAATGTCAGAAACTGGTTTTCCCAACACAAAACTGAGAAATAGGCTCTTTAGTTGTATGCGTACAGCCACTTCATTACCATCCCTGCCCCTGTAGACACCCTCTAGGTTCCTTCAGCAGCATCCATATGGCAAGTCTTCTGGTGCTCATTCCAAGACCTTGTTGTTCTCTGTGCCGGAGCTCCCCAGCGCTGCCGTCGCAGCAGTGGGCCACTCGCGTACTGGGGCTCCTTCATGGTCCCAGGTGCCATCTCTTCGGACTAAGCTTTTTCCCTCGGGTTTGGACCTTATCTTTATTTCTTTGCTTATGTCCCGTTGGCTGCATTGTCCAAATGAGACCCACCTTGCAGCTGTCTCCATGCATGGCTAGGAGGATCCCTTGTGTGAGCAGTGCCGACAGGGAGGCGTGAGACAGCCGAGGGTGAGCAGGGCAGGCACTATACGAGCTGGCACGCTGTGTTGGGATGAGCGGTACCTTTCCGAGGGTCGCTCACTGGAGCCGGCCCCATGTGCTGCAGCCGCCGTGCGTCCGGGCAGCACTGTGGCCCCTTGGGCGGTGGCACAGGCATGGTGGGGTGACCCTGCTCCCCACACTGGAGGGACCTGGCTTTCCCTTTCTTCTCTCTGCCCTGGTCCCTCCGATGCCAGTGTGCGGTGGCGGTGGGAGGAGAGCGGAGCGGTGTGCTGCAGCTGGGGACTGACCCCTCGGGAGGGCTTGGCAATTACGACTCTGCCCTGAGACAAGGGAATCTGGGTCCCACCATCAGCCCCGCAGGATCTGGGGAGGGGGTGTGTGATGCGATGTGGCTCGCACGGGGGGGGCCACAGCCATCGCTTTGACAAAGCGGTGGAGGTTTGGCAGAGGCATCTGTGCTGCTCCTGAGGCTGGGAGGGATGCGGGGAGGGGGGGGATTGGGGTTGGTGGGTGCTCAGTGCACACTGAAGCCCATGCTGCCAGATCTGCTCCCTAAGGCAGCCTAGCAGGGCTTGCCGGCCTCCTTGCAGGAGAAACAAACCCCCCTGGTCTGTCTGTCCATCTGCGTTGCTCTGCAGCCCCGAGCCGGGCTGGGCTCTTCGGGGTGGCACGGCGGGGGCCCTACCTGCCCTCTGGGGCAGAAGGAGCGTGGGCCCGTGTGGCAGACGGGCACATACAGTGGGGCGAGGAGGGCAGGAGGCTTTCTGCACATGAGGGCTTCCTTCAACAAAGCCGTGTCTGTCCGGCTCCCAATATTTCTGCCTGTGCGGTGGGGGACCGGGGAGGGCGGAGGAGCACAAAGGACCCCAGACAATAGGGCAAGCGGGAGCATTCCTCACACCCACGGCGGCCGGCGAACGAGCTTTGTCTCCAGCC
>NW_009648953.1:698187-705757 GCF_000708025.1 Charadrius vociferus
GTTGTCCGTCTGTCCGGGGTGAAGCGAGGTGGGACTGGCTGGTAGCCGCACGGTGTGCGTGTCCCTGCGGCGTGATGCTGCGCAGGGGTGCAGGCAGCTTCGCTTCCTGAACATGCTGCCTCGAAGCGCAAAAGCAATTGTGCTCTGGTCGCAACGGGCTGCATCTGAGCTGGGCTGCTTGTGCGAGTGGAAACGCTTCCACCTGGTGCCTTAGTGGCATCAGAAATCAAACATGGAAAAACCTTTTGGTGCCCTTTTTATTTTTTTTTTTAAATGGCAGCTGTGGATTTTACACCATGTTCTATGACTGGCTATGATTTTTGAACAAAATAAGTAAGCAGCTGGTGGATAGATATTAGCCAGGCAGCAATCGGCCTCTGCCTTGAAAAGGCTGATTCAGGTACAGCGTTTGATAAAGCTCATATGGAAAAAGGGTGTGTATGGTAATACCAGGGGAGGAAAACAAACAGGACGGAGCGTACTCCATCATGCTGACAAAGACCTGGATTGTACGTGCTGGGGTGCAAATAGGATTGTTTGCATATTCAGTCAACTCTGTCTTCCTTTTTCCCCATCCCTGAGCATTGATGGTGCCTGAGCTCCTTGGAGAGCTGTTGGAGCCGGGGGGGGGGAGGGGGTGAAGGAGCATGTGGAGGAGGGATGAGAGCAGAGAGGGTGCTACTTTCGGGGGCTACAGTGGAAAGAGGGTAGCTGGTGGGATGAAGCTCTGGGGGTAGAGTTTAGCGGACTGAATGCAGGAAGCTACGGATGAGCTTGTCTGACAGCTTTCCTTTTATATCCCGAACACACAGCTCATCCCATCCTGAACTAGACATTGAACAACACACCTAAATCGTGCTACAGAGTAAAGTAAATGTCCTAGGTTTGATTTTTTTTCTTTTTTTTTTTTTCTCAGCTTTCAAGGAATGAAGCTGAACTGAGGGGGAAAGGAGCATTTATTCCCAGTGGGTAAAGAGAGGAAGGCTGAAATTAAGGATTTTCTCCAGCGATAGCTCTCCCCAGGTGGCAAACCCCACATCTGTTTCCAGTAAACCTACCAGGACTACAAAGCAAACAAATCAAGAAATGTCAAGGTATATTTACTCTCCTGTTAACCTGCTGCCTCGCTCCCTCTCTGGCACATGTTGGCAAGCATATGAGGGTGCGCGCCCCGATGCTGCATCCTGGTAAGGGGACACGGCTGCAAGCCCAGCTGGGGAGAGGTGACCAAACGAGGACCTGGCTCCTGACTCCCGCTCTGCGGATGTCATAGTGTGGAAAAGGGGGTGCTGTAAGTGAGTCTGCATTGGGAACGGCAGTGCTCGAGGGCTGTGCCAGCCCTTGGCGCTCTCTGCTCCCAGTGAGGCAGAAAATTGGTTGTAAAGGGGAAGTTGCACACACCTGTTTGCAGCTGAAGGTGGAGGAGCTTATGTTAGAGGTCACCTGGACTCGACTGCTGTCAAATATTGGCTGCAAGCGAGACGGGTTTCCTGAACACCTTGTTTTACTTGGTGATGCATCCAAAACCTCTGGGAAGAGCTTTTTCCAATAAGCTTGTCCCAAGCTTTTTGCAGGTCTCTTTTTTTTGCTTTTTTTTCCCTTTTCTTCTTCCTTCTTATAAAGAGAATTAGGCAATCACAGCATTTTGTTCAAGTTGCCTCTTAGTCTCTTGCTTCATAGCACGTGGCCTTCCTGAAGAATTAAGGAAACACTGATAGACTGGGAGTAGAAGACTTCCCTGATGTACCTTCCCTCGTCTAACGTTCCTCCCTGCGCTGCCCCTAGTTGCCCTGTTAAATTGTCTCTACTTATAACACTCTGTACGTAAAACACAACCGGGTGCTTTTTGCTCTGATTAAAATCACGCTGTGTGAAAGAAAATACGAATTAGCTCTGGCCTTTGGGCTCTTGACAAGTTTCCAGTGCCGCTTTCAGCACCACAGAGATTGTGTAACTCGGGCGTCCTCTGTGTGGTGACGTCTCCCCCTCCGTCACGAGCGGGGCCGGCTGCCGCACATCCAGGTCCAGCTGTTAATACTCCAAGCAGCTTTTAGCACTGAAGGAGGAAGAGAGATTGCCAGCAGCCGGGTGGAATGTGGGGAACTTGATTTTTTTCTTGCTAGGGGACAATGAGAAGGGATAAAAGGAGGAGGATTTCCTGGGTAATTCTCCAAATCTTGGTGTTTGTGAAAATACCTCCCGGTCTAATGTGTACCAAGCAACTGGGGAGCCCAGCGCAGGCAGAGCTAATGCTTCAGTACAGATTAACCCTTGAAGGAAGAGCACAGTAGCATCTTATACAAACTATGGCTTAAGTTTGCCAGATCTTTTATGCAATGAAGCACAGGGCGCTTTCCTGCCTCCTCCAGGGATTCAAGCGGGGTACGTGATGATACACCATTTCGGCATTGCTAACAGAAGGGCTGAGGCTGCAGCTATCACGTCGCATTTTCGGCAGAAACCTTTAAGTCTCAGTGACTTCCTCCAAGGACACCGAACCAAACACTGTACAGACCCACGACTGAATGAGGCGCAAATGACATTGCTGGTTCGAAACGGCGCGTGGGCAGGACGTGGGCGAATGTTCCTTGCGCTGGGTGTTTTCTAAAGGTCTCTGAAGCATGAGGCATGACTGAATGACTTGTGTTTTCTTTAAATGACGAGTGGGTGAATCGTGAATCGTTAGGCTGCTTTTATTTTTGTTAGATGTGTGTGGGCTGACAACATGACTCAGTATTTTCTCCGCAGACGCAAAGATCATATTGCCAATTCTGGGTATACTTCGGGCAGTTTCATGCAGGGAACTGGAACGCTTTTTTAGTCCAGAGCTTTGCTTTTTGGCAGCCTTAAGCTTCTTGATGTGAAAATAAATAAATAATTTAAAAAATGAGTGCTTTTCCAAAATGTACAAAAATACACTGAAGAAATGACCGAACGTGGGAAAACTACCTCTACCTCCATGTTTTCCCCAAAATTTATCTGACTATTTTCATGTTATTATGGAAATGTCCACTAATGTCTGATTACTCTTTTCTCTGATTCTCCCTAGTCTCGATTGCTTGTGGGCCATCTCTTTGTCTCCTGACTATCATCTCCAGTATTTGTTTAACCAGCCGTGCCCTGCTGGGGGAGAGCCACCGTCCTCTGACTGATGGGTGTGAGTTCTCCCCTGGCTCCCGAGAGACGAACAGGCATATTTGTGTGTACATGTAAGTGGTTTGGCCAGTACCCAGAAGTGACAAAAGTCCCTTTCTCCCTTCTGGCAACCTCCCTGCCCTGCTCCTCCTTCTTTGTCCACCCTGTATGCCACCTACAGCATCTGGTATGTGCTTTGAGAGATGCATGAGGCCAGGCATAGGCTGTGGACGCTTTTATTGTGCAACAATTAATGCTCTTTTCTCCCATCCCCTCTTCTTTGCTGTTGAGCAGAGTGCTGGTAGCCATATCTACGATAAGGATAGGTTGCTCGCTAAGACCCTGACCTGTAATCATAACCCAGTGTCCTAGAGCCACCAATAAACCATTTATCCCTGCTGAGACCAGGCCTCAGCTCACCATGAACCTTGCTGAAGATCTGGGAATGGCTAGACAATAGTAGACTTGTTGGTGAAGGATGGTTGTACAGCAAAGGTGGTCTTTTGGGAGATCAGAAGATGATGTGCCTATAGATGTATTCTACAAAGTGAGATGAATTCCATACACCCTGCTTTTTGATCTGTAACAGTAATTTTAACCACAGAAAAACTCCCCCACTCCACCCACAGTGATGGCCTTGGCTAATGTGATATGTACTTAGCACCATGACCCAAACCCCACTACTGGCCCATATGACTGAGCCACATCTGACCCATAGCTAATTATAAGCCATATGCATGAATATATATCATAGTGCTTGGGGACTGCATCATCTTCCTGTCATTCTAATTCCTCAGTCCTAAGCTCTACTCCCTGTTTCTGACATTTTCTCTAGCTTTCACTGCCCACCCATGGCAATAATTCACCCTAAACTTTAGGTTGAGCACATCCATCGTCCCTCCAGACCTCATGGGAAGCCGCTTGATTGGTTAGCTCAAGTGCCGTTGCAGCCCTGTCCCAGAATGACAAGAACTGGGTACCAGATCTTACCACATCTCTGCAATCTTCACATTATTCAGGAATATTCCTAGACTTTCAGCCCTTTTTACCCCAAAGCCTGATTCCAGCTTTAACCAATCAGCCAACACTCCTCCAAACATAACACAAAGCCTTCTGCCTCGCTGAGTACCAGCAATCGGGCTTGTCCAGAGGGGCAAAGAAAAGAGGTGGTGCTCCTCAGTCCTTGGTGTCCCGATCTCTCAAACTGACTTTAGCGTTCACAAACCTGATGCTCTTTACATCCTGGCTGGTACCTCTGACTGCCGGAGCTGTTCGCCGCAGCCCTCATGACCATGTTTTGAAGGTCTTCGCTGGAGTCCGGGCACAGGGCTGGGGGTGGCCAGTGGGGCTCACTGGGTGTGGAGGCTGGACGTTGTGTTTGTCAGGGCTTGTGCTTGATGGGGCAGAGCATGTTTTGGTGGAGTTTAGGGTGGAAAGACTTTTTGGGGGGGGCATGGCTTGAAGGATCAACTGGCTTGCTCCAGCTGCTGAGGGGATGGTAGTCTGGGCACAAGCTACAGCGTGGGGCAAGGGGGAGCGTGACAGTGTCTGTAGATCAGTGAGCAAGCAGGGAGGCATGTGGTCACAGAGAAGCAGCAGTGGGTCAGGGATGATTAGGAAAGCCTGAGAATGGCTGATGTGTTCCACTGACCCCCCTCTTTTCTTAAAACAAGCCTCATTGCTCCTGTCTGCTTGCTTCTTGCTGTCCTTCCACTGGTTCTTTGTCACTGTCCCCACCCCTTGTCCTCCTGCCTCTGGATTTCCAGAGCTACTTGTTCCTCTAGAGATGGTCCTTCAGCCCTCCCCAGCCCCATGGTGCTGCTGCCTCGCCTGCTTTTGGCAGTCAGATCTCATCCGAGGACCAAGCATATGAACCCTAGGTTGCTTATTACAAGGCGCTCTGCACCCCACATTGCACGGTGGCATGTCTTGCTGGGTGGGAGCCGAGGACGGAGAGTGCAATGGCCCCAGGTCTCTTCAGGTGTCAATGTGTTGCTGTGAATAGTGAGCTTGCTTCTGAAGTTTTTGGGGGGTTGGGCTTTAAACTTGCTTAATTTATTTATTTACATCCAAGGTTGGTATTGCATTTTTTGTCTCTAAACCGCATTTAATAAGACTGTCACATAAAAGCTCTCCAAGTTTCTGGGAATAATACTCATTAAAAGTGGTTTTGTAATTCTCTTACAGTGTGTGGTCTTCGGCTTTTCTGAACTTTTGCTGCGCTGCATTCAAGTATAGTTTACTGCAGTTGGAAAGAAAGCTTGGAAAGAGAAAAGTTGACAAAGAGCAGACTAGACTGAGAGGGTGACGGAGCTGTTTTATGCTGCTTTTTTTTTGCAACAGACCAAGTAGGTATTCCCCACCTGCTTAAGGAGTGCCCACAGCAGACTGACTCACTAACACACCTTGTTCCGAGAGAAATACCAACAGCAAAAGGATGTTGTTTGTGGCAGCAGAGAAAGTGCTTATTAAACGGCCAGCTTTGCTTTGCACCCTTAAGGTCGCAACCTCTTTCTTTAAAAAAAAAAACAACAACCAAGTCTGGTGAAGGGAAGGTCTCAACGGAGTCCTGGGACCCACCTGCTTCCTCATTCTTTACACTCGCATCGTTGGGCAACTTTCTTCTATGTCAAGTCAAAACTTCCTCATCCGATCCAGTAACACGGGACTCACCCTGACCGAAACAAGGTCTCCTCCCCATGTAACACAGGAGGTTAGGCTGCCTCACCCCCACCTCTTGCTGGAATACCCAATGGTGTGCTTTACCATGGTGATTAAGAGTTTTGTCGTTTGCAGACACCTCCTGCGATACAACATGTGTGTATTTTTATGGCCACTTTGGATAAAGTTACCACTGCAGCTGGTAACTGCGACGTCAAGATAAAACTCACCACATGAGAACTGAAGAAACAGCAAACTGAGGAGCAAGTAATTGTTCCTTCTCAGACTCCAGCATGGCTACGTGTGCTGACGCTTCGTTGCACAAACACAGACTAACAACTTTAAGTTGAACAGTTGTCTCTCAGTAGTTGTTATATTACCCGCGATTGTTTCTGCAAGAGCTTGCAGGCCCTACCGTTAACACACATCTTCCTGGGCGTGCTTTTGAATCCAATTAATAAAAGAAAACAATATATTTATGAGAAAGCCTCTTGGTATGTATTATTTCCAGAAACCCTGGAATCACCATTTGCTACCTTGCTGGTGTTTTTTACCCCTATTATGCTTAACATCAGCTTTTTAGAGGAGTGATGTGTCTGTGGCCACATTCTGAGTACTTAAACACTGCGATGTGTTGGAAAACAGAGTAGCAAAACAGGTCAGAACTGCATGCACTTTCTAAGTAGGTCAAGGTTTGGCCTGAGAATCTGGTATTTCTTAAAGATGCCCTTTACATTTCCTATATTTCTCTACTTCATCCTCCCTTCACACAGCCTGTGTGCTAGATTTATTTGTTTTACATTTCTTTGCTGTCCAATTTGCTGCCAAACCATCAGCTCATGTTGCTGTCTTATATAAATGTTAACATTAGCTAGCCTGACAATAACAGCCCAGAGAGGAAACATTTACTTCTGAGCTTCCCCCTGCCAGACAGACAGACAGCAAAGTTTTTTTTTGTGGCTACTTGTGGTTAAGGGCATGGGACGTAAAATTATAACGCTGTGTGCGCAAGTCGGTCTATTGCAGTTATGATCCCAGTAACACATACTTCAACATATTGTTTCACTTTTAAATCGGCACATTCATCGTGGAGGAGACGACTCCCCATTCCCTCACACAATGTAATCTCCACAGGTCCTTGAGACTCTGCCTGCCAGCAGGAAAAAAGAGAATCGCCAAAACTCCGTTGTTTTGGGTTTTTTTTTGTCATTGATGACATGTAATGAATGTATCGGTGTTACTTTCGTGTCCTGAAAGACACGGCACAGCGATGCAAACATATGCGGAGAGCTTGACAAGAAACAAACCCGTTGCGAGCCCCAGCTCGACAGCGTGAAAAACACCAGAGTTCAGGAAACCGGCCGTCCCTCTGCCCCCCGATCCCCCAGGGACAGGCGCCGCTGCACGTCCCCTCTCGCGCTCAACGTTGGGCCTTCGGTTCGCGCACCGCGGGGCCGCGACGAACCGTCTTCAACAAACCGCAGCAAACGGACGCTCTCTCAGTGACTTCCCACGACCCTCGCTCGGGTCTTCGGCCACTTCCACTGAACCCACACGAGAGGAATTAAGTTAAAACCGAAGCGGACGGCCTCCTCCAGCAGGCCCCACGCTCAGAAGCCAGCGGGACCTCAGCCGGCAGCCCAGGCCCGGGCCGGGGAGCGCAGGAGGCGGCAGTGCTGGCGCCCTCCACACCTGTCCCCGACCGAACTCTGCCGGTTCCCTCAGCGGTGCCAGCCGCGGAGCTGGGGGGGATGCTCCGCCACACACCGGTGCC
>NW_009648953.1:707993-717639 GCF_000708025.1 Charadrius vociferus
GTTGTGTAGGGTTTTTTGTTGTTTGTTTCTTTTTTTTTTCTTCTTTTTTTTCTTTCCCCTCTTTATTTTTTTTTTCTTTCTTCCCCTCACTGGCAAAAGAAAAATGCTGGCTAAAAGTAGGTTACGTATCGAGGTGTTACTTAACAGTAATTATTACACATGGGTGTTTCCTTGCCACGTTTTGGGATGAAAGGAAGGCTTTCAGTATTTCAGATGTTGACGTGTTCATACGTTGAGTTGATACGCTCTTTGTATATGGGTTTCCCTAGACTCAAACCACAGTATAATAGAAACTATGAAAAGGGCTTTGTAAACTCTAAACTGGCAAAGCAGAATTATCGTGCCTTTAAAACCAACCCCTCATTAATACGTTTAACTAGCCTACCACTACTCTTGCCAGTACTGTTGTTTGAAGCTTAGACAAACAACAGCTTTTTTGGATTACAGCAGTTTAGTACAAGTTCGTCAAAACTTGTTCACTGCTTGTAGTAATGGTGCAGACGTTGCCTGAAGGTATTTTTACAGTTACAGGTTCTTTCTCTTGCAAGTATTTTTCTGCATTTGTGTGTTTCTCTTTCAGTCTGTCTTGGCAATTGCTCAGCTTACATGCAGGCTTAACTTAAATGCCAGTCTTGTGCACTGATATTACTAGGGTACAAGTGAAGTAATTTCTGAAATTGTTAAGACGAGGAAAGTATTGACTGTCTGATACAAAGGTGGGACAGACCGCTCTGTAGCTTTCTTAAACCTTGGTCTGCATAAAGATCCACAGTGATTCCTGTGCTTGAGCTCTGTCATGCAATTGGTAGAAAAACTGCGAGCACTGAGCTGCTTTGGTAGTCTGAAACCCTAAGTATGGAAAGTAAGTAAGCCAGCAAGAGCTGGCAACAGCCATGTTGCTCTGGGATTTAGTTGCATGCTTACCCAGCCTTGTGACTAAGGGACAGGATCGTGGGAGACCGTTGTCCTCTCCCAGCTGTGATCTGTTCTGGGAGTGCCAGTTTCCTTGGTCTAAGAGTATATGAACACTTGTGAAAGAAAATATGCGCTCTAAAATCTTGAAGTTTTTGATGAACTTCTTGATTTTGTGCTTTCTTGACACCCCCGCCCGTGCCTTTGGGATGGGACTGATGTGACTTTATGATAAGAAACATATAAACCCCATGCTTACTTAAGGCTGTGGTGCCCTAGAAGGATACGGAGCATGTGTTACTGGATTATGGACTCTTTGCTGCTTTCCTATGTGTAGCCAAGAGAGTGCCTTAGCAATACGCTGGAGGCAGTACAAAGTCTGTTCTGACAGATTGGCACTAGTCCCTTTAAATTTTATGTGATCTTTTTTTCTGGGTGTTCTTGCACTATCTGTCTTCAAATGATTGTACTTTGGCTTACTATCAATATATTAATATTATCAAATATGCATTTTATTGCTTCTGGCAAATATTTATGTAAACCCAAATATTTTGATATATCTTACAAAGTTGTGAACCTATGTTCTGGGCTTTAGTTACTCTATGAGTGGGCCTAACATCCGGCCGCAATCTTGTGCGATTGCCTCTTGCTGAACAAAAGAGTATAACGTGTGTGTCTGCGTGGTGTTCTAGGCTTCATCACTTTCTTGAGTGGCTTGCAAGAGTGGAGAGACTACAGAGACTGAGATGTGACAAACTGTCAAATCTTTCAGATGGGCGAATCCATTTATATTTTAGAAGATTTCTGTATTTTTCCCAGTCTTTTTATCTTCTTTAAATGAATATGTCACATTAAGCTACTTCCCCTTTTCTAGCTTGTCTAGAATATACTCTAGCTAGAATGCAGCAGAAACACTCCTTTATGCTGCTCTAAGTGTTCAACTTTTTCTTGAATCTGTTCAGTAGCTCTTGACACCTATTTAAGTTCTTGGCTTCATCTTCAGATGATATGTATCGTAGCATGATACTTCTTGCTCTGTCTCTGTCTCCCTTTGTTTTTTGATGCTCTCCCTCAGTTAACTACATACTGTCATCTTTTCTCGCTTGTGTTTTTTACTGTGATATATGTAACCTTATACACAGAATATTTTTTTTTTAGCTTGCAGTCAGTTCTGTTCTTGGGATATGTGTGTGGAGTTTGCAGAAATCCTGTTGGCAGCTTTGAAATTTTTGTCCTTTTTTCTGCCCATGATAACTGTACTTGACTAGATTTATGTGCATTGCATAGGTGTCATTTATTCTTGTAGACTAGATTTCAGAGAGGTCAGAACAAACAAGTTTAAGCATATAATGCAGTTTTTGTCTGCACAATGTAATGTTGTCCTGTAATGCTTCAGGATTAAATGATTGTAGAGTTAGTTTAAGGCTCTTTGCTTTGCAAAGCTGCACTGGTACTGTACTGGTTTAAAGGAGCTTGGAGCAGTAAGTCAGTTAAACTGTGAATTAAAAATGCAGGTGCCCCTATGAAATGTTGTGTGTAGCACTTTTCCAAGGAATGTTTTGTTTGTCAACAAACATACAGTGAGCTTCTAGCATGTTTCGGTGACAAACAGGGTAAGAAGTTATCAGATGTGTGAATGTCAATTACAGTAACAGTCTCTGCCTTTTAAAATGCCTCTAATGTTTCTAATGTATTTTTTATGTTAGAAACAGATTTTTTGGAACAAAGAAAATATTTTATTCTTCAAAGCCAGAGCAGTGGGTAATAGGAAGGGAGAGCATCCTTTTTTGTTCAAAGTTAGTAATTTTTCCTAAAATTTCATAATGGTATCAACTTTGGTGTTTCCCCCTCCAGGAGAAGACAAAAAGAATACAGCTCATCCAGTTTTGCTCAGCTCACATCTTTGGTGTTTTGTGTAAATGTAACTTAAACTTAGAAGCCATAAATCCTTTTTCTGTGGTTTTTTTTTTTTGTTTTGGGTTTTTGTGTGTTTACAGAAATCAGCATTTCTTTTGAGCTGGTTAGAGGGCAATAAAGGAGATACAGCACTGATCTGTATGTAGTGTGCATATGTCCATACTTCAGTTGCAAAGCAAAATCAAATTGGTTAGATTTATATGGAATTATTTTTAACTTGATAATTCTTGCTCCCAGGATTAATTCTGTATTCTGTGTATCCTTCTTGAAAGAATTAACTTTCCCTCCTCCCCACCCCGCTTTCCTAGAGAGCAATTCATTGATGGTATATAGAACTTTGCCATTAAGCGTTTGATGTTTTTTTTTACAGCTTTTTCATTATTAAAAAACATTTAATAACATAATTTGAAAAGAAAGGTGATTCATGTACCTTTTGAGGGTGATTATTTAAAATTGCAGATGCCTTGAGGCTTTTTTCTCAAATGGAAAAAAAAAATCAGTGCCAACATCACATCTGAGCTAAGTTCATGTAGAACATAGTTTTTCTGCCATTGTATAGATTTGAATGTGTCTTCATTTGGTCTCTGAAGAAACATAAAATTTCTCAACCACTCCTTAATCTGATCTCAATTTCAAAATCAAGGTTTCCTGTTGCAGCTGTTAGGTTACATGGTGCAGGTCCCTCTGAACGCACTGGTTTGTACTCTGAAGGCAGGCTTTCTCCTTAAGAAAAGAAGGAAATGTACATGCTATAGTGACTACTTTTCCTGAATTGGTTCTTTGTTTTGGAGCTTTATATATGAGGTTCTGCACGATGGGCTTTGCCAGCTCTTGGCTGCTGAAAAAGGCTGTCCCACTCCCGGCTGCATGCTACTATAATTTCTCTTTTGCTGGTCCAGTGCTTGTCTGATTGTTTGGTAAGTTAACTCTGCTCAGAAAACTGACAAAACCCATTCTTTGGCTGGGTTAGCTTTTTGTTGGGTTACTGAGCTGAACAGGCTCATCAGGGGCTAGGACGAGACCCAGATTGTTGCAAAACACTGGAGAGGGCCGTGTTGCTGGAGGAGATGATAGAGGGTGGGAAAGTCAGGGGAGTTGCCCATTTTTCTTCTTTCCTGTGCACTTAAGGATCAATGGCTCACCTAGTTTTGTGGAACCTTGTTTTTTGTGTCTCAGTCACCTTATGTGATTCTGCTCTGAATCTGATGGGCTCAGCCCAGAGCCATCTGCTTGTCTAGTGGGGTCTGTAGCAAGCAAGGCATTTCCAGTGCAGCTGCGGTACTGCAACCCCAGAGCATCATCTGTTTGCAGAGGCAGGAGAAGCTCCTTTGTCTGTCTTCAAGGGACTGAGAGGACAAGGTATGGTGATACACATGTCAAGAAATGTGGAGACTGCAGAGAGAGACTGTTACAAGTGCCTTCTGGTGTAGACCTTCTGTTTACAGAAAATTAAGGCCTTATAATTGCAAATGTTCAGGGGCCTGAACTGCATCAACAAATCCTTGCCTGATCACTAGACCTTTGGTCTGGCACCAGAGGCTCTTGAGCTGACTTCCTGGCTTTTACAAAGTATAAGTCTTAAATTCTTCCTGTGGCAACTGGGTGTATATTATAAGTGTTTTAGATCTCAAGGGAAAGTTAATGTGTTTGTTAACCTTACTTTTCTTTGGTTAAGCCTTGTTTCCTCAGAGGCAAGATGGAAGCCTCAGCTTAAGTCCAATTGGCTGTGTCCTCTGCCAAAGGATTAAGTGACTTCAAGTGACTGCAGCTCTTCTAACAATACACAAGCTGAAACAGTTTGGTTAAACTGAGAAAAAACTACTAATAATAAGGATGCCAGACTAGCACTTGTGTAATTGGATGTCTGTTTCCAATCCTTTTATATTCTTCATCTGAGCAACCCGTTTTTTCCCCTCTCGGTTCCCATCTGTGAAGTGGGAAGACTTATTAATATATATTAAAGTAGATGTATTCTACCATAATAAGCACTGTAGAATAGTAAGTATTCAAATTTCTTTAGTTTTTGAAACTGTGTAATAACATGTAGAATTATACCTACAGGTTTTTTTTCTTCACAGTTTTCTTGGAAAAACTGGCTTTATTTGAAGTATATATACTTTGAAAGTTAACACTTTAGATCTGTAATTTGGTAAATTTTTTCATTTGATGTTCTGGAATGAACTGTAGTAGATGTTTTAGACTGTGCATTCTGACATAGTAACTAGGACAAGGAAAAAGAAAAAGTATTGTCCAATAAAGATCTGTAAGAGAACTGAAGGGTACATAATTAGCTTTTTTAATTAGAATTGCAACAGGATTCTAGTGAGTTTCTAAACAATTGTTGAATGCTAATAGTTCTGATTTCTAAAGTACTAATTGATTGTTGCCTATTCAGTGTTACTTAAAAGATACAGAGGCTCAGAATTAGTGATTTAAACACTACTGTTAATTTTTTTGTAGTATTGTAGTTGATCTATATAAATATTTTTTAGTATTTTTTTTTCTTCAGCCATTCTTCACTGTACAAATGGAGGCGCTCTAAGTCTTTATGTGTAATTTAACTGGCTAATAGTGAATTTTTTATTAGCTAGTTAATTTGTGATGATTTTATATTCCAAAATGTCTTTTGTTGCTGCTTATGTAGCACTTCAGTATCTTCCTTTCCTTCTGTTATATTTAATATGCGCTTGATTTGACTGAAGAATTGAAGTCTCTGTTTTGTGTCTTCTATATCTATAAACTACGGAGGTAAGAGAAGTCTGGGTAGGGGGATGGTGCTTGATACATTCAATTTCTGTACATACCTGCTAGGTGCTACAGTGCAGAGCATGAAATAATATTCCTGTTGTGTGGTTTGTTTTTTTTTAACTTATCTTGATTTTTTTATAATGCTGAGTTCTCTTATGGCAACACAATGGCAATAAAATGGATTAAGCCTTACAGTGGAGTATCACTCTGTTAACTGCCAGTGGGCAATATCATATTACTTTTGTTTTCATTCTTCATTTGTGGTTTCTAGCTTTTTTTTGTGTGGACAATTTTCATATTCATTAGCAGATTTCTTATGCTTAGTGCAGTTTTCTGTGCACTTTCTAGATCATTGGGCAGAGAATGAATTGAGAACAGCCCTGAGCAGAAGGACTTGGGGGTGTTTGGTTGATAAGAAGCTCAACATGAGCTGGCAGTGTGTACTCGCAGCCCAGAAAGACAACTGCATCTTGGGCTGCATCAAAAGAAGCGTGGCCAGCAGGTTGAAGGAGGTTATTCTGCCTCTCTACTCTGCTCTCATGAGGCCGCCACCTGGAGTACTGCATCCGGCTCTGGAGTCCGCAGGACGAAAGGACATGGACCTGTTGAAGTGGGTCCAGAGGAGGGCCAACGAAGATAAGAGGACTGGAGCACCTCTCCTATGAAGACATGCCAGGAGAGTTGGGGTTGTTCAGCCTGGAGAACAGAAAGCTCCAGGGAGTTGTTATAGCGGTCTCCCAGTATCTGAAGGAGGCCTACAGGAAAGCTGGAGATGGACTTTTTACAAGGGCGTGTAGCGATAGGACGAGGGGTAACAGTTTTAAACTGAAAGAGGGTAGATTTAGATTAGATATCGGGAAGAAATTTTTCACTATGAAAGTGATGAGGCACCAGAAGAGGGTGCCCAGAGAAGTTGTGGCTGCCCCATCCCTGGAGAGGTTCGAGGCCAGGCTGGATGGGGCTTAGGGCGACCTGGTTTAGTGGGAGGTGTCCCTGCCCGTAGCAGGGGGGTTGGAACTAGATGATCTTTAAGGTCCCTTCCAACCTAAACCATTCTATGATTCTATGATTGTTTGAAAGATGATGCAATACAGCGTCTCCATTCTGTTTACATGATGGTTTGCACAAGTTGAAGATGAACTCATACTCTTCGTCTTAATATTTGTACTTTCCCTATGTAATTTTAAAATAAAATACCATTGTCTCAAAACAACTCTGAGTAATCTGTAAAGACTCTTAAGTACAATGTGCATGCTTAAACAGGAACACGCTCAAGTTTTACATTTGTCTCATTGCTGAAGTATGAAAATTCAATTAACAGCATTGCTATAGCTTTATTAGCAATGTAGGAGAGATATTTTAGTGAAATATACAGCTTTTAAAATAGCTAAGCTATTTTTCATTACTCAGTCCTTTCTAATGTATTGTAACATTAGCTCATAAATACATAGAACTAACAATCTATGGAGTATGAATAGTCTTGAGATGTCTGCTATATGGTGGTAATATGGATTTATATGGCTAGTTACATCTCCTCAGGTCAATTCTGCTTTTGAATGGTATTAATATTTAATACTGTTTTCTCCATTACTTCAGCATTAACTAAAGTAGACTTTAAAACTGGTCTTTCTTTTTGAAAATATTGAGTTCATTGTTGCTCAGCCAGGCATAAATGCTGATGTTTGCCACAAAAGCAAGAAAGCTTTTTTAAAAAAACCTCCCACATCGTTCTGTCTTAAAAGCCAACTGGAGTGAGGATGACTGTTCTAAATTTTTAATATATTGTGGTATGAAGTCTATTTATTTTCGTTTGACACTGTCAGCTGACATTGTAGCTAGCCTGGGAAATTCATTTCATAAATTTAATTGTGTTTGTTCCGTTTACATTAATGCTTTATTCACTTAAAGGCTCTTAAAGCACTATTCATGAAAATGAGTGCAGGGAAAGGTGACTTTCTGAGAAATGAAGTCTTTGCTATTGAGGATATAGGATTGATCTGATCTGTCATTCTTACCAGTTATCAGGCAGTATTTTCTGAACAGGCTGACATTTTCGTCTCGGGATATTGATATTTGAGGGCCAATAAACAAAGGCCAAACGATGTAAATGAAGAGTAACCAAAGAAATTGCTATGTCTTATTACCCAATAGTACTTGTAAAACTTCTGTTTGGCTTGCCCAAGGTATGGATTTTTAGTTTTGTTTCAATAACAAATATATTTGGATTTTTTTCACTAAAGGATTACATCATGCTGTAGACTTGCAAAACTCTGGGTCAAAAATGAGCAGAAGTGAAATGAGACTCTGCAGAACTTAATGTATGGCTTTCAGGGTACTGATGGGCAGATCTGTGAGCTGCATGGTACGGAGCGGTCTAGGAACAGTACCAAAAGCAAGATAGCCATGCTAATGTGACATTGTGCCCAGGCAAATATTGCTAGTCTACCTCTCAGGATAGCGTTTTCCCTTTGTATTTCATAATGGTGTGCTGTGTTGACATGCCACAGCCTCAAGCCCAGACATGCTGTCCTATGCATTTCTCGACAGAACCAAAAGCATGTTAAAAAAAATGGTGGGCACATGTAGTCTGTTAAATCTCACATTAAGTTCTGACTACAGTGTTCGTCTGCCTGGAGGATGCAGCAATGTGATGCAAAGGTGAACAGCAACTTGCTGCCCGTTATGCTGTGCCCTCCTGTGTGAATTGGTAGGACCTCTGGGGGTATAATTTTGAATCTCTTAATGCTGCAGTGAAATGTGCTGCTCTGATGTAATGAATATAGGAGAAGTAGTTTAGAATGCTGCTCTTATTCTTGCTAAGAAAGAATGGGGCAGCTGTAGTATTGAGTGATTGGATCAACATCGTTGCTCAGACATGAGTGTCTTATTTAACTGAGTGAAAGCAATTGCCTTAGAGGTAGCTTATACTTCCAGCATGGTCAGCTGGCTTGTGCTTGAAGAAGCTAAAGTCCTTCTTACTGGAATAAGAAGGATTTATGTATGAACCAGAGTTAGGAGTATCATTTGAGTAGATCAGAATTTTCTGAAGATATAAGTGAAGTGAAGATGTAACTCTTAAGTGCTTCTGCAAATTTTACTGCTTGGCTTTTATATCTTACTAGTAAGGGCAAATTCTAATTTCATTTTGTTGTTTGGAGTTGGTGTCTTGGCTAGCATCACCAAATGAGAATGTACTGTGCATTCTATTTCCTGGCCCTTATTTGAGTGTGGAAATAACTTTATTGGCTAATGATAAAACCACAAACCCTCCACTTTATAGAAGAATAAAACTTTTTACTCCTTATTAGTTCTGGTACTGGGTACTGAGAAGACTTACTACTATGAGAGAGATCAAAATCTTGTATACTGGTGAAAGGAAGATATCACTGTTGGTGCCAGTGCTTTACTTGTTAATGTGAGGTGCTGTTATCTGTTTCTTACAAAGGTGAATACATGCCTCATACAAGTGGTCTTTTCCCAAAAGTTGTTTCCTTACATTAAGTAATAGATTTGTGAGAGCTCTATAATCCTGTTTGTTTATTGCACATTAGTGCTCTTGTTTCTCTTTTTTTTTTTTTTTTTTTTTTTTCTCCTTTTTGTCTCCCTAGCATGAGAATGTCAATGTGGGTCTTTACCTTAATTGGCTGAATCTTTGTCTTTCATAGGGTAGCACTGCATCTGATTCCCTTTTTTCTTTGATGCTACACACAGTCTTAAACAATGATGTTCTGTGGGGAGGAGGACAAGGAAATGAGGCAAAATCATGGAAAAAGTACTAAAACATGGGAAAATAAAGCTTTAGCCTTTAAGTAAGGTCAGATGGTCAGTGAAATGATTTTGAGCAAACCATGCAGCCACACTGCCCATGATGCAGAATGCAAAGGAAAATGAAGAACTGCCCACTGTAGGTGAAGATCAAGTGCGAGACCACCTGAGGAACCTGAAGGTGCACAAGTTTATGGGACCTGATGAGATAAATCTGCTGGTCCTGAGGGAACTGGCAAATGAAGTTGCTGAGCCACTAGCCATCATATTTGAGAAGTCGTGGTGCTCTGGTGAGGTTCCTGCT
>NW_009648953.1:717878-745864 GCF_000708025.1 Charadrius vociferus
GGTTACAGTGGCAGTGGACAAGGGAAGATCAACGGATGTCATCTACCTGGACTTGTGCAAAGCGTTTGACACTGTCCCACATGATATCCTGGTCTCTAAATTGAAGAGACATGGATTCGACAAATGGACCACTTGGTGGATAAAGAACTGGCTGGACAGTCGCACTCGAAGAGTTGCGGTCAACGGCTCGATGTCCAAATGGAGAGCAGTGATGAGTGGCGTTCCTCAGGGGTTGGTACTGGGACCTGTACTGTTCAGTCTCTTTGTCAGCGACATGGACAGCACGTTTGTGGATGATACCAAGCTGTTTGGTGAGGTAGACTTGCTGGAGGGGAGGGATGCCATGCAGAGCGACCTAGACAGGCTGGAGAGGTAAGCCCAAGCCAACCTCATGAAGTTCAACAAGGACAAATGCAAGGTCCTGCATCTAGGTCGGGGCAATCCCAAGCACAAATACAGGCTTGGCGGGGAATGGCTGGAGAGCAGCCCTGAGGAGGACCTGGGGGTGCTGATTGACAAGAAGCTCAACATGAGCCAGCAATATGCAGTTGCAGCCCAGAAGGCCAACTGTATCCTGGGCTGCATCAGAAGTGTGGCCAGCAGGTCAAGGGAGGTGATTCTGCCCCTCTACTCCACTCTCATGAGACCCCACCTGGAGTACTGCATCCAGCTCTGGAGTCCCCAACATAAGAAGGACATGGACCTGCTGGAGTGTGTCCAGAGGAGAGCCACAAGGATGATTCGAGGGCTGGAGCGCCTCTCCTGTGAAGACAGGCTGAAAGAGTTGGGGTTGTTCAGTCTGGAGAAGAGAAGGTGCTGGGGAGATCTTATTGCAGCCTTCCAGTTCCTAAACGGGTCCTACAGGAGAGCTGGGGAAGGACTTTTTACTAGGGCATGTAGTGATAGGACGAGGGGGAATGGCTTTAAACTGGAAGGGGGCAGGTTTAGATTAAACATTAGGAAGAAACTTTTCATTCTGAGAGTGGTAAGGCACTGGAACAGGTTCCCCAGAGTTGTTGAGGCCCCATCCCTGGAGGTGTTCAAGGCCAGGCTGGACGTGGCCTTGGGCAACCTGGTCTAGTGGGAGGTGTCCCTGTCTATGGCAGCAGGGGGGGTGGAACTCGATGATCTTCAAGGTCCTTTCTAACCTAAACCATTCTATGATCTTGTTTGTCAGAACTAAACTTAAATGAAGCACTGGTACATTTACATCATGTAATTGAGAGTGATTTGCAATGCATTCCTTACTGCTCTTGGCACACGTGTGCTGAGAATGGAAGTGAATGCATCCCTGCAGTGGGTGATGTCAGTTCCCCATGCAAACTTCAGGGAAAATTCCCAGGGAGTTGCTTGTGGACCATATAGAAGCTTGAAGCAGGAAAATCTGTATGTGCAGTTTTACACACCGTCCCAAGGCAACACTAGTAAAATATAATAGTTTTTTTATAAGACATCATATTAGTAAATGTTTTGAATAGTCTGTTTTTCTGTTGTATTTTTTGTACAGCCAATAGGGAATTTGGAGACAGAAGTAGAACGTAAATGTGTTGTATATACTGTGTTGGTTAACACAGTTGAGTAAATTCTGTTTCTTATAATGCTAACCTGAGGAAGCTGGGCAAGTCTCTTTCCAGTGTGAATCTATGCCTTACTCTGAGCTTCTGAGTAGTTCATCAGCTTTCTATAAAGTTTGTGCACCATAATACTTTGGAACAAGGTTTTTGTTAGGAAATGTTCTCTATCTCTTAGTAAGCTTGCCAGCGTATACCCTCATCATATGTATTTGGAAGAAAAACTGTAAATCTCTAAAAGATCGCTGTTGGAAATTTACTGACTATATGCTAAGAGGTTGGGAGGAAGGCAAATACTTCCTTTTCAAAACTCTACCAGACACAAAGAAACCTGCAACAGAATGTGGCTTCTGATTTTCAGGTGTCTGAAAAGTCAGAACTGACATTAGGAGACTTTTCTATGCTCATGGGGTATCTACAAGGGATTTAAGCAGCATAGTGAAGGAGAGACAGCCTTCCAGGTGAAAAGCTGGGTGTAGAGAAGACAGGAAAGTGAAGACAAGGTGGAAGGAAACGGATAACAGAACAAAGAATACCTGGAGAATATTGACTTGTACTGCAAGAGTCTGGAGTTTTAAATTTGAACATTAATTTCTGAGTGAAAAAAGCCTCTGTGCTAAAATATCCGCTGCAATGATCAGTCACTCTGAAGCGAAGTGTGGAAGATCCGTTTTCTAATGCAGTCAATAGGCTTGCTGATGCTGATTCAGATGCGTGGTTGAGTTTTTGGTTTGATGGAAACTACTTTATGGTGTGCAGAAAATAAGAAGTGATGATCAGCATTAGTTGAAATTTAAAATGTAGCTTTCTGTATCTTTCTGACTGGAATCTAACCTGAATCAGCTGCATCAAGTCCAGTCTTAATGCTTGCATTTTCTGAAGATAAATACACAGTTTGAGGTTGTCTTATGTAACTCTGTGGTTTGAATTGCTAAAAGTAAACCCCATCTTTTTAAAGAACACTGACTCTGGGTGTATTTAAATTAATGTACTACAAATTATGTCGTAACGTTGGGGAATTCTCACTTTTCAAATAACTTGATTTTTTTTTTTCTTAGTATTTTTAGTTTTACTTAGTTTCACAGCCAGTGCTATGTAATACAAACAAACTGATAAATAAACTTCTGTAATTGAATTGTAAGAAGATGGCTTAATACTCTGCATTCAGTGAATTATTGAACTCATTAAAGGCTCTTTAGAGATCATTTACCTCTAAGTCTTTATGTAGGAAACATTTATGGTAAAGGATTTTTCTCATGTGGAGTATTTACTACTTTTTGCTAATTATTAAAGGAAAACCTTTTTGGGGCTTTCAGATTATGTTAGTAGAGGTTGCAAAGAAAAGCAAAACATTAGTATCGCCTTCAAACCAGAAAAGCAACAGCTGTTATTTGTACTCCAAAAGGTCTGGCAGGTATGAGTCAGGTTTTAGGCAAATTTAAAGTCCTCACCGGTTTCTGAAATATTTAGAGGAATGGACAGTTCTGCCTTTTGTTAAAGAAAAACAGGTGCATTCTCAGTCAGCAGATAGGCTGTTCTGTTCCTGTAGGAAGCACTATTAAATCAGAAGACTAAGAAAAAGTATTAGTGTGTCTGAAGACCTGCAAAAGGTTGTGCTGTAATGCATGCTCACTGTATGTATTTATTCACTAATGTCAGGAGCAGAGACCAGAACTCAAGATAATCTTGTCAATGTCTGAGCGTCCTAGCCAGAACATTATGTTTGGGACATGTTACATTCTGTTCTGGGCTCATAATTCTTGGATTCTTTTCTGCAGAGTAAGAGGTCATGAGTGGGGGAGATAAAGAGTATCTTTACATAAAAAGTAACCTGAAGATGAACATTTCCTTGAGACATGTGGGCTTGAACTCCCACAACCTGAATAAGCACCGCTGCCATCTCACTTGGAAAAACAAAGTAGCTTCTGCCTTCCTCAATCCCTAAATATAACTTTTTTAGTGCCTGGTACTTTGAAAGCATGGCAGCTGTGCTTGCCTTCTGGCTTAGATGCCAGGGAACGTGGAGCATGCTGGCTGGGTGTGCAGGGCGAGCAGAATAGATGGTTCTTTTGGAATTTTTCGGGTCAAGTGATGAGTTGCCAAGTGAATGTAGGTACCTCTGTGGTTAGCTGTCTGTCTTCTGAATTTTAGGTAGGCTTTAGGGTCCAGCATCTGTATTTGGATATTGCCCTAATACCCTTATATAGATGTATCCTTTTTTTTGTGTGTGTGTTCTTGCAATTTCTCCCTCATTTTTCTCTACTCTGGATTTGAAAGCAGGTGCTCCTTACAGCTGTTCATTCCAAGGCTGCATCCTGTTGTACTTGCTATTTTAACTGATCCACTTAAGATCAATTGTTGTGGGACAAAAGTTGTCTGGTAGTCTTACTTTTGGTTTAAACCAGATTTATAATAGTGTAGTGATAGATCCAAATTAATCTAGAAAAATTTGATTTAATAAATAACTGTCACAGTATCACAGAACTACTGAGGTTGGAAGGGATCCTGCTCAAGCAGGGTCAGCTAGAGCAGCCTGCTCAGAACTATTGAGAACCCAACCGGTCATATCTCCACAAACGGACACCTGGCAACCTCTTCCAATGTTTGACTACTCTAGCAGCTAAAAAATAAATAAATATCTTTTTTTTTTTCTTTGTGTTCAGATGGAATTTCATATGCTTTAATCTGTGGCCATTGCCTTTTGTCCTGTCACTGGGCACTACTGAGCAAAGTCTATCACCTTTCCCCTCCCATCAGGGGAACTTACATGTAGTGATATTTACACACATCGATAAGATCCCCCTACACTTTCTCTCCTCTGGGCTGAAGGGTTGCAGCTCTTTCAGGCTCTCCTCATCTGAAGGATGCTTTAGTTCCTTAATAATTTTAGTGGCACTTAGCTGGACTTGTTGCAGTATGTCCATGTGTCTTCTACTGGGGATCCCAGAACTGGACCCAGGACTCCAGTTGTGGCCTCACCAGTGCTGAGTAGAGGGGAACAGTCACCTCCCCTTGATCTTTTAGCAACACTTTTCCTAATGCAGCCCAGGAGGCTGTTGGCCACCTTTGCCACAAGGTTGCATTGCTGGATCATGATCAGCTTGTTGTCCGTCAGGGCTACAAGGTCCTTCTGTTGCAGAGCTGGTTGGCTTCCAGTGTGTAATGGTGCAGATTACCTTTGCAGACAAAGCCTAAGACCTGTGATAATATGTATGTTCACTCTTGAATTGCAAAGACATAGTTTACTTAGCTTATATCAAAACATTTTCATATAATCACTTCTTGTAGTGTTGACACCCAAAATAAAACACTTGGATGTGTTGCTCTTTGGCAGGCTTCCTGTCTTCTCTCATAAAAACAATTAAGCAAAATTTGAGTCAGAAGTTTTCTCTTGAAGAATTAATTTTGTGTTTTTCACAATAAGTGCACCATAATGCCTCCTGTAATTTTTACAGGAATGGTAAATGTCTGAACTCCTTTCCGGGGACCTGGGGACCTTTTGCAGTAGGTCTTAAAGTTCCTGCTTCATGCTTTTTTTGTGCGTTTCTTTGAGCATTCTTGTTCGAATATTCTTGGTGTTTTGCCCACTGTGGAGAAGAAGGTGTTGTAAGAGCTATATATACATACACCAGAGTGATACACAGATGAAATCTCTTTTTCCCTATGTAAAAGCTGTGGACCTGAGTAGCATAGACTGTGAAGTAAAGATTGACTCTAAAAGTGTTTGTGCGTAAAATCTAGAACAAAATATATGGATTTATGCTTTTGCAAATAATTTAAATGACTCTAGATAGCTTATGATAGAGTAAAACTGGTTTCAGTAACCTGAATCTGAACGTTTTAGATTAAAATCAATATGTCAAATTATATCCAGAATAAAAATAATTGATGCAGATAAAATTCAATCTTAGTGCTGATGTAACTCAACCCCGAAACTCTATTTAGCTTTGTTCTGCACTATTTGAGGTTCCCACGTGGTCTGAAAATTACTGAGCTTCATTAATTCCATCTGAAGAGGATTGAACAGTTAGATTTCTGTAGATGGAATAATGTGTAAAAGCAACTTCTTGATATGTTACGGACTGCATAGATGCAGTTTTTGGCCAGTAAGCCGCTCTGGACCTCTATTAGCAGCTGAGAATCCAATAAAGATCTCTAAATTATGGGCATTATCTGGTTGATTGAAGGAGCTTATTCTACTTACTGCTCTGCCAGCCAGCCAACGTAACATCTGATATTTAAACTCATTATCTGTGTATCTGAAACAGTTTGCTTGTATCATAGCTTAAATAGAAGTGAATGTAATCAGCTACTCCATCTGTGTTTGGAATGAGGATGATGAGCTAGAGATGAGCCAGTTTGCTCTCAGATTTCTTCAAAAATGAAGTGTGTCTCTCTACTTGCTATTGACTGCAAGTCTATTTGTCTTATAAAAGTAAGGTATTTCAAAGCTACAGGAGCCATCATGTATTATTTTATGTTGTTGTTAGAAGATGCAGAAATTATTCTGCATACTAAAAAGTTCTTAGCAATGTCTGAAAAATGCTGTAGACTGGAGGGGGAATTACACAGTTGAGAAGCAGAGGAGTTAAAAAATATCTTTGAGTTTTTTTTTTTTTTCTTAAAGGAGGAGAACTATTTAATAAGTTGAATTTTGAAGGCAATAAAAGCTTCATTTCAGGTACAGTTGCAGGGACTGTGAATGCTACTGTGAGTGTTAAGGCTACTTAGTAGGAGGCTCCAGGAGGTCTTTAAAACCAATCTAGTTCAGAAATTATTAAACCAGTTAGGTGGTAATGCTGTATTTGCTGTAAGGAGCCAGTTAAAAGGTGCGTAAAGCAGGCTGAAGCCAAGTTTTCTCTTGCTGCAGACTGTAAAAGCAGCAAATCAGTCACAGAGTAACCCAGGAATAAGGTATTTGCAGCAATGGAGTCTTAAGGTTGTGCTAATACTAGCTACCGGTGCTAGAACGTGGGTGACAGAAAAGGGTATTTATTGCTTGATGTTGTTAGCAGAAAGTTGTATTTTCAAATCATGCCTGACATAATTTTCCAGTGAAAGGGCACAGTTTAAAAACAACCATTAGCTTCCTAATCAATTGCCTCAGGCTAGGAAGCCATAGTGGGTTTGTTACTGTTCACCTCCAAACCTTTTTTTATTACTGTGCTTGAGAACAAGACAGATCTGATGGTGTCTACTGACAGCATTACTCAGGATGTCGAAAGCTTTACAGACTGCATTGCATAAAACAATGCAGCAGTGATAGTACTTGTCATGCTTCATGATCTTTCTAAACAGCTCATCTTTATTAGGCAACTGGAATAACCAGCTAGTACTCTCTCTGTAGGAGGCTGCAGTCCGTGCCCTGCGTTCATGAGAAGCAGTCAAGCGTTCTAGCTGTTGAGAGGGAAGTGGAACTGCTGAAAACACACCAAAAAATTCCCAAATGAATTAAAACCTGCTTTTAATATGCCGTGAATGCCGCATAAAAGAGGTGGTTGGCCTAATATCTAATATCGAAGACGTATTTGTTACATAAGAATATTATAGTAAGTCTTTTTTTGTGAGACTTGGGTGTCTAAGTAATTCTGGAACTTAAGAACTGCTGTGAGTGAGTATGCAAGAACCATTAGTGATTTTTTTTCCTAATCAGTCTCTAAAAAATAAACCCCAAACATTAAATCTTGTATCCCAACAAGCTGGCGTTTCATTAATTAAGAGCAGGTAGATATCTTCACACTTCAGAATGGTCATCTTGTTTCTCTCGAACTAGGAGGTGAGAATCTAGCTGAAAATTTGTCCTTTTGATCTTGTCCAGCTTTATAGAAAGCCATGTTTGATGTGGTTTGGAAATGTGGCGTTCAAACTGAGTTACTTGTTTGTTTTTCTGGTCTGTTATAGTTACTGATTTACTTCACTGAATTACTGGGAAGAGTGTTTTTTTGGCAAATAACATATTGGCATAAAGTCGTATATCTGCCTGGTACATGCCTCAGCTACTCTTGTAGCTGGAGCTACAGATAACCAGTCTTATGGAACTGATAAAACTAAACATGTCATCAAAGAACGACTGGGATACCTAAAGGCAGTCAGACTAAGACTGTCTTAAATGCTGTGCTATCTAAAAAACCTTGGTTCATTTCTGGTGTCTAGTGCCACTGTATGCATCTCTTGGGCTTAGTAATGGCTTTTTCAACATTGTGCAGGGTATATGATTAAATTCTAGGAAGTTTTTCAAATGCAGGGGGGGTCGTTCCCTGCAATCTAATTGGTGAGCTCTTGGCAATTTATCTAGTAAGTTGGAATAGTTCTGAGTGTAAATAAATAATGAAGGTGAAATTACACAGTAGGCCTGACTGCGTCTAGTGACTTCCATTTCCAAAAGGGGCAGTCCTACTTCTCATATCCTTTGCTCCAGATTGTGTAGTCCCACTCCCTCTCATGGATTGGCTCTGATAGTTGTCCGACTGTGCTGGAAGCTAACCTGATAAACAGGCAAAAAACTGGCTAGGTTAGTTTCTTGTCAGATAAGTGAGTGAAAACAGGTTGCCTTGTAACCAGGCAAGTACTGAGGCCATTGCAGGGAAGGGGAATGGCAGTGCTTGCTTGACAGAGAATGAGTAACCTGCCTTTTCCGGTGGCTGCAAGCTGTTAAATCACTGCAAGCTATATCATGTCATTGCTTCCTAAGGTTTGTTTGTCATTTTGGGTTGAACCTCAGTTTCTCTTCATATGCTGTTTGTTATTCAGTTAATTTCTCTCTTCTTTCCTCTCCTTCCAGTGCCCTCTGTCTTAGAAACAAGTAACTAGTATGTCTATTCTTTGTACAAAAGGCCCTTGCTAGCTAATAGAAAACTCTTCACTGGAACTGAAATTGATGTTGATTGTGGTCAGAGGACTTGGGACGCCAGTAATTCTTAAAACCTCATCATACTCAATCTTTCATTAAGATGGCTAGAGACAGAGTGATAATTAACAGGAGTCTGTGTGCAAGGTGGTGCTGGGCAAGATCAAGGCAAAAAACAAAGAATGTAAAAGTTGAGGCAAGGAAACGTGTAGACAATATATAACAAAAAAAGAAGCTTATTTAAATTTCATTTTTTATGTCTTCCTTCAGGAAAAGGGGTGGCCTTCATTTGCTGTATTACAGTTGTCAGTTACTTTATTCCTGAATGAGTGAAGGTTTAATTAACTTGTATACTGACTTCCCTTTTCCACCCTTTTGTTATCTCTGTCGTAGAGCATAACCTCTCTTTATGCTCTTCCTCCTTTTCTGCTGGGGAAATAATGGTAGCAATTATGAGTAGTAGATTGTTCTCAGGTAGAATACAACCACACCCAGGCACTCAGTTAAGATCTTGTCTCTTTCAAGATAGCTATGGCAGTTATTTTAAATAGGTTAAAGATTTTGTGGTTTGGTGGGCTTTTTTTTGTTTTGTTTTTGTTTTCATAGAATCTAGACAGAGTGTTGTTTCTGCCTTTAAAACCAATGTGGTTTGAAGGTATTATTTTAAAGTACTTCTTTTTTTTTTTTTGCTTGGTTGTAAGTTTTGGATTTTTTTCTCATTTGTAAGTGTGGTGGCTTGACCTTGGCTTAATGCCAGGTACCCACCAAGCTGCTCTATCACTCCCCTCCTCAGCAGGACACGGTAGGGGAGAAAATAAGATGGGAAAAAAAATCTTGTGGGTCAAGATAAAGGCAGTTTAATAAAGCAAAAGCGAAGGCCTTGCAAAGGGAAACAAAAGATTTATTCTCTACTTCCCAACTGCAGGTGATGTCCAGCCATTTCCCAGGAAGCATGGCTTCAGTATGCGTAGCGGTTGCTTCAGAATTATTGCACAATTAGAATTCCTGACTGGGAATTGAAATAATGCAAATTATTTAATAAGATGCAGTTACGTGTCAGGGGCTTTTACTAGGTTCTGGAATATCTTAGAGAGGAAGAGGTAAACTTTCATTGGCTTGGAGTCTTGAGGAGGAGATAAAAATACATAATGGAAAAACTTTGTTAAAGACCTAGAAAACCTTTGTCATCAGTGCATAGGGAGACATTTAATTTCTGTATCCATTCTTCTCCTTCCAATGTCCTCTCTCTTTGAACCAAATAACTAATATGTGTATTCTTCTGTGTGTATAAGGCCTGTGCTGCCTAACAGGAAAGCATGTTGGCTGTGGCCAGATCAATTGGGACTGCAGTATTTCTAGAATTACTTGAAATCCAATGTTGCTCCTTTTTCCTGCATCAGTCGTGGGGAAGACAGGATAGTTCTCATTTATTTCAACATGCTTCTAGCAGTTGCAACTCCACTAAGACACAGTGCCTGAAGTAAGATTGGGCTATTGTTTCTCCTTTTCTTTGGTATGTCAGTCTGGCCACACTGGGAAAATGAATGGGTAAAGATGGGAAGCTGAACTGCTACAGAGAATCTTTCTGAATTCCTGAGCAGGGTGCTCTGCTTCGTATGTAAGGGTTACACTGATTACTAGTTTTAAAGTGCTAAAACAAATTTTATTCAGGTCAGACTGATGTACGTTTTTTTCTTTCTTTCCTAAAAATCTTATGACTTGATTCACTTGCTGGTATTATCCTGGTTTGTCTTATCGGTTTCACATGGAAATAAGGCCTTCATCTATCATTGTTGCTTTTAAAATGCCTTTTCTCTCTGATCTCACTGACATGTTGTTTAGTTTTAAGGTCTGCTGTAGTTTTCTTAAACGTTATTTTTCTGATCTTGAGGCAGCTTATTTTGCTAAGATTGACACTAAAATATCTAGGCTCCTTCAAACTGTGATTTCTGTAAAACAATAATTTTAAGAGGACAGGGACAAAAATTAATTGTAAATACTCTTTTTAAGCAGCTTGATGCAATCAGTCTGATTGAAAAGAGTAAGTAGGAATCTCAGTTGGCATAGGAAGGAGAGAGAAATTGGGTATGTGCTTTATAGATGATACTAAACAGAAGGAATATGTCAAAAGTAGTACTTTGGTAATGTTAACTTGGCCTTGTTGGGAAATGGTCATTAGAAAAGTACTTTTCATAACACTGCTACACGTAATCTGATAGTTGATGCTATTATGAATTAAGCTGGGCTACGTGTCTCTTCCTAACAGTCCTACATTGTAGTGAAAAGATTATTTGACTTCATTGTGTATTTTTGCCTGTGAAACACTTTGGATTTCCAGAGCATGTATTTCTTTTGACTGCAGTTTGAACAGTCATTTTACTTTTTTGCTTAAATTCCTAATAGTTACATGAAATCGTTGTATAGAAAATCAGCTGTCTGCACAATCTTTTTATAAATGTAGATGATTAGAAGTAAGATTGTGCTGATAAAATGAAATATTCAGTTGTCAAAGTATTTTTTAAAAGTTATGTCCCTTTTCTGTCTTAACTTCATTCAGCAATTTCAATAAATTGAACTAATTGTACTTAAAATACAGATCCTGGAAAAAGCATGTGCTCAGATTCAAAAACATATCAACTTATTTTCAGACTGGACTGAAATTACAGAATGGGATAGTAGGTGTACAAATAACATATGTCAGTATTGTTTCCCTGAGTTTTTAGGTACCATGGTGATTACGTTGAATACGTGGCTACATCCCTAAATATCAGTAGAAGGTTTTGTTGCATCTGTAACTGAGTGTATATCATTATGTAACTTGATGGCTTTGTTCCATCGCTCAAAATTTTCGTATTAGGTTTCAACTTTTCAAAACTCATTCTGTAGAGTTGAGCTTTCTTTGACAAGATGTCATGTACTCATTTTGTTTATTTTAGCCTCTGTGCTTTGAGGGAGTAAAAAGCACTGTTACTTAAGAGAGAAATTATGTATACTGTTTTTCTTACTCAATGGGAGAGTGTGCATGAGTATTGCCATTAAAAGGGTCTTCTGCAAGAACAGCAGTAGTATAGTTATCAAACTTTAAATTTTATTTCTGGAGGTCCAGGAAGTCTGAGGCTTTGGAAGGCCCTTTGGAAATCAAAATAGATCATATGCCTGTCTGCATGTTTGTGTTACTGCAATACTTCATTTCAGAGAAATATTATGTAATTTAGAAGCAATAGGGTTCAAATACATTAGGGAAGTCTAAACCTATGTAATGAACATTTACATTTTTAGTGTGCAATGTGATGGTTAATCTGAAGTAGACTAGGATCTCTTAGGACTTTGGAAGTGTCAGAACACATGCCTCTGAGCAATCAAAGGTCAGAGTTTTATGTGTATTATGGCATGTAGCATTGTTATTCTTGGGATTCTTATGTGTGTTGTAGGATCATGCAATATTGAATAAGTTAGTGTATTTTGAGGTATTTTGGGAGTTGGTCTCACATGTCGTTTTTCAGTCCTTAAGAACTTGGTTGGTGGAATATGTGTAAGTGAATATGTACTAAAACTATGTATGCTGTTGTGTCATGATGCATCTGTTCTAGACAAATCTAAAAAGTGGTGGGTTTTGTGTTTTTTTTTCTTGATAAAATTGCTAGCTCTGAGAGAGGGGAATATTTGTTACAGATAACCAGTATTGTGTTTTTCTAATTTTTAAATTATTTTTAAAAAGTTTATTTATGCATGCTATTTGAGTTGTGTTTATACCAGTCATTCCTTTTTAAAAAGTATTTTTTTTTTTTTGAAAAGTGAATATGGCAAAAATAAAAGCTCAAATATTTTTATGTTTGGTATTTTTTTCTGTAATCTATTTTATGGCAGTATGGTTCTATATCTAGTGTATAGAAGTTTGTCACTTCTTTAAAATTATTTAATTGCCAAAGTAAATTCTTGTAACCCTAAAATTACTAGCATTGTGATTCCAGAATTGTTACCATGCTTACCATCATAAGACTGAGAGATAGCTGGTAGTTCCTTGAACTTTCCCATGTTGCTTTGTGGTTTTTGGTCAATTTTATTGCTTTGGTGTAACTGCATGCGTTTTGAAAGGGGGTGGGTAATCTAGCTGGCACTTGAGGTTCAGGTTTTTAAAGCTCACTACATTTATTTTAAGTTTTAGACTCTCCTTCAAATCATCTTCATTTTTTAGCTGGTTTTGTGCTGTGGGATGGTATGTAGTCTGTCAACAGTATTGTCACACTATGACTTTGTCCTTCTATTCCTAATTAAGTATTTTAATATTGTCACTGAATGAGTGGCAGATGTGGCTATTTGGTTGCGGCAGTGACATCTTCAGTACTTCCATTGTTTTAACCTGTAAATATTGCGTACTTGGCATCCTTTTCCCACTTGGAAAGAATAGGTTTGAATTAAACGATTAACCAGAATTCCTTAAAATTTGCCAAATTGACTTCCTGCCCCACACTTTTCTTTGCATTCTTGGGATGGAGTAGGAGAAAGCTGTTCTTTGCTTAACTTGCTAGCTTGCTATGAAATTTTGACAATAAATGCAATAGGATTTGGGGGTTTATTATGCTCAAACAGATTAGGACTGAAAGTAGCAACTGGAGACCTTGTTACAGGTAAACTGAAAAGTTTGGTATAATATTTGCCTACTATTTATAGAGTTATTTGCTCAGTATATTAATAGAAATATCTCTCATCTGTAATGATTTGAATTTCAGTAATAAGGTCTAATATTAAAAAGGCAAGTGTCAGTCTCATATGTGTATATTGTCAGTATAAGATTGCTAGACATCTCTTTCCTATTGTTTAACGATCGTTTTTGAAAGACAAAATACTGTAGAGATGAAATAACAGAATATTTTCAAATACCATGTGTTGAATATAACAAAGTTATATATTTGGTAAATAACTGCATATAACTGGAACATGTACCATTTTATTTATAGGAATCTTATTGTTAGGGTTTCAAAAGCCTATCTGAAAAAGTGAGTTGAGTGGTGGTTCATTTTTTTTCCTTTGGATCAGCTTGTTGAACTGACTTGTCATGTGGCTGCCTGATGGTTTAGATCTGGTGCGAGAAACAATAGAAGTCCATGGTCAGACAGTTGGAGGAAGGAGGGTGGGACCTCTTTTCAGCAGCAACAGCTACACTCAGTTTAATATTATGTGAAATTGTACCCTGCAGTGGCGACTCAGTTTTTGGACAGTCAAGGCTATCATGTTACTAGTGAATCTTTGCTACCTCTAGAATTGACTTATTCCTTTTCTCATCCCTGTTAAGACACAGTGGGGACTCACTGTCTATACATCTTCTCAGCTGTTCTGTGGATAACTGGAAATTGAAAAAGGATTTTAGGGATCTGCTCTGTTGGATAATAGGAAACATGCCTATAACACTGGTAATTGTCTATAGCCCTGTATTTCTACTAAGATGGAACATGCTCTGGTATTTTTACAGGAATTTTGTTGATTTTTTTTTCCTACTGGATATGAAGACACGCTTTTTTTCTCCTTTTACCGCATAAAGCCTGCAGTGCTCTCTGAGATATAGCAAGGAAAACTTGTGGGTGCTGGTGCAAGGGTGGACTTGAAGAAGAGGATGTGCAAAGTTCTTGTGCAGAAATAGGATAGTAGAGAAAGAAAAAGAACATTACCCATAGTGTTTATTCAGGTAGAATGTAGGGGAATCTTGGAAAATGTAATTTTCAATAATTTTATAGATTGGAATAGATGTAGGTATTGTGCCTAATTAAACATGCTAGCAAGAATCCTGAACCTGCATGTTTTCTGCACAATGATAGTAAAAAAGTGAGACAGTTCGGATCAGACTGTGGAAAAGTAAGAGGTGTTTAGGCCTGAAATTTGTGTGTCCCAAGAAGAAAGTAAGAGACTTACAAAAACCTCTGGCTCAATTTTGAGCTGTAAGTCAATATGTAATGGTAAAACAATATCTATCTAACAGTGTCTGTTGAAGAAATAGTAGATGCTCCCATTATGGCCTGTCACGTTTCCTCATCTGCTTGGTGAAGCTATATGAGTACAAAGTGTGATGCTGGTGTTGAGAGAAGTGGAGGCTACTGAGGGAAGCTTCATCAGAAGTACAACTGCATCTAGAAAGAAGAGTCCATTAGATTGTGTTCCATGTGCTACTGAAAGAGGGGGAAAAAGGAGCTTGTGGAATTGAAGTGATGGTGGAAAGGAACAGAAGACAGAATCCAAGAGGATGGTGTCCTCTGTACAACCCAGCTTCTTGACAAGTTAATTCATTTTTTCTATGTTGAGGATGATCCATCTGTTTTCTGCAGTCCTTTGATTAGATCATAAAGAGTTATTCGCATCTCTCAATTTTGAAGATTTATGTCTTCAATATGCCTTGTATACAGGAAATCTCAGAAATTTCCTAGTGGGAATAACTTGCCAACAGTTGATAATCTGGCCTATTAGTCTGTTCAGTTGTGACAATTAAACTGGGGAAATGGGCATCCAAACTTTACTCATATCTTGACAACTGTTAACTTCTGTAGTGCCCTGTGTGTGTCATCATTCTCTTTTATACTTGGAATTTTGTATAATGGTGGAGTATATACACTACTTGTTTTAATAAGACAAAATAGGTTTTCAAGTAGTCATATCCCTTTAAGGGCACTGAAGATAAGGCCTTGAATCAACAGTGCTTTGAATTTTTTCCGTAAACGAGGATTCTTTCAGTCAGAAAAACAGAGGCAGTTAAGTAATCTCTAAAATGGCGTGGTCGTGCCTGATAATATCAGAAGTAGGGAAAAGCCAGGCTGAATTGAGAGCTAGCAGGTATTAGATTTGGAAGGTGCAGCAGCCTGTGTGGTGACTGATATGTATCCAATAACTGCTCACAACATCATGCTGATGTAGGAGAGAAGGGGTGCCAGGTGCTTTGGGTGGCTTACTATGTACAACCGTGTAGTCTTCAGGGATGATGCTTCCTGTAAATGTTTTGGACTTTTGCTAACTCCTTGTACAATGCATTCCAGTGTAATTGTGAAATAGTTGTTGAATCTGTCATACCAAATTATCTGTACTCATCCTATCTCTTAAATTCTAAATTAATAGCAATACTGCAGTAGAAAACAACCTCTGCAGCATTTTTTTCCCGTGTGAAAGAAGCCTTATTTTCCCTTTACAGAAAACAGAGATCCACTGGTATCTATCAGGTATGTTAGATCGTCCTCTTCTGATTGTTTTTGATTTATACTCGTTCCTTTTACATATATACAAATATAATAATCAAATTGAAAGTTGAGACTAAATCAAAAACATTCACCTTCTAGTGAGATTTAAGTCTGGAGAATTAGTTCCTTGAACTTGAGTAGCAAGGAATTTCTTCAGTTGCCAGGGATGGGCACGTTCTTGTATGTGAGGAAACTTAGCGTTTCCCTGATTCTTCTGCTACCTCTTGCTGATCTTGCCTTGATACTAGACACCTCGGGGAAGTTATGAAAGTCTGACCACTCAGAGACTGATATCATGGAGTCTATTTTTAACTAAATTTTTCTACTTTGCTACTGCTTCTAGAACCATTTTTCAAGTAAAATTGGGCCTGTTCAGGCCTACCTTCATGAACAGATTAGAGATATATTTTTGCATAGTCTCCTACAGTTGTTTTTTCTATAATTATTTTATTTAATTTTTTATTTTGTACTGTAAACGTTTCACCGTTTCTGAAGATTAGTCTACAACCTCCCTACAGGAGATGAGCAATTCAGAAACTAGATAATATATACTAAAAACATTTCAACTCAAATGGATGGCGAGGTGAAGGATAATAATGATATTTCATTCAGGAAGACATCAGTGAATTGGGACTGTTATTGTATTTGAGTATGTTAATGCTTTCCAGGCTCTCTGCTACCTCTTGGTGACCTTACTTTGATGCTTGAGGTCTGAAGTTGCACTTACCACAGTAATTGATTGCTTGCTAGTAGCCAGAATGATTAATGTCAGATTCATCTGTGTATGTTGGAGAAAGGGACTCAGGAAAGTGACTTGTAATGATGCTGTTATGTGATTGATACGCTTTGTGGCATCCTTGGCAACGCTTGTTCTTGCAGGTGCTGGCACCTCATTTGCCCTTTGCATCAGTCAGGTATCTGCTGTTAGATTCACTTCCAGTGTCTCCCAGTTAGTGTTTTGCCTTTCCAGTTAGTTCTGACTTTAAAGCATAAATAGTAGATGGAAAATGTGTGCTTTCTTTATTGAATGGCTGTTCCAGCTACTCTGATACCATCCCAGTGTCGCCTGCTGTCTGTGCACAAAGCCTTCAAGAAAGGTTATGGAATTAATCAAGTCAGAGAAAGTGTTTAATACTTAGCCTGAAAATAAAGCAGAAATTCTGTTATCTGTAACGTTCTACAAGAGACAATAAAATTAACATTCTTAAACAGAATATGACAAACAACTGTCAAAGCTTGGAGGTATTTTTACTATGCTTTGATGCAGAGTTCTTACTGTTAGTCAGCAAGATAATCTGATTGGGGTGATGATGGATGTATCAGATAAACACCAAGAAAAAGGAAAGGAAGTAAGTGAAGTTTTCCCATGGAGCATGGTGCTTCATTGAATAATTGTGCAAACTTGATCAAGATACAATCAAACATACATATCCTTAGCTGTTCAAAAATCAGCAATTTAGCTAGCCACACCCTTGGCTGCATCAAATGAAGCCTGGCCAGTAGTGATTCTGCCCCTCTACTCCACTACAGTACTAGAGACCCCACCTGGAGTACTGCACCCAGCTCTGGAGCCCCCAACATAAGAAAGACACGGACCTGTTGGAGCAGGTCTAGAGGAGGGCCACAAAGATGACCAGAGGGTTGGAGCACCTCTCATATGAAGACAGGCTGAGAGAGTTGGGGTTGTTCAGCCTGGAGAAGAGAAGGCTCCAGGAAGACCTTACAGTGGCTTTCCAGTGTTTAGAGGGGGCTTACAGGAAAGATGAGGAGGGACTCTTTATCAGGGAGTGTAGTGATAGGATGAGGGGTAACAGTTTTAAACTGAAAGAGGGTAGATTTAGATTAGATATCAGGAAGAAATTCTTTACTCTGAGGGTGGTGAGACACTGGAACAAGTTGCCCAGAGAAGTTGTGGCTGCCCCATCCCTGGAGAGGTTCAAGGCCAGGCTGGATGGAGCAACCTGGTCTAGTGGGAGGTGACCCTGCCCATAGCAGGGGGGGTCTGGAACTAGATGATCTTTAAGGTCCCTTCAAACTCTAACCGTTCTGTGATTCTATAAGGGTATTCCTAAGGATGCATAAAACAGGCCTTCGCATTTGGGGCTTTTAGAGTGTACATTTTTAAAAAGTTTTCTTCTAATGCATAGGATTATGAGTCACTCATCTATTCTATAAAAAGAGATAGAACACAAGCAGAAGGAAATGGGACATGGATTAGAAAAGACTGCTTCTGCCTTTTTTGTTTATGTCAGCTGACTTTTTATGTGGTAACAATTTCTGTAGTTGTGGTCTTAAAACAGATACTAAATATTGCAAGAATTGTGATGAATTGTGGCAGCTGAGTTTTGTATTTAGATTTTAAAATAGTATGTATATAAAAAAGCTATATCATTTTTAAATTTCATGTGTTATGTAGTGAATGGCGAAGTGGAAGAACCAGCTGAATGTATTTACAGAGGATCCAGAATGGTGTACTTGCTGATAGTTACATGGGAGATGCTCTTCAGTTTCAGATTTTATTTGCTCATTGGTGTGCTTTGAATGCTAGTCTGTTTAGTGTATTGTTCTGGCAGCATGTACTGATACTTACTGGAGCGTAACAGCGATTTTGGCACTAGGCTGCTAGGGAGAAGACTTCTTGTGGCTGGGTCATTTCAAAGCTTCAGTGTTTAAGCTGTCATTACACTTTAGATATGAAATGGATTACCTGAATTGGGGTAGTGTTCAAGTTCTCCTGTTACTAGAATGCGTTGAATATAAATACTTAATTTTAGTGTCATAATCTTGCTGCTCTATTATAAAATCAGCAATTTTGTAAGTGTCAATGAACTTTTGAGAGAAAGAACTCTGCCAGGATTCAGATTCTACCAGCAAGTATGGATTACTTTTTTTTTTTCTTGAGAACTTTGTGCAAAAGCACATCTTCTCCAATTAACCTCTAGTGTTTCAACTTCTAAGAAAATATACTTCATTTTGGCTTTAGAATTGTCTTATTTAGATATACAGTGTAGATGTTTTGTTGTGACTGTTATAAAGATCTTCAACTTTAATCCCACTTTGATTGTTTTATCTGGGAAAAAATGTGCTCTGGGAAAACATTACATCTCTAAAGTGCTCTTTGAAATACATGTTGCTATTTTAAAACAAAAACACTTCCACGAAGGGATTTGTGGCTACTTGTGTAACTTGCATAGCTAGTACTAGTAGTGTAAAGATTTCAGGAAGAATTATTCTTCATTGATTTGTCTTGGGGGATAGGAGTCAGTTTTGTGCTTTTTGCTGGGAAAAAAAGAAAAGAAAAAACAAGAAAAAAAACCCCATGATATCTCCTCTAAATTGATAGCACATAGGCTTCAGAATTTTTTTTGAAATCATAACTTTTATAAGGAAAATTGCTTGAATGATTTTGCATAAACTGTTTCCTGTAATTAGGATCAAAGCTTTTTTAGGGGATGAAGGGTAATGGTATATTGTAGACTGATTTTTAAAGAAAATTGATTCTTTTTTCTTTTTGTGATTTTTTTTTTTTAAAATGGCATTCTTTGTTCAGTGATAAATTATTACTCAAAATTTGTGTGTCAACCCAGTAATTGAGATAATTTGGTATCTCATTATGATTTTGTAGACTAAGCATGTTTTAGTAAAGACTTAAGATTTAATTATTTTTTAGCTTGAAAAATAAATCTTGCATGTATTCTCATTAACATTTTAAAAATATTATTCCAGCTGCGTTGGGGTAGAGGAGCACCATGCTGTTGACATTGATCTATACCATTGTCCCAACTGTGCAATTCTCCATGGACCTTCTCTAAGTAAGTATGGGTTATGCAAATTTTATTTTACACTTTCAGTCTATTTTCTTTCCATATACAATTAAAAAAGACTGTTGAGAAGAACATTGAAGACGAGTTTGATTATTTAGAAGGTACTGGTTCTACATGACTAACTCTGAGCTGATAAAAAAACACACAAAACAAAACAAACCATCTTGAAAGGTTCCTTGATCTGGAGATG
This sequence comes from Charadrius vociferus, assembly GCF_000708025.1. Classification (NCBI taxonomy): domain Eukaryota; kingdom Metazoa; phylum Chordata; class Aves; order Charadriiformes; family Charadriidae; genus Charadrius; species Charadrius vociferus. Next base: position 737,528 of record NW_009648953.1, read on the forward strand.
CAGATAGAATAAAATAAAAAACATTCCTATAGATTAAGGAAATCAAAGTGCACAGAGCTAAAAGAATCTGGACTTGACAGAGAGTGAGAGAATGAAAATTAGGGAATCATCATTTAAAAAAAAATCCAAAAGATGGCTTAAGGTTCCTATGTTTGCCTAGGAAGACAACTTTGAGAAAATCTAAGTTAGCTGTCTTACCTTTCTTGAAGGTTGTAGCTATATGCCACAGCAGTCAAGGGAAATCTGGAATATAAACTTCCTGTGGGTTTTGGTTTGGTTTTTTTTTTTTTTTTCCTATTTATGTGCTTGGGTCCTTGAGCTTTACACAGCTCCGAATTTCAGGTTTCTGATTTATAAACAAGTTTCCACCATGAGTTGCCAGAAGAGACTGTGAAACAGAACAGCAAGAGAGACCTTTTCTTTCGTCCTTTCAGTAGGTATATGTGCTGTAGACATCTGCAGTGGAAAGATGATAACATAGCAATTCTGAAGAAAGCGGTTTTTGTCTTTCTGTATCTACCGAAAGGATACTGCTTTATCCAACTCCCCAAATTTTTCTCCATGATTTCTGTTCTCAGAAGGAAATGATGTAAAAATGAATTTCACCTCTCCAACAATGAATTAAGTTTCTGTGTTTAGACCTGAAAAATGTTTATATGCACTGTGTGTCTTTAACCTCCAAGCACTAAGTCATGGTCATTCATGTTTTCTAATGTGTTTGTTTTGGGGTTTTTTTTGGGTTTGGTGTTTTTTTTTTTCTGCTTGAAGACAACATAATGGTTTATAGTCAGTTGTGACTTAAGATCTAGAGTCTTTTCAAAGCTGAATTTACTTTACCATTCAGAAATAAGTTTAAAACCACTGCACGCTTACTAGTAGTCTTCTGGAGTATGAACAAAGTGATAAAGCATCACTTACTGATGTAATTAATATATGTTGTATATATAATATATATAAGTACCTTGTATAGTATGTGAGTTCCAGGTTAGCTACTTTTAGGTTAGGGGCTAAAAGGTAAGATAAATGCTGTTTTACATGCTTGTAGTTTTTAGTATTCCAGTTGTAACTTTCAGTTAAAAATCTGCATGTCTTCCCTGTAAATCAGAATACAAATAACAGCCATTTCTTTCCCCAACTTTCTGCCTGTTTTTATGTGGAATAGAGGGACTAAGAGGAGGAGTAGAAGGGGAATCATATCAGGCTTTCAAAATAATGAGCTAGTAAATTTGAAACTTTTCTCTTTTTGCTTTGGGAAGACTAGTAAGTTTCACTATGATGCCTATGAATAACCCTGCTTGTAATGCAGAGGCTGCTAGCTCTAATGCAGGCTCTGTCTCACCTGCAGCAATTTGACAGTGAGATAAGAGTGATTTTTGTGTTGGAAGTCTTTTAAAATATAGAAGAATATGTGGTAAAAATTACCCTTATTACTTCATATTGCCTCAAGTAAGTAGAAAATCTAGATTTAGTTGAAGCTTCAGACATGTCACTTATCAACCCAAGCTGAGGTGAAATGTTGAAATATGTCTTCACCTGGAATTTTATTAATTGTCGTCAGCTAAGCTGTCAGAATCAAATCTATGATGGTTTGGGCTCTACTTGCTTTAACGTTTAGAGACATGACTTCAAGTGTTGCCACAGTGGTCCAGAGTGCTTCAATCATATGAAATTATGTGTGCAAGTAAAAAAAGCATTTTTATTTACAGCTTTGTATTCTAAAATCCCTTTGTCCAAAGGAGTTTTAAAAGAGACAAAAATTCAGCTGTTTGATTTAAGAGGGCAGGTATATCTGTGATTTCAGCAGGCACTTGTGTATATAATCCCATCTAATCGAATCACGTAGTGCAAAAAATTTACTAAAAGTATACAAGAAACACGTACTCATACTACCAAATGGATGGTTACTTTGAGTATCTGTTGTGGTTTAGCCCCATCCAGCAGCAAAGAACTACAGCTGTTCGCTTGCTCGCTCCCTCCCCCACAGCGGGATCGGGGGAGAATTGGAAGAAATAGGCAAAACTCACGGGTTGAGATAAAGGCAGTTTAACAGAACAGCGAAGGAAAGGGGAAACCAACAATAATAGTGAAAAGAAACATACAAAACACAGTTAATGTACAACTGCTCACCAACTGGAACCCAGAAAGCCCAGCCAGCTCCTGGGCAGCAATTCCTGCCCTCCCCGCCCCCTGGCCAGCTCCCCCAGCTATACCCTGAGCATGGCTTCTCCTGGGGTCCAATACGCCTTTGGCTAGTTTGGGGCAGCCATCCTGGCTGTGTCCCATCCCAGCTCCTTGTGAAAATTAACCCTATCCCTGCTGGAACCAGGACAGTATCCTACAAAATTAATTCTGTAAATGTTCCAATAATGAAAAGAAAGCTATTTCATCGTAGATTTAAAGATCAAATAACCAATAAATTTCTTCTTGTATTTCAAACAAACCCAAAACTTCTTAATGTGGAGGAGCAACAATTTTACAAGAACTTTAGTAAGCAGACATGCATGTAAAATGCTAAATAATTAATCCTAAAATCCTAAATAATGAAAAAAGGGTGGTTTTAAAAAACAGTAATAGACCATGGAGTTTTCTTAGCTTATTTGGTTTAGAATCTTCATATTATATTTTGTTATTTTCAAAGTTTTCTCAGTGATCCTTAAGTCTGAAAATGCTTATTTGCATGAATGATGGGAGACAGATCTGTCACCAGACTCTAGAGTCCAGAGCTTCAAGAGAGCACGAGGTACAGTAAATGTTAACAGGACTGGTTGTCAGGACATTACTTTCTTAATTTGGTTTTACCTTCTCAATTCTGTAAACACCCTCTGTTGTTGGTTGGTTTGGTTTTTTTTTTTTTTTTTTGACTGTGGTAGTAATGCCAGTGTTTTGATTTGAGCTGACAATATGATATGGTGTACCAAGCCTTAGAAGTGGTATGCTATGATTTATTGTATGCTCCTCAAAATCTTTCCAGTCTTCATATGCTAACATTTCGCTTGCCTTTTTGGTCACTGGGAATCACCTAAAGGATCACTTCCAAGACTTGAGGCCTCATTGTACAGATATATACCTCTTGATGGTCCCCATTTTAAGTTGGGCGTGTGACCTCTGAGGCAAAGAGACTAGTAGTGTGAGAATGCAGGGAACAGTGTTTGCCTAAAGTAGGTGCAGTTATTGGCCCATTGTTTTGAGTGTATAAGGAATGTAATTTAAAAATAGCTTTCTGCTTCTTTTTCATGAAAACTTCCAGCACGCTCTTTTCCTTTTCTCAATCCCCCTAGTCTAGTGTATTTTTAGAGTGTGTATTTTTAGTATTGTCACAGTGGGTTGTGCCTCAGTTTTCAGGAACAGCAAGGGGAACACTAGTTTGGAGTGATTGGGAGCAGGAGGTGTTATATGTGCATTTCAACTTATGTAGTAGTTTGGGTTTTTTTTGTTTTAATTTGAGCATGAGGATCCATTCAGTTACATTATTTTTCTTGCAACTGTTTCTGTAATGTCTTAAGGGGTTATAACCACTCTAGTATTAAGAGATACATAAGCAGAAAAAGTTTTAATTACTGTTTTCTGTTCTTCGGTGTTCTACTTATACAAGGATGATGTACATTGCCAAGTACGAAGTAAAGAAAAGGAACCACTTTAATTTCTAGTTTTTAAGTTTTGGAAAGACAGATTTTTAAAAGTTTGTTTAGTGCTATAAAATCTCTTAAGCAGCTGTATCATCTTACAATTTTAATAAGTTGTTATAACAGTGGTGAATTTATGAGAAACTACTCTTGCAAATTAGTATCAGCTACTAATTTCTTGTATTATTATTTATGACTGAGAAAATAGCTTTGAAAACTTAATAAACCTAGCTTCATTATTTATGACGTTTTACTGTATTTGGATAGTTGGCTCATTAAGCAGGCTCTTCAGTACTGGTTTTCAGGTTAGCAAATAGCTATAAATGTCAGTTTATTCTCTTAAATGTCTTCTAAAAGGTACATTTTGTCACTTCTGTAGGAAACAACTTCTCAATAGGAATAATTTACCTCTTATGTATAATGACTTTAAGATGTCAGTTATTCCTGTAAAACCAACTGCTTATTTTTCTGGAGAAGCAGCATTTTTTTTCTTTTTAGAAGCTACTATTTTTTCCCTCCTAAATCCTTAGCTTCCTGTTACTGTTAGCTGTGTTTTCAGGAATGCTGGCACTCTTTTTGGATTTTGGGTGCATAATGACTTTGTTGAACTTAAGGGTGAGCTCTGTCATGAAGTTTAAATTTGTATTAATACAGTTGCTTAGCTAGGTGTTGTATTTGCATTGCAGGCTGTTTTGTATATGCCTGTAAAACACCATTTGTGTTGCTGAGTAACAATAGCTTTTTCCTCTTCTGTGTTTCCTCAGCAGATGTAACTAAATTTCTGTTTAATATTAGTTAAATTATAGATCTGGTCTCACTAAGTCTTCTTGGGGCAGTCTTCCAGTAGCAACTATCTAATGCTGTGGAACAGAGTTTGGCTTTTTTTAGGAAAAACTGAAACACACCTAAAATTACTGTACCCTTAGTATGTTTCTTAGTGTGGTAAATGATATGCTGTTAAGTCAGTAGAACGGTAGCAAGTTCAGCACTGCTGGACCTGCTTTCCCAGATGTTGAGATGGCGGTTGTTTTTGTTGAGGCACCTGTTGGGAATTTAATTGGGCTTCTCAGCCTGTTGAATGTTTGAGGACAAGAGATACAGGTTTATTTGTACAGACAGAAAGTTCTCCAAACTGCATTTTGCTAACAAACAGATAGATGATACAACCGAGGGCTTCCTTTCAAAGCAGTAAGCTTGTGTGCTTTATAAATGAAGATACAAAATGAGTGGTTGATGAAGATGAATTAATGAAATATCCATTATGAAATAATTTGTCATGAAATCATGAAAATTTGAAGACAGGCACTAAGTTCACCATGATATCATAAGTCATGTTGTCCTCTGCTTCACTTAGGCCAAAAAATTGAAATGAGGAGGCTGGATACAGCTTACAATTGTTCTAAAATGCAGCCTTTCAATAGATAAAGGGGGCTTATAAGAAAGAAGATGATTTTTTACTGAGACCTGTAGTGACAGGACAAGGGGTTACGGTTTTAAACTGAAAGAAGGTAGGTTTAGATTGGATATAAGGAAGAAATTTTTTACAGTGAGTGTGGTGAGACACTGGAACAAGTTGCCCAGAGAAGCTGTGGATGCCACATCACTGGAAGTGTTCAAGGTCAGGTTGGACGGGGCTTTGAGTGACCAGGTGTAGTGAGAGATGTCTCTGCCCATGGCAGGAAGGTTGATCTTTAAACTTCCCTTCCAACCCAAACCATTCTATGGTTCTGTGAAAACAGGTGGTTTTTTTCTTATTTGTGGATCTGTCATTTGTCATGGGGAAACCAACACAACAGTTTTTATGAGAATGCCTAGTTTTTAATTTTCCTCAGCCCTTTAAATACAGGGAACTGTTAAAAATGCAATTGAGTTTCAGATTCTCAAAATTGTAATAGAAAATTAATTTATCCTTTGTTCTTTATTAATATGTTGTAGCAGTGCACTAAAGTTTCAGACAACTCAGAAATTGATTGTTTTGGGGTGCAATGCTTGCGTTATATGCATTGTGCTTGCATAGTAAAAATCACACCAGCCCAAAGCTGTTATGGAGACATAAGCAGTGGATAAAAGAAAGGTGGTTTGGTCTCGAACAGCATATGGTAGTGAATAGTAGTAATATTATCAGACTGGATATGTGAATGCTTGTATGGCGAGATGGGATTAGGTCCTGTTAATTCTGTGTTACTACATAAAATGAAGTCCGTGGATCTTGAAGAGATACGATTCTTCTGTTTATTAAAAATATAAGCCTGAGCTTTAGGAACTTAAAGTTCTGTTTCTAGTTTTGTTGCTGACTTTTTAGATTTGGACAATTTTCAGGCCGCTGCTGTTACTTGTTCTGCACTGGATATGGAGTGTTAAATCGTTGTGTATAATGTGCACTGCAGTTTTCACATAGAAGGAGCTGTAGAAGTATAGAGGATTACTGTCAGGTGTCCTGAAGTTGTTGCAGATAGGTAGAGTGTCACCTGTTAATCATAGTAATGTGATTGAGGCATGTCTGGCTCACTGATGAGATGACTGCTAATCTGAGCCATCTGATTTAACTAATTCAAAGTTTAATCCTTCTGAAACTTGTAGTGAAGAAGAGGAGGAACTGGCATAGACATGACTACACAGAGTTGGATGATGGCTCCAAACCAGTGCAGGCTGGAACACGGACCTTCGTTAAACAGCTGCGGGCTCGCTCTTTCCCAAGGTACAGAAGCTACTTACACATTTCAGTGGAAAAAAAATAGAGAAACGTTGGCTGAGTGAGTCTTGGAGGAGGTGACTGACGTTTCTCTGCTTCAAAAAAATGAAGGCTGAGGATTACTTCCTCCTCCTTTAGAATCGCCCCCTGCCCCATCACTGTTTCAGATGGATGCATTTGCGTTTTCATGCAGTAGCTTTCCCTGATCAGTTTTGCACTGGGACATGTTATCTGTTGGGACTGCTACAGGGTGGTGTGGGGGTTCTGAGTTTTTGGGATTTTGCTTATTTGTTTTTGTGGGGGAGTGGGGGCTGTAGCATGAGTGGTTGGGTTTTGTTTTGGGTTTGTTTTTTTCTTTCTTTTTCTGTGCCTGAACTGTCACAATATTGTCTGCCTATTCCTCTAGTCCAGGAATAGTCCTCAATTTCATTCTAAATAACATAAAACATTTATATGAGCTGGTAGTGTATCCATTCTCACATGCTTTAGAGGAACATGGTTGTACAGTTGTACTTTCATCCTGAGCTGTGTATGATTGGCTGTCTCACTGAAACATAATGACTTAAGAGTTCTTTAAAGGAGTTTGTTGTTCCTATTACCAAAATGTACTTTAATGCCTTCTCTGAGAATTCCTTTTCCCCATCCTCTTAAATTACTGTGTTCAGTCATATAAAAAGACTATGAGTTCCCAGGTTATGCATGAAAGCCAACATTTCCTTGCTGGTTTAGGTTGCTTTGTCTTTTAGGTAAATACTTAATATAATAGTACTGGGTGCACTTCTTTTGGATTCAGATGTAGCCATTTCCGTCTGTCCTCCCCCAAACTGTGACTTTATTTTTTTTTGGTAGTCCTCGGAGGATGCTTTTCTGCTAATATTCCATTATTTCTTTCCACCAGTGCTGATGAAGTCATTTTGAAAATGCATGGAAGCCAGCTGACACACAGATACTTGGAGAAACATGGATTTGATGTTCCCATTATGGTTCCTAAATTAGATGGTCTGGGGCTTAGACTTCCTCCGCCAACTTTCTCTGTTTTAGATGTGGAACGCTATGTAGGTAAGAGTCACTCTGGAGTACTTGCAAATGATCCTGTCTGTAAATTAAATAAAAATTTGCATGATTATAGGCGCTTCCAGGGTGCTAAATATATATTCTAAATTGAATTACTTCTAACCAGAAGACTAGTAGAGAGTAAAATTAAAGCTACAGTTTTTGGGGGTTTGTGCTTTTGTTGTGGGTTTTTTTTGTTGTTGTTTTGGTTTGGTTTTTTTTTTTTTTATGTGTGGTAGATATGTGATAGGAGTACAGCCTTACTTTTCAACTTTCAAACATGTTAATTTTGGTGCAAGCTAAACATGGAGTGCTGGGGTTTTTTTCTGCTACGTGTTGTAAACCAATAAAGTATAATGTTTTTTAAGATTGTTCTCTTTGTGGGAATTAAATGAATCTTATGGTCAACAAAAGTTTAATCATTGGTTAGGATGTTGCAAAACTTAATGTTTTGGGGTCAGTAAATTGGCATTTCTGAATTAAATGTTTCTTCCTGGAAAATTTCCCACCTTGGCTTCCTTTGGTGGGAGAACTAGAGCTTCCCAAGGACCACTTATTTCTTTATTATCAGATCTTTTAACAGTCTGCAATTGTTTCAGACTCATGTAAATGTGCAGTACAGAGAAATAGAGATTGAGCTGATCACAGCATGACATTTCCTGTAACATATAGTACAGTTGAGAAGTCTGTGTATGGCCTTGTCTGTGTTCCTGTGACAACCTAATATGATATGTGCTGAAAGTAGGTTTTCCATCCATCAGCATTTTACAATAGCACCAGGACAGAGGAAGTATGTAGTACATGGAATGTTGTTACCATTATGATGATTACAAACAGAAATGTATTCTACTTTAAAGTGTAATTATCATTTTGATACTTCTGAATCTTTTCTTTTGGAATACTGCCTCTTCAGATTTGGAGAGAAACTTGGTTTTCTCATTCTCATACATATATTTTAACCTGCCAGGT
>NW_009648953.1:745902-748756 GCF_000708025.1 Charadrius vociferus
TTAAAAATAAGAAAACTGAATAAATACTATGCCAACTGGAATTTATCAAGATGATACTAACTTGCAGTTTTATAATGTACATGTAGGTATATTTCAGCCTTCCAAAATTGTCAGATTTGACCCTTGTATAACTAAATGGACATGAACCAATTACATTTACAGTATTGTTGTTAGTCCTTTCTCTTGGCTAAAGGTTGTTTCCTGCTTGTCTTGTTCTACAGATAAAATGCACAATCTGTAAACCAGTCTTTGTTGTCTTCAGAAAATGAAGCACACTCATGACAGTTATTCAATGAAATTACTGTGTGCTTAAAAATTATGCATGTATATAAGGAGGGTGCGGGTGGCCTTGTAGAATGTTTGCGAAGGAGTACCTGTGTAGTTTTTAACGTTAAAAACTTACCAGTTATGGCACAAGTTTAGTGCAGTTTGTTGCAAGAATTGCAAGCTGTGAGCAGGAGGATTTATTATTTGGAAAGAATTCTCAGTGGTCCTTGTGTTAAATATTCAAGTGCTGTGGTGATGATTAATAGGAAGAGGGAGGAATAAATCTGCCTTGATAATTTTCTCTAGGCTAGTTTTTCCAGTTGCAGCCACAAACCCAATTTTGTTTTTAAACCAGTTGCAGTCGTTCTATACTGCTTTTTCTTTTTGGTTAACCACAGGAAAGAAGATTTCTTTTTAGAGTGTTTTCAGTTCTGTCCTTAGCTGATTATAGCAATTAAAGTTAGACCTAATAAAAAGTTGGTTTATACTGATCTGTCCGTGTTACAAGAGAATACTGATAGTAGTGGAGTTTTTGTGCAGAACTGCTTTGATAAAGGCTGGAATAAAGTTAAGTCTCTTTTAAACACCTTAATTGGCTGTTTTTTTCTGTGAAAGGTTTAAGAAAGTCATCCTGTTTTTCACAGGTGGTGACAAAGTGATAGATGTAATAGATGTAGCAAGACAAGCAGACAGTAAAATGAAGCTCCATAATTATATTAAATATTTCACAAATCCTGAGCGACCAAAAGTATTGAATGTGATCAGCCTGGAATTCTCGGACACAAAGTGAGTATTGACTTCAATTCCTTGAATGTAGGAAGTGATTTTCACTAAGTTGAACAGTACGTGCAGGAATATAATGTCTGTAGTGGGAAAGAAAGGAGGCTGCATATTTTATGTAGACAGCTACTGTGATGTTATGCGTGTATAAAACTTTTTTACTAATTTGTAAGTAATAACTTTGTAGGAAACAAAAATATAAAGCTGTCATTTTAAAAGAGGTATTCTTACTCTTGATTATATTTATGGTTCTTGTTTGCTTCTTTGTTTTAAAAGGATGTCTGAATTAGTGGAAGTACCAGATATTGCCAGGAAGCTTTCCTGGGTGGAAAATTATTGGCCAGATGATTCTGTCTTCCCTAAGCCTTTTGTTCAGAAGTATTGCTTGATGGGTGTCCAGGACAGCTATACTGATTTTCATATCGATTTTGGAGGAACATCAGTTTGGTACCATGTTCTCTGGGTATGAAGGCTTCTTGATTTATGACTGTGCGAAACAAAATTTATTCAGTGTGCAGCTTTCTGCCATGGCATTATCACCTCTTTAGAATTATCACCTGTGTGAAACTTTGTGCTTAAAAAGCCGGGGGAGGAGTTTGAAAGTGAATTACTGGTTGTTGGTTTTGCATTTTTAAGCTTTTATTTTAGAATGCTGTTGGTGACTTCTAGACTATAATTGGTTAACTGATCATTTTAGTAGACTGGTAGGTGATATAGTGAGGTTTTAGTATGAAAAAATGAATGAATATCATTGACATACTCAACTTTTTATTCTTCTTGCAAACTTTGACCATGTATACATCACAGAAAAGGCAAAGCAGTTTCATCTTATGTTTCTCATTTGGCATGTGTGCACATATCCATAAATTGTTTATAAAAGCTGGAATGTTTTATACTCCAATGAAAAGTTTTTAGTTTGTTTTGTTTGCTTCTTTGCATCACAAGACACCAACAGGTCAGTGTGCTACAGACTAAACTTTTGGTGGATTACAGTTGTGAAACACTGGGGCTAGGAAGCCCCAATGTTCCATAGTGGAGATATGGAATACTTAGCATTTAGATCAATCTGTTACTTTATTAGGAATGACTCAGAGGTTGTAGTATGCCACTAGGCGGACGCTGATTGATTTATTTGATATTTTTATTTAATAGGGTGAGAAGATATTCTATTTGATCAAGCCTACCGATGAAAATTTGGCTCTGTATGAGTCTTGGAGTTCATCCGTCACCCAGAGTGAAGTATATTTTGGGGACAAGGTTGACAAATGCTACAAATGTGTTGTGAAGCAAGGACACACTTTATTTGTTCCAACAGGTAAGATTTTCCCCCTATTACTAGGACTTCACATGTTTAATCACCTGGGATTGTGTTATCAACGTTTGATTTATCCTAAAATTTTGGATAAGAGTAATAAAAAAAAAAAAAAAATATTAGAAATTTAGAATTTCAAAGCAAGTAATTAGCTTTTTAGATTGCCTGACAGTAATAACAGTTTTCAGGGAAAGAAAGTGTGTTTGTTACCCTGTTATAAGACAAAAAATTAAAGCCTAATTTGGGTATCGGGGAAGTAGTTCCAATTCATAGAACACACATTGTTCATCATTTGATAGATATTCAAACTGAATTTTTACCTTAATTTTGTAATGCAATTTTGTTCTTACAGTTTTTAAGTAATGTAAGACCTACTAGGCAAAATTGTTACAAAAACATGACATAAACTTCTTATGCGGTAGGCTAGAGGATTAAAACTAAAAGTTGGGGGGTGGATTGGTTGGTTTTTGTTTTGTTTGTTGTTTGTTTTTTGTT
>NW_009648953.1:748770-750241 GCF_000708025.1 Charadrius vociferus
GTACAGCAGGAAATCTAAACTGTGGTGAAGCCTGTGGACATGCTCTGAATCAAAATGAGTGTCCCTACATAAAATTAAAGAATATATAATTGAATTATTAAAAGGATATTTGTAAATATAGTTTATGAAACTGTGGAGTTCATAAATTCATTTCAGCAGCTTCCTTTAAAAATGATGCAGTGGCAGTCTTCTGATTTTCTTTAACCATGTTTCTTGTAGCTGTCACCTAATAGTACCTGATAAATTACAGGACGTTTTTAAGACACAAGAAACGCCAACACAATTAAATTTATCTATTTATAAACTTCATCTGTTAAAAAAGAAAACAAACCACACACAAAAAAATCCTCCAAACAAAACACCCCTCCCCACCCCCCCAAACTCCCAAATATCATAAACTTAGAAGTCATTAATAAATCAAACCATATTTTGCCAATAAAGCAAATGCCAGTTAACTTATTGTATTTTCACTTATCCAGCCTATCTGTATAAGTACTTTTTATCATTTTATTATTAAAGAGTTGTGTTGGGTTCTATCTTCCCCCTTTTTTGGGAGGAAGCTTTAAATACATGGAGAAGGAAAATGGTGCACAATTCTACTTTTGGAATAAGTCTTGAAGATTATGTTCAGTACCTTATTCTGCTGTGGACTTTCTAGACAGACTATTACATTTTTCTCATAGCTCAGTTCTCTACCAGTGAGGTTTAGTGTTTACTTTTCTAGTTCATGGCTTGTGCAGAATAAATACTACATGGTAAGGAGCTGTATGCGCACATAACATTCCTGAACACCCAGAGCTTTTTAAAACCATTTATTTTTGGCAAGAGATGATATATATTCTCCATTTATCTAAGTGTAAGGTCATACATCTATGAATAAAGAATGCAGAATTACAGAGTGAAGAACTTAACTGTGACCGACAGATCTTTGAAAATAGTTACAGCTTCCTAAGTAACCAGCTGAATCTAAGCTCTCACTGTAACGGGGTCAACAAGAAAGTACCATAAAATGATAATTTGTAATGTATAGATGTGTTTGTGTGTATATACACATAAAATGGTACTCATTAATGTAAATGTGTGTATACGTGTGTGTGTATATGTATACACATACATATTCATATGCATATGATGGAGTATAGTGTAAGAACCAATAAATTAAGCTAGGCTTCAAGACAAGTGTTTAAAAAGTGGGAAATCCTGTAACAATGTTTAAAGGCTTTAGTAAAAACTCAATCTACTGAAAACAACTTTTACTGTTCCTGCTTGCACTGATGGTAGCAGGTGTCATAATTATTTTATAATCTTTGAAATATGTTCGAAGTAGACTTCTGATTTAAAGTTAATCTTGCATGTAGATGAATAGCACCTACTGGGAGGGTCTTGAGAGTTATTTAAATATTATTCAAGATATTCTGTGTGGTCTACGCCAAATTTTCTTGCCTTGTTACGTAGACCTTGATCAGAACTA
>NW_009648953.1:750286-753993 GCF_000708025.1 Charadrius vociferus
AGCTGATACAGGTATGCCATAAAAATCCTTGATGTTGATGCAACAGTGAGAAGGCTTTGTTGTCAGTTTTTTCAGTGTCTGGGGAGATGCGTGTTTGAAGGATTGAAATACACGTATTCCTTGGAGAGTTAGAGGTAGTTATCAATGATGATAATGATAAGAGTGAAAAATTGATACCATATTAACAAATGCAAAATGTAGCTGGTAATACAAGGCAATCTTCATTGCACTGCACTTCTCAAAGAACAGAAGTTAAACTCAATGCTGTATAATATTAATTAAAAAAAACCCTTAGGTTGCATGTACTGTTGTATTCTACATTCTCTGATATACCATTCTGTAACTTACTTCTTTCCCAGACTACGTAGTAGGTATGTTGCTTAGTCGGCACCATTGCTAGGTTTCAAGTCTTTCTATGTGTGGTACCACAAGAACTAGAACTAGTTGTTCTGAATTTCATTAGGGCATTGATTTACTGGTAGTTTGCAATATATAGTTGCTTGTGATTTGGTCTGGTCTTGCCTCATGTTGGAGAGCTCCTTCTGTATGTACATCTTGCCTACACTAGGTCAAACCATGAAGTAATTGGCAAGTGTGTGGCCAACTCATCTTTTGTCAAAAGATCACCTGTACACATGCAAAGCCAGAAAAAAAAATATTGGAAGAAGAAACTCTATTTGTAGTTTATTTACATTAAAGCTGTACTGTATAAATATTAAAGGTAACTGTTTTTAATTGGGAAGCTAATATCATATGTTCTTTTGTGTACTTACTTGATATTATCCGGTAGTAATCAGCTAGATTGATAGCATAATTTTGGCCATGCTTTGTCATGTTGAATAGTGGAGTTCACAAGGGCAATATTTCAATTATGTGACAAACGTACACAGGGTGCCTAGACTAGGTTTTAAACTGGTCATAATTTCACTGGAATTAGGATGACTGTATTTAGGGTAATTAATAGGGAATTCCTATTTGAGAAACTTCAGTGTTGCTAGATTACTTTTTTATGTTGTGCAAACAGCTCAGTTACTGTAAGCAACATGTAAATATTGAAATGAGTATAATTTCTGTATTATCGTTATGACTTTATCTTTTGTTCAGTATGTTTTTCCTCTCCTGACTTGCCTATTCTTGTTGATTGGAGGGAAAGCTTTGGGGAATTTTCACATGAAAAAGCACTGGCAGTCTTGCTTTATCCCCCGGTAAAAGATGTCTTAATCTTAACTCCTTCAGAAAACTACAGTTTAGATTGCTTGTTCCCAGCACAGAATACAATTTTTTTAGGGGGTTTTATTTCCAGGTCCAGCATTTTTACTTATATATGTATTTAAAAACAGTCTTAGAATAGTTTATATGTATGTATTAAGTTTCAGAATCTGTCATTTCAGGCTGGATTCATGCTGTGCTCACATCTCAGGATTGTATGGCTTTTGGAGGAAACTTTTTGCACAACCTCAATATTGGCATGCAGCTCAGGTTAGTCTCTGCTCTTCCTATACTTTTTCCTCAGTAAGTAGGATATTCTTTTAATAGGTATTTTTCTTCATGCTCTTAACCAGGATCAAATTGGTACAGGCTCTCAAACAGACAATAGTGGCATTTTCAGTTAGACTGTATCAAGCACATACTCTTACTTCATTTCTGCAAAGTTTGTTTCAAAAGCAAAATGAAGGGTATGCAAGAATTTAAGTGAATAAAGGGGGGAGAAAAACCCCAAAAAACAAACAAGCAAAACTCTACTTAGGAGATTAGCATAAGTGAGTAAAACAAAACTGAGCAAGCCCAGGTGTGCAACACTGAGTTGAAATGAGTGTCCGCAAGTCAGCATTGCTCTAAGGGCAGCTGTTTTAGTTTTTGTCCAAGATGTGGAGCTGTCTTCTAAACATATTGTTTTTATTTATTACAGTGGAATCCTGATAAAATTCCATCTGTTAAAAGATCACACATTGGGTTTGTATCCTAGTTTTATGAAGTCCAACTTTATTCTTAGAAGTGCCGCAGTCAAACTTGATAAGGTCAGAGCCTGGATGAGACCAGAGTTCAGTCTTGTCTGTGGTCTTGTTGGGATTTAACTATGTGGTACTTGACTTCTTTTATTTATCATGGCCATGGTTATTTTATTTTATTTTGGACATTGTGTCAATTTGAATGATTAGATCATTGAATAATGAATTTGATAATTAAAATATTCACATTTTGCGATGTTTCTATTTATTCAGGTGTTATGAAATGGAGAAGAGGCTAAAAACCCCAGATCTTTTCAAATTTCCTTTCTTTGAAGCCATCTGTTGGTTTGTGGCCAAAAATTTACTGGAAACATTGAAAGGTAATCCTTGTTTTGTTTTAAGAGATATATATGTATCTACTTTTTTTTTTTTTTTTTTCCCCCCATTGATAATGGAGAAAATTACACTGCTGTTGTGTGAACAGAGGAAACTTCTTAAGCTGGAAAACCAGATTTGAATTCCTTTATTTGGAAAAGTCACATTTATTTTTTTTAGTGAATGCTGCGCTGTGATAGTTCTAGATCCAGCAGTTCTTGATTTTAGTAAATGGTGTTTCTGAAAACTACTTCAGTCATTAAAGTTTTCTAGGGTAACTTGTGCTGTGCAGAAATCTTAGTACGCTTGGTGATGCATGTAGCATGCTGCTAGAACGTTTGAGTGACTTCATTAGTGTTTTTCATCCAATGCTGGTGATGTATCTGGTCAATGAAAATATTCCAGATTATCAAGACAGAGTATCTGAGATCCTGGCACAGCACAATTATACTACCAGCCAAATAGGATTAATTTGCCATAATCTGAAAAGACCTTGTGAAGGAAGATAGGAAGCTTATTTCAATGGCATCAGTTTTTCACTCAGTCTTCTATATCAATTATAACCTTTGAGTACCCTTTGGTAGTCTTTTTCTCTTTCTTTCAGCAAATGACTCTCTTAAATGATCACACTAACTTATATCTGTGGGTTTCTTCTTGGTGGCTTCACAGCTGAATTAACAGATTTTCTTGCGCTTCTGCAGTTTTATTTGACCTTTTCAGTCAAACTACCTGTTGTCTTCTGCTCTTTCTTGTGAAGGGAAAGGTGTTTGCAAGGGCTTTTGTAAGAAAGATGCATCAGTTCCTATGAGCTGTGTTAAATTATTTATATCAGTGCTTATCAATAGACATCTCAACAGCCTCTTGTTCCTGACAGTTGCTGGTCCTTTCCAAACTTCCTCATCTATTCCTGTAATTCCTATATCTGTACCCATGTGTAATTGATCTTGAGAGAGTGCCTGTCTGACTTCACCTTCTTTTCCTCAAATATTTTGCCCTCTACCTGCTCTATTTAATCTTATTAATAAATGTCATATTCCAAACGATGTATTTCAAAGGAGAGAGATCAACCTTCAGAGGAGGCTGCTGAATTCACCTTCTGCTTTGGAAGAGATCAGAATCTCACGTAACCTTTTTCTAATATGAAAACAGTCGCAGTTACTGGAAACGATCTATTCTCCTTTCAGCAAATGAAGGCATTGAACAACCCTTGTTTCCTAAACGAGCATTTAAAGTTTCTGGATGAACCTAAAGCAACTCAGAAATCTCACCAAA
Organism: Charadrius vociferus; assembly: GCF_000708025.1. NCBI lineage: Eukaryota > Metazoa > Chordata > Aves > Charadriiformes > Charadriidae > Charadrius > Charadrius vociferus. The sequence continues at coordinate 753,883 of NW_009648953.1, forward strand.
TAAAACAAACTTGCAGAAATTTTTTTTCTTCCAAAAAGGAGTATTTTCTTCTTCAAAGCTTGCTTTGGTTGGTCTCATACCTGCGTGTTTAAAATTTATAAACTCGTCAGA
>NW_009648953.1:754054-758968 GCF_000708025.1 Charadrius vociferus
GCTAACTATGAGCTGTGTCCTGTGTCCATTACTCCCCCCTCATCTTCCTCCACTTTTTATCCCATGGCTCCCTGAGTACATAGACTAGGAGCCTTTTGTGTCTTCTATTTTAGGGGAGAGGTATGAAGCTTATTCTCGTGGTTTTTTTGATTTCTGGATTAGCAGATATGTTGTTGTAGAACAATGCTATGATCTATAAATCCATCATAAAAAATAAAAATGGAGATTTCCATGGCTAGAGTGAAGATTATGTTGGCTTTTGGCATCAAGACTCATGTGAATTAGGTGTTTATAATTCAGAGTCCTTTGTTTTATAAATAAGGAATGATGCTAGTTCAGTTGTGAAAGGTAATGGGATGTGATGACCAACTTGCAAAATGTTGAGTGCATGCTTGTTAGCAGTACTTTATATGAATTTGAGGTCAGTAAGCAAAATCAGCACTATGTATCTTTCTGGCTCTTTTTATAAATGATAACAGGGTCATAAACATTTTGAGTTTGCCTTTTCATTGGCAAGAAGTGTTTTATGGTATTGCAAGTGTTGCGTCATTCACTTAAACTATTTTCTTCCTAATGGGTAACTTGTTCATCTATCCAATACTCATTAATTTTGATTACTCTTATGCCATGCAGTCTTTTCTATTGCAACTGAAAAAAAATTCACCCTGTGGGGCTGTGCTGTATTCTCAAAGATTTATCAACTGAGTCAGCTAGTGGGCAGCTAGTACCCTTTAAGGAGTCATCTTGAAGGGAAGAACGGCTGTTTAGTAACAAAACTTCCCTTTTTCTGCCAGCAGACGAATACATTATCCCTAAGAATAGTGTTTTATTATTGTATTCTTTTAAGGGAATAAAATGAGCCAAATAGTTCTAGTCTTGGTCCATTTGCTATTGACAAGTGGAAATATTTGTCAGGAACATGGGGGAGAGGTTGCAATCTACTTTTGACTCTTTATGGATGATTTGCCTTTTCCCTTCTTTTTTTCCCACATGAAGGAAAAGAGAACATTGAAAAGGAATTGCAATCACTTGGGAGCACCAGCTTTCTTAAGAAGAGCAGCTTCTGTAGCAGAGTGATTTCCACCCCCCGTCCCCTTTGATTTTGGGAAGAAAAAAAGATGTAAACTGTGTGAGGGAGAAGTGTGATATTTGGAAGGGTGACAGAAACTGTTTGGGGAGTGGAAGTGTGCTAGCGTGAACCATTTGCTCTATGTATGGGAATAAGCAATAGGGATTCTAATTTAGAGATACATCCCACATCCTTCTGGTTCACTTTGACTAAAATATTTCTGAATGAAATAGAAGTGATTTCTTTCTTCAAACATGTTTTCTCTTGTTCTGTATTTTAGATCTGTTTGACTAATTGACTTTTAATATGTTGTAAACTACCTCTAATTCACCCAAGAATAAGTCCAAAAAAAGATTTTGTGTGTAGAATCACTTTATGGTTGGGTTGGTTTTTTTTTTGTTTGTTTGTTACAGTATGCATACAAATACAGGATGTCATGTTTCATTTGCTTGCACAATTTTTCCTTTTTTGTGCTGTTGCATAACGGCAACTTTATTGGCTGAAGGGTAGGTATCATTCTAATGTTTTCACTGTTAGTGTGTTTCTAAATTGGTATCTGTATCCTTTTTAGAATTGAGGGAAGATGGTTTCCAGCCTCCAAGCTATTTAGTGCAAGGAGTGAAGGCTTTACTTACGGCTTTAAAATTATGGATGAAAAAAGAAGTAAGTATAAGTGATTTTGTTTGCTATTTTGATGAGCTCTGTTTTGATTTAGAAGTAAGTTGAAGGTCTCTGCCCTTTTTAAGGTTATTTTTAGCTGTTAGTTGAGTACTGAAAGACTCTACAGAGAGTATGTACTGCTGATCTGGGGAAGAATCATCATGACAATTTTATATTCCATGATGTTAATAAAGTTGTTTTAGACCAATTAATAAGCTCTCGCATTGTGGCTGATAGAAGTAGAATCTTGCTTCACCTCAGGATGGAATAAATACACTAGAGGACAAGCTGAGAAGGCGGTGCTTTTTTCTAACAAATCTGTTTATATAGTTGATGCATTCTAGTCTGAGGCAATGGAGGGATGGAATGCCCTGATATTTAGCATTTTCCGCGAATGTCAGTGCTTTGGAGAGCACATTTCAGTTACACCTGTATTGCTGAAAAGTTGGTTTAGCTTCCGATGAGGATATTCATTTCAGTTAAACACTGACTCTTGTAAAATCATTAATGTGTTGTCCGTGCTGGCTTTGCTGGTGCTCTTCTCTCCAGGAAAGCTTGTTTGTTTTGGCACAGTACTGGATCTGGCCTAACTCCATGTGTTCTTTCGTGTGCCTGAGCTAATAAGCCCTCTTGGAACCTGTGCTTCTGGGAAGTGCTGTTCACTGACAGGCAGTTTGGTTTCGCCTGAGCTTATTAATTCGAGTTTGTTGCTGACCATGCTGACTTGAACTGCCTCTTGGAGATCTGCTTGGTCTTTCTGCTGACAAGTTCTCCTTCTTAGAGAACTTATTACACAACAGATAACAAATTTGCACAATGCTGCATCTAACATAATGAGCTTTGTGGTGCAAATGCAGAAGTGGTTACTCTGTGTGGAATCAGCTGGTGTCCAGCCTGTGTAGTGTTACTAATTCCAGGTGAACCTTTGCTGGAGCTTTGTTACACCTCTGAGTTGGTTCTCCCGTGCCTCTTTGTCTATGTCATTCTAGATCAAAGCTAGCTTGTAAGCAGTGTAGCAGTATTTACAGGATGTTGTGCCTAAGCTGTTAAACCGTGTGTGAATCCAAGCTATCTCTGCATCCGTGGCATGGATAATAAGCAAGCCGAGTAATCAGACCGCTGATACCTGAGATCAAACATAGCCTGTATAAATCCTTATTTTAATTTGAAATTGGATTGGAATTCCTTTTTTTTTAGATTGTTGTAACATAATATTGCAGCATTTGTGTACTGTCTAGTAGCTCATTAAGTAGTTTGATTAATACTTCATCTAGAACGTGATATGTTTCCTACTTTTCTGGGGAAAAATATTAATTGCATATGCTGCATTCTGAATGCTTATTAATGAGACCTGCGAGAATTCCCAAGCCACTGGCTGAACAGATACTTGAATTGTGAGGAAACTGCCCAGCATCAGTGATCTAGCCACAATGTTGTCTGGTGTCCACCAGCTATCATGTTTTGTACCTTGCGTTCATCTTTTCTAGCTACTGCTTCATAAGGGCGTTGTGATCTTTTCTTTGCAGCAGGCCATGTGCGTGATAGGATTGTAGTTGTATGCAACTGAAGACAGAAGGAGCTTTGTACATTGCTGTATGATCTGCTCATGCTGGGGATTTCAGACAGATTCTGAAAACGAAATGACAAACGAACACTCCACAATTGAGAAGCCTACTCGTGAGGTTTCACATTTGTATCATGGAGTATGTCTTTTCAAGATGTGAATTCTCTTAGTGCATTGTTTTAAACTATCTGCTGGAGAATTTCAAACTCATCTGCAGCAGGGCAGCGATATCTTCATTTCTGCAATATTTGAAAACTGCCAAAAATTACAAGAGGCTGAGAATAGAGATGGAGTGCTGCTAAAATTATTTTAGTTTTCATGTCTTGATTTGAATTCATTTTGTGCAAGGCTTTTATCAGTATGTGTATCCTCTGATTACTTTGATGCAGATCATCAGTCTGCAGGTTAGTTGGTACACGCAATAGTGATGATCACCTATCCAGTCATCTGAGCACTTGGATTTTAGCTCCTTCCAGCTTGCATAAGCAACAAGTCTCAGATTCAGTTTTTCGGATGTTTGATTCATGTACCAGTAAGATTATTTTGGACAACTGTTCTATTTTTAAAAAAATATATTAATAGCTATTGTAAAAGGAAAAAAAACAGGTTTTTTTTGTAAGGAGGGAGGGATGCAGGGTTTATTATTTTTATTTTATCTTTATTTTTTGTGTGTGTTTTTAAGTATTGATATACTTTATCATGATGCTAGTTTCTGAGCATGGGTGAATTCATTTACCTACCAGGACTTTTTTTAATCTGTATCTCTTGATTTAAGACAAGTTACTTTTTCCTCTGTATATTTCCAACATTTACAAAACCATTTCTTGAAGCTCTTGAATGAATCAGCTTTTTTCAATATTTTCTTTACCTGCAATTTACGTCTGAAATACTTAGGCCATTTTGTTGCTACTGTTCTCCCTAATACAAGAGAATTCCTCAGTCCTGTTCCTTTTCCAAGAGACAATATGCAAATACAACTTAAAAACAAGTTATTAAATAATGATAGTAACTTTTCAGACATGTTGTCTGTAGGTATTCATATTTTCTGTCAGGCTATATATCCATTCGAATTTCTTTGCATATTTAAGTTGCATGGTTGGTGGTTTGTTTGTTTGTTTGTTTGGTTTTTTTTACAGTAGTTCTCTGCCACAGCTTAATTGAGAAAGCTTTGGTGTAAATAGGTGTCTTTTATAGTGGCAAACAAGTGAGCTTGCCAGTGGAACTTACTTTGCTCAAAGATGTACTGTAAATCATACTGGCAAAATAATGTGCCTCTAATATAAATGAAACTTGCATTAGGAGGGCTTTTCAGTATTTTTAATCCAGAGAAACTTTGAAGTCAGTGTTTTGGAGGATTCCATCAGTCACTTCCTCTTGAAGCCTTCATGGACAGGAAGGCTTTTGGGAGAGGGAAGTCCTTGAGTAGAAAGGACTGAATGGTCCTAAAATGACCAGTAACTTGCTGGAAAAATTACAGTTCAGTGACAGAGGTGCTGTGTTCCCAAGTGTGAATATGTAGAGGTGGTGCATTCAAAGAATGAACAAATATAAATAATACCAGCTGATTTAATCTTTCCTGTAGAATTAATGGCACTGAAATGAATGATTATACCATGGTTAT
>NW_009648953.1:758999-785092 GCF_000708025.1 Charadrius vociferus
GGGGGGGGCGGGGGAACATTCGTCTTAATGACTGAGAGGAAGCCGGGTTCAATGGAATGCACATACAGTATCAAATTGCATTTAGCAATAATGTTGCTGCTGAATCTCATTTTTGAAATGTGGGTAGCTGAAAGTATGGGATATTTTTCCATTTAAATAGTCAATTAAGGGGATACCAGAATTCATGTCAGTCATTCCAGTCTATGTGTGAGCGCTGTTTTGTCTGTTTAATTCTAACTAAAAGTGTTTTGAGGCACATTTAAACTGTACATACAAAATATTAAGCATTTTTACTAGATCTAACTGTAGAGTGTTTGGACTTACTCAGATTGGTGTTATACATACAGGAAAACTGTCTCTGATACTGTTTCAGAGGATTAAAGGGAACATAACTTGTTACAACTTCCTGAATTTTTTTATAGGGAATGATTTTTTTGAATCGCTTTCTCCAACCTACTAGATTTTAAATAAGCTAAGAAGGTAATTTTAAAAAGTGAAATGTGAGGCATTTGTGTAAAAAATCTGCATCTTGGTTACTGATTATTATTCTTGCTTTGCTCTTTAGATTAAATTTTTGCCACAGTGAAATTCCCTTAGTCTTTAGCTGTTTTGAAGGTCATGACTCTAATGACTTCCTGAAGTGTGGCTCTATACTGACTATGCTAAAGGGGAAAAAAAGAAGCTGATTACTGTACTGAGGGTAAAAAAAAAAAAATTAAGCAGTTGTCAGTATGGCTTTGTAATACACCTTCTTTGGATTCTTAGAGACATTGAGGGGTATCTGCTGCCTTCTAAAGCTTGGACTGGAAGCTGCAGTGTGTGTGTGTATTTGTCCTGGCAGTTTGCAGTCATTAGTACAGAAATTAATCTGGTTTTTTTTCCCTTTTCATTTTTTTCCCTGTAGATCTGTTTATTTCATATTACTTCCGCTTTTGTCTGAAAAAATGAATTAAATATCTTTTCTTCACCCTTTGCATACAGCTTGTAACAGAACATGCCTTTGAAATTCCAGACAACATTAGGCCTGGACATCTCATAAAAGAGCTCTCGAAAGTCATTCGTTCTGTAGAGGTAAGAACAGAGGCAACCCTACATAAGCCTGCAGGAAAAAAATCTTTGAATCAGGGAATTCCATAGTAGTTATGCTTCTGATTGACTATATTCACCTTTTAATTTATTTAACATTCATTTAATAATAGAAGATCAAGGAATATTGTTGGGAATATGGAATATAGAAGTTGTGGGTATTTCAGATAAAGAAAATGTATAGCAAGGGTGTTTTATGTATTTTGAAAAACATTTTTTTAATGGTTAAATTATGTGTAAGTCAGTATTTCTAAAATGTTCTCACTTGTAACTACTTAAAATAATTATTGTGATTATGTTGTTAAGGAGTTTAATTTGAAATTCTGTGCATATTCCATTCTCCTACCCTCTTGTTTGTTAGTTCTGGTCCAGTTGTCATCTCTTTTGTTCTTTTTCTTACATGTTGTACTTATTTGTTATGTAGTCAGTGGTTTTTTCTTTTTTTTTTTTCCTCTCCTATACCAGTGTTTTGCTCCTTTAATCCTTAATGAATATTGATTCTTGAAAAAATTTCATATTTGCATGTGGAGAGCACAGTTCTCAGAACTGAAGAGAAATGAATAAAACCTTACGTTCAAGAATAAAACCTTATGTTTTGGTGGTAACTTGGGGTGTTAAGCACTACTATTATGGGAGAGTTTGAAGGCCCCAAATGGGAAAGAGGTGCAGTAGTACTAAGCTTTATACATCAAATCCATAGGAAATATGTAGTGTTTCTCTAAAAGTTCTAAGATTATTTTTTTTAATATAATTTACATTTACTTAGATGAATGGGAAGCAACACTTCAGTATGTAGATTAATTCCTCTGAGACTTTTCTGAAATACGTGTTTTTAATTAAAGGAGGAAACCAGCAAACTAGTTAAAACTCAGGGAATTCTTGGTGTGTGTCCAAGTTCACGGTCTTCGCATGAAACAACTTCCCCTCACCACTCCAGACGAAGAGTGAGGAAACTGCGAGACCACGCTACCAAAACTCCTTCTAATCTGGACATCCTGGAACTCCACACCAGGGAGGTACTGAAAAGGCTGGAGATGTCACCATGGGAGGAGGCAAGTATTAAGTTATATATGTGCAAGAAAAACAAAACCAGACTAGATTTCTCATCTCTATTGGAAGGCAGAAGCTTTTAACGTACACAAGAATACAGGCTACTACTTTCTGTCATATGAGACATGGGTATATTTGGTTTTGGTTTCTTTCTTTTGAGTTTTACTGATAGGAATTTCAATCTTCCTTGATTTTTTTTTTTTTTTTTGTTCCTTCAACCTTTTGGTTCAGAAGGTGCCCTGAACCCGCTATTTACTTCAAGTGTAGTTTTTGAATTAGGGCTGCTGTAGCTATCAAGTATTACTTTCAATCAGTTCTGTGAAGACAAGGGAGCTTGCAAAGCCTTGATTTGGTGAGGCTCTGAGCCAGACTGCTTCTCAATGTGTTTTTAGATAGCTGTTTCTTATAGTTTGGTTACTGTAATTTGATTAACCTTGTTTTTCAGTCATGTTCCCATTTCCTGTATGACCGTGCCTCCCTATTAGTAAGCCTAAGGCTGCCTTTAGTCTCCATTGTGGGGCTGTGGACTTTGTGATCCTATTACAAAGGTATCATGGAGTCAATAAGTGAAAGGTAGTCTGAAAAATTCTTTTTTCAGGTTTGATGACCTTATGTCAAAAAATAGCAACAGAAATGGGAGAAAGAGTGAGAGAATGGAAATAAATAGCTTTATGAAAGAAAATAAGTATCTTTCTGAGAATGCTGACAAATTTATTTGGGACAGGATGGAATGTCATAATGGAGAAATATTGATTAGGGTCCTTATGTTGATCTTCGTAAGGCATGAACAAGAGACGTCCATCTAGCCCTCAAAGACAAGAAGCTGAACTTAAAATTTACCACAAATACTTAACCTGTGCAATTCATTGCTACAGACAGTTTTTAAAATTAAATGTTCAGGAGTATTAGTCATTGTCATTTAATGTAGAAATAACATTGTTGATTATCAGTATTGACTTCAAAAAGAAATGCTGTTTTACATGTTCCTGGTTTGATACAGAAATATATTGCCGATTGCCTCTGAGTACATGTCAAATGTCAATTGCTTTGAGCTAAGAAAGTTCTCCTTGTGGCAGGTTACTTTCCATTATTGATATTTTACTGCCCTATAAATCAGTTCTGTGATACTAATTCTGGGGACCAGATACCAAATTCAGGAGTTGCCTTATCAGTTCCAAGCTTTTGGCTTGCCCGTTTCTGTTGGTATTTCTTAGTTTTGATAATTCTCCAAAGGAAATGTAAAAGGACTATTATAGTGAAGTTGTAGTCGTTTCAGATGCTTCAGGAGAGTATAGATGATTCAAGGAAGAAGGAGATGCAGTCTGCTGGTTTTTACATTAAATGATTTTTTGTCTGAGCTTTCTTCAGTTTATTATCAGGAAGGTAACCATCCTGGTGCTGTGTTTAGGCTTTTGTGGAGTGCAGAAAAAACAATTGAATTTATAGAAATAAATAACAAGCAATGCTGCTTTTACTTCTTTAGGATACCTCAAGCTTGAAACTGAATGGGAGATTTAACAAGCCCTTGCAGCCATCTTCTACAGTACCTGAATGGCGAACAAAAGACAATGATCTTCGCCTTCTGCTGTCAAATGGAAGAATAATTAGGTACAAAGGGTTGATTGTGGATCACTTTTTCCTTGTCATTATGGTCTGAACATGCTAATAGTTAATAACATTTCTTTTCTGTTTGTGGAGCTCTAAGTTCCCATTTACCAGTAAGATTCATGTTAGGAATATAGAAGGTGTGTGTTGTCTGTTGTGTCTGCTGTCCCCTAGTGGAGCCACAGTTATGGAGTGAAGAGGAGGAGATGCTTTGCGTGTTCCTTTGTTACAGCATTTCATTCAGTTGCTCAGCTGGGTTTGGCTAAAGGGAATGCTTCAAAGTAGAAATTGTTGTTTTGTATCCATCTATTAGAGCGATTCTTATTAAAAATACTCTGGTGTAAATCTTTGCATCTTTATGGAAATGACAGTTGTACAGGGAGTAAAATGGGAATATGTACAAATTGAAATGAAGAAATATGTATCTTTACAGCATGTTGTAAATAATGAAAAGAAAGCAATTGAGCTTTACAAGAATAACATGATTTTTTTTTCTTGTGAGACAGAGATGAGAGACGCCCATTTACAGATCGAAGTCTTTACACAGCAGATAGTGAAGATGAAGATGACAGGACAAGGTCGAAAAAGACAACTGTTAAGGTAGAAGACCAGCCCTCAGGATTTGAAGGAGAAGAGAATGCAGATGCCCAGAAACCACTGAACAGTAAGCTTGTCTCTTAAGTCCTATCAGTTGAATGTTTTGATGATCTTGAAGAGGCTCTAACCATTGTGAAGTCTGACTGAATTTTTCAAGTATAAAGATCAGGGAAGTAACATCAGAATTTACAACAAAACATTTGTCAAATATTGTTTGTCCACTGAAGAAGCTAACAGGATAGAGCTGAAAAGTAAAACTCACCTTTTTATGTCAGTTCTCTCTTGAATGCTACGTTCGGTATTTTTCAGAGCCGAGGTTTAATTGATGTTCTAGATGAGCATTTGTTCCTTTTGGTCTGTTTTGTAATGTAAGAATGCTGATTTTTCTTGACCAAAATATACTTCAGTGCAAATCGTTCATCACATCATTCACCATAGAGAATAAAAGATCATAACATGCAGCTAATTTTAAACCTATCTTGTATTTCACTTTTCTGTTCCATTTGGTGATTACATTCTTGATCATACAATTTTGTATGTTTTGCTAATGAATAGGTTTATTCCATACAAGTGATCAAACGTAATTTAGCATTAATAAAATTTTATACTTTGAACCTTTGCAGTAATCTGCAAGGCTAGGGAAGAATTTAGGTTACCTGTAAAATGGTTTTTAACCTCACTTTTCAATACTTTAAACTATCCTTCACTCGGAGTTAATCTCTCTTCATCATTCTGTAGCCTCTAGCCTTCCTGACAAGTGTTCAGCAGTGCTGATCACACAGTCTAATAGTAAAGTATCAATATTGAATTTCTGTTTTCAGTGCCTATTTTTAATAGCACTATTTGTGTGCAGTGACAGACTGGTCCTTGACATAGCCTTTCAGCTCTATGTTTAATTACAAAAGTCACATCCTTTCACAGTAGAGCTTACAAGGGCTCAGAGTATATGTATTAGGAAACTGAGGTCAATGCTTAAAGATAACAAGACTCCTCTAGAGACTTACAATTCCCTTAGTTTCCTGCACAACAATCTGTAACAACATTTGAGTCCGTTGTCAGCCTGGGTTAAATATTTAATTATTTTCATTAACAAAGCAATTTGTAATCCCTGTTGACTGTACTTCCACAGGTCACAGAGGACTGTATTAAAAAATTTGATCAGGAAAGAGGTCTCTTTTGGGTACTCATGAACCAACAAGGCATATGACTTTTTGAGTGAAGGCTTGGGCATAGGTGGTGGTTTTCCACTTTCAAAACTAAACTAAGTAAATTAAACTAAGTTTTACACTTGAATCAAAAATTAAATAATACAGAGAAATGGCAGATTTTTTTCAAAACTAATGCTGTTAGTTGATACAGAATGAATATGGCAGCATATATCTAAATGTAAGAAATGTACTTAGAACTAGAAGCGAATGTTGAGATTATTCTTCCGTAAATTGAGCAGTCAGGACTATCACTAATATTTTTAATTGAATAGTGAGAGTCTTCAAACTTCCCTATTACAAATCACCTACATTTGATTATTTTGCCTTAACTGAAGGTCTACAGAGGGAGAGAGAAGGTACTCTTCAGCAGAGAATTCCATAAATGGAACTACCCGTTTCTGTAACAGCTGCCACCTTCCATTGTTCTTACTGGGATTTAGGCCAAGAGGCACTGTCCACAGAGAGATGCCTTTAAACAGATCAAGCTCTATATGGCTTTGTGTGTGATGCCAAGATCCTGGTTCTAAATGGTCACCCAGTGTTATCAGAGATACAAAGATCAAGTGCTGTGCTTAATAGAGCAAGATACCTTGTGTGGATGAAGGGAAGGTGATGAAAGGTGTTTTTTGAATTCACAGTAGCTTAGCCTGATCTTACAGATAATGACTGCTTTTATTCACCTGATTTCTGGAGTAGTCCTCCCAGTGTCTGGAAGCATGCAGAGCCATAACTTTATCTGAGGGTAGACCAGTTCATTTTAAAGTAACAATAGTAATTACCAAGGTAATTCACAAAAACAACACAAAAAAGCAAAACCCAACTTGTATATTTAGATTGAATTTTTTTAAAGCTCAGTTACAAATCACATTCCTGGATGAAGAGATGAAGGGTCCTAGTAATATATGATGTCTTGTTGTGATGATCGGTAAATGTATCTGAAACCTGTATGTGAAAGAAAAGGGATATTTTTTTTTTTTTAAGAGGAGTATAAAGGAATGCAGCTTCCCTGATGTGCTAGTGCCCAGCCCCAAATGAACCAGGAATGTCTCAATAATGTTATGTGGCTTTAGCTGTTCAGTCTATATCATATTAGCAGATAGTAGGCAGATAAATATTTTTTCCCTCTCAGTAGGGTATCATCAGTTAATCTCTATGAGAAGGCAAGGGGGCTTCTGAAGTATAAGATGCTGTATTTAGCATTGCTTTCATAAATCTTAGTTTTATCTGTATATAGCTAATTATATACGTGTCCAGTTTCTTTTCTCTCTTGCTGAATCATTTGCCTTCTACAGAAGACTCATTTCCTCTTAATAGTTTTGTCATCTTAATAATTAGGATTTTCCAGTTCCTTAAGACAGAAAGAAGAAAAGTTCCTGAGGAGCCTTCGTGAAGTTTGTTTATTTTTAAATTGTGGTTCATTATTTACATGGTAATTTTTCCCTAAGATCTGAAGCTCCATATGTGAGCATATTTAGATATCCTTAATTGTTCTTGCCCCTTCATCTAAATAGTCTCTAAGTTCGGAGCAATTTTTTTCTTTGAAAATGGTAGTAGTCCAAAGGAAAATTTATTTGAGCTATATAATGGTATTATTTCCTGTATTGCGCATGTGGTTGCTTATCCTAGAATCTTGTTTGCCCTTTTGAAGTGAGACAAAGGCTTAAGTTATCATCAGAAATCCCTTGGGTTTTTCTGAGCTACAGTAATTTAGAATATTCATTTGATTGTCATATGTTTAATTAGTCTTCTCTAGATATTGGTCCCTGCTGTTCATTTTATTCACTTTCTGATAACCTGTCTCATTCTTAGCTTTCTTCTGACTCTAAAAATAACTTTCACTTATGCAATGTTCAGAAATTAATAATATCTCTTGAAGTGTATTTGACACCTATTTATGAACTTTTCCACAGTCTACAATAGGAACAAAATCCTACTAGAATTGCAGTGCATATAGGGTTACAAGTACATCTTTTATGCTTGCATAATTAGTGACTTATGAAGAATTGTGTTCTGTTTATGTAGTTTCATACAAAACTATGCTGAAAGCAAACCAGCACAGATCAGAAATTAGAAGAGAAATACAGATAAAATATTGGTTTGCTTTCAGCATAGTTTTATATGAAACTGTAAGTACTTGAAAGCTTGAAAAAGTTATGTTGTTTTCTTTATCCACTAGCTTCTTGACACACATTCATAATTTTTTTTATTGTATTTGGCTTTTCTCCAAAAACCTTTTGCTAGCTAAAACTGCATATTGTAGTTTTTCACAAATTCATACTTAATCAAGATTTCTGCCAGCAGCTTTGACACAGGTGTACAGCCCACTGACCTTGAGCCTTGCATTCCGAACACTTACAGATGTGTTTCCTGCTCGTCATTGTTTGGGACATATGTTGTCTTTTAAGAGTACATGTTTCTGAGAGCTGCTCAGCTACTTCATGTTTGAGTTCTATCAGCACTTAAAAAAGTAAACCATGTGGACTAGGTGGCTGATTTGATTGATTGCTTTGTCATATGCCAGTGTTTTTGATGTCTATTTTGACACTTCATTCTCTGATTAGTACTTTATCTTACTACTAGCAAAAAGCATGTCTAAGGTTTGTATTTCCTCTCCTCCTCTTCCTTTTCAGGTCTTTCTGTGATGAAAATCAATGCAAGTGTATTGTGTACCATCACAGTAATATTTTAATCTTCTTTAACAGGACTGCATTTTAACCCTGATTGGCAGCTCTGTAGTAGCACAAAACAGGCAGAATATGCCAGTAAATTGTGATGTAAAAGTAAAATTGCCAAAGTGATGCAATGATTTTTTTTATTTTTTATTTTTAACCTTTGAATCATATAATATCCTCTGACTTCCATGTTTAGTGTTTCTGTATAACTGATTTTTTTTAAACAAGGAAATTCCAGGTTCAAAGAGTCTTAAGTCAAAGTAATATTCTATTTAACTTTTTCTGAGAGCCACTTCTCTGACTCTGGCTTATATATAAAAGCAGAAATTGCCTAAGGTGCCATCTGTGGACTATGTACTCTTCGGGCGAAAAAAATTACATGCTTCTGCTGCACCTGATTTCTCCTCTTCTGGCTTCATCCAGTGAGCCGCTTGAGGAGTCTTATTGGTCAACAGTAGGCAACTCACTAGAGTTTTAAGCAAACTTGACTTGTGAAACAGATCGGTGTGTGGATGCCCTTTTGTTTACAGACTATTAAAAACTAAATATGTGTTTCTTGCTCTTTACGTCCCAAATAATTGTTAAATATTATATGTAATAAATATGTAATAAATATTATATTTTATTTTTTTCTCTCCTCAGTGTTCTTTGAAAGTGTGAAATCAGAACTCAGGAATGGATCCTCAGAGTACTCTGATATTTCTGATTCAGAAGAATCTGAGCCTGATTGCACTACACAGGTATAGCTAGAAAAAAGTCACAAAAGTTAATGAAGCAATTAAATCTGAAGTGAGCAAGCAAAATTATATTTATCTGGTTGAAGTTTGTGTTAAAAGAGCAATAACACACAGTATTTAATTCTTGTTCAAGTTAATATCTCAAACTTATGGTTCTGCCCCATTCTTCAATTTATTTCAGTGTTGAGAAAAATGAGAAGATATGCTGTCTTGAGCCAAATTTTATGGCCTTCTTTAATAATAAAGTGGGGCTGACAAAGGATGATCACTGCTCTGGAACATGCAAAGTCGAAAAAAGTTAGATCCTAGTTGCTTTGTTTATTTCTTCCATAACAAGTCTAAATTTCATCATGAGAATTATAAGTATCTACCACACAGTTTCATTTTAGAGCATGGTTAAATGGATACAATCCTATAGGCCTTCAGTTTCTAAAATAAGCTGAAGTGGCTAAATCCTATTGAGATGTTTTAGATTATTTGAAATAAATGGGTATCCTCCATTTGAGGGTCTAGATTGTATTGATTACTTTACAACTAAGCTTGCAAAATTAGGCTCTGACTTAGTAATGTCAATTTTAATTGGATAGCAGTAAAATGCTAGTAGGGTAGCTAGTAGGGTAGAGCGATTACCTCAAATTCTTGTTTTGTGCTTCTGGAAAGCTAATGCTTTGGTCTTTCTTTCAGTCATCCGCCTATTATAAGACTTTAAAAGAAGTCTTCATATTCCTACTTTTTCCATGGTGGTCAAAATTTATTTTTAATATTTGTTGGCTTCCGTCATTAACTTATCTAGATGTTGGAATAAGTGATAGGAACCTTCATGATGTGGCTTCTTCTGGTTCCCTAAACTGCATTGTCAGCAACTTTGGCTCAGGAGGTTTCCTTTTTAAGACACAGAATCAATAGTTATTTAGAAGTGATGCATTTCTTCTTGACAGGAGAATGTAGCTAGTTTTGGATGACTGTGTCGTTGAGTAAAATGTCTTATATTATTGTCGTTCACTCTTTTAGTTCCTTCTATATTCTTCTGCTTTATAATTTCTAACAGTATCTAATGGAATAATTTTTCTGCATGTTCAAATTTGTCTTTTTTAATGATATATCCAAATGAACGATCTCAGTAGCTCCTGTAAATCCTTTTTATATTTTTATATTGCACTGAGGAAGATCTTAACAAAACAAGATAATAGCTTTATTACTAACACTGAGTCATAGTTATAATTTAATTGCCCATTTGTGTCACTTTCCAAGTGTCAAAGATTAACAAGCTGTTCTTGTGAATGAAACTATTGTATAAAAACATCCCTTGGTGATATGATGCACTTCATTCATTTCAGTTCTGGTTTTGATGATAGGGATAGTGGTGTCAGTCTTGAAGGATTATGATTCTTCCATGTTCTGATCTTCCACTTTCAACACTTTTATTGAATGCCGTGTGTATTCCTTGGCTTGAAAAAAAATTGTGGCTGTACTCGTTGAAAGTTCGATTAGTCTGAATTACAAAGATGGAACATACCTGTTGTAGCCCTTGCTTCACGTAAAGGCAAATTGAGTCACATATTGTTGCTCCACCTTGAGAAGCTCCTGCCCATACAACTGTAATCTCAGCAGGAGCTGAAAAGACTTTTCATTCATGATATGAGGCTGTGCCGCTGTAAGAGAGGAGACAGCTGCTGTGTCTGTGTTCCTGCTGTGTTCTAGATTTGCCTGAGAGCTTCTGTCACTCATAAGAGATATGCTGCTGCTGAAAGTTACCTTTTATAAGAGAGGAACCAGAAACAGTTACTTGGGGCAGGTTGTGTCCCATTATATGTAATAGGCATCAGTTCTGGCTGCTGCTTGGAACCATACTTCCATAATTTTTCCTCTACTTTGAATATAGCAGATATGAATAATCAGTGCCCTCTTTAAGGAGAATACAATGATTTGTGCACGGTTTAATGTGTGTAGTGTTTTCTGTAAGAAAATAGATTTCAGAGATGCTTTCTATATTGCTGGAGCACGTACCCACCAGTGTTACAAAATCTGTATGTATAGCATCTCAGTTGCTATATTCAGATTACTTGCATTCTCAGTACTGTATATGTTAAGGAGTTGGACCTGGAAGCTTTTGAATTTTTTACTTAGCATAAATTAAGGTACCATCTCTGTTTAGGAGGCATGGTGACCATTCTGCATACTGTTTCCTCTTGTTTCAGCAGAAGGATTCCTCCACAGAGGAGTCGGAAAGCTCAGGTGATGAAGAGAAACAGGAAGTAACATCAAATTTCAAAGAGGAATCTAAGGTCATGAGAGACATATGTCAAAATAGCCAGAAGCCATCCAGAAATGAAACTCCGAGTAAAAAGTAAGCATGTTGCGGGCATTTGTTTATAAACTGTTATACCTTTTCGCACACATTTATGGTTCTGCTTTATACCAATGTAAGTTATTCCTTCAGAAATATTTAGGGTTCTGTTTTGAACTGCTTAATTATCCTTTATTTTTCTAGGGAATGTCCTACCTCGACAAGTACAGAAGAAGAAGCTATTCAGGGCATGCTTTCTATGGCAGGATTGCACTATACTACATGTTTACCAGGTCATACTCAAAGCACAGACTGCACAGATAAAAGAACTTCTCTTCAGGAACACAGAAGCTACCCCAGGAGTCGGCATAAAGACAGACAGCCATCTCAGAGCCACAAAACAATAGAATGTGGTAGGTATCTGAAATAATGACACTGCTGCTCTCTGCTCTTGTACAACTGCTCAGAACAAGCACTTAAATTTTTAGATTTGTTGTCAAAGTTTTAAGTAAATCAGACGAATGTTCAAAAATATGCGTTCTTTGGTTTTGGATGTTGGTTTTTTTTTTCCTTTAAAAAGAAATTGATACTTCTGAAAACCAGGACAAACTTAGCTTGAGAGGTCATCAGAATACATCTTCTAAATATTGCTATCTAAAAGTTTTGTGGCATCCTTACAAGAGTTGCAGAGTTATGGCTAGATTGAAAGTGTAGTCTCCTTATTGAAAGTGTTATCTCCTTCAGAAAAGATTGTCAGAACCTTCATGCTTGTAGGTTTCATGGCATGTGTGTTACTTAGATACCATAGGAGTCTGCTTGGTGATTTTTCATGTGCCTTTGGAAGGCATATTTGGCTTTATTCCTGAAATTCTGCTATGAATGCAGTGCATTAAAGGAGTTTCTCATCTTGAGGAGAATTCAGAAGTAATTTTTCTGTCAGTGGCATTTTGCTGTCTGTGGAAAACAGACATCTGTTAAATGCATTTTGGGAATGACAGACAGCAGAACATTAACACTAATCCCCTCAAAGGAATCAAAATCAGTTCTTGGAACAGAGAGAAAGAGAGTCATTATGTTTGAAAATTCTTTGTTTGAGAAGGAAATGGAAGGCAATTATAGCTTTGCTGATGTGAAACAAATAGAACCCCACCAACAAATAGGGTGCTAATTTGAATAACTAGTAGTATGTTTATTTTTTGTTTACATGGATAACAGGAAAGCCTAATGTGATGTCATGGACTGTGTTCTGGTAATTGAAGCTGTGTCCCCTTAAAACCCGCCAACCAAATAAATAAAACCACCACCACCAAACCCTAACCAGCAAACCACACAGACACATACAATCTTTCCATCTTTGTAACTTTATGAAAAACATAATGTCCACGTTTCTAAATTGTGGTGGCTTGACTCAGGCCAGCAGCTAACTACCCATACAGCCAAAAGTGAGAAGATTCATAGGTCAACATAAAGACAGTTTAGTAAGTGAAGGAAAGACGAGAAGAAACAAGTGGTACAAAGGCAATCACTCACCACTTTCTGCAAGCAGACTGACACTCAGCCAGTCTCAGAGCAATGGCTACCTTGGCAGAACGCTTTTACCCTCAGCCTCTTCCTTTACCCCAGTTTTTATTGTCAAGCATGATGTTGTAGGGTATGGAATATTCCTTTGGCCAATTCAGGTCAGCTGCCCTGTCTATGTCCCTTCCCAATCTCTTGTCTACCCCTAGCCTACTTACTACAGAGGGCAGAGTGGGAAAAGAGAAAGCTGTGATGCTGTACAAGCGTTGTTCAGCAAGAGCCAAAACTTCGGTGTGTTATCAACACTGATTTGGCCACAAATCTAAAATATAGCACCATATGGACTGTAAGGAAAAAATTCTATTCTGGCCAGACCCAGTACATGTGTCAAACTCCACGGGTGTGGGTGAGGAAGATGAAAGTGTGCTACTTAGCTAGCAGGTTTTGCAAAACCTTTCAGTCTCTACAAATTCAAATTGAATTGATGTCTCGGGATACCCTTAATTTTACAAGTTAACTGTACTGTAAATGGGTTTTCAATGTGGACACTTCCTCTATAGGCCTGTCAGCATAGATCTTCCATATGTTGTAGCTGAATAGCACATCACTGCTTAGAAACAATACAATCAACAATACCTGAAAATTAAATGTCCATCTTTGTATGAACTCCGTGTGATACAAAGCCATGGTGGAAAACTGTAGTGTAACAAAGAAAGTAAGCTGTCCTCGACATCAGCACTTTCAAATTTGAATGATTATATTTGTCTGACCTTCTTACTGTGGTATATGGATCTTTACCAGATGTATTTATACTGTCTGATTGTTATCCCAATTTAGTGTGTAGAACCAAGCAGCTCTGACAACCTGTGTTTTGTATCTAGGAAATATTTTCCATTATATTTTTCTTTCTTTCTTGTTTTAATTTTAAAGTCATTCAAAGATATAATTAATTTTGTATTCCTAGTTATTGATTTTAAAATTTAATCTTGTTGAACTTCTCTTTAGGTAGGTCTGTGAAGGAAGAGGAAAGAGACTTAGGGACTTCAGCATGGGCTAGACACCTGAATGAAGCTTCAAGGATTACCCCTCAGGTAAAGCAATACTTTAAGCATTTTGAACACACTTTTATAGGAAAAAGAGATCATGAAGTTGTAAGTACAGAAAGCATGGTGGGTAGGTCTTGCAGCACTGCATATCTGATATTTCTGGTACTGGTAACTGAATATTATATTTTTGTTGTGCTTTTTTTAAATTGTTGTCTTCTCTCATAGTGGCTAGTGTTAAGATGCTCAGGGCAGGATCTTGAAAAAATGAAAAATACTTTATAAAAAGAAGTGTGAAATTACATTCAGTTTAACTGGGGAAGCACCGTATTTTTTATTCATTGTTATTCCCAACCAGAGCATCAGAACAAGTGGAACCTGTTGATAGTATTTGTAGTAAAGATACTTGCTTAGGAAACTGGTACTGGCAAACTGATACAACCTTTCAACAGCCAGCAGGTAGGAATGTTTTTGCTTTCTGATGTCCAGGTGGAATCCAGCAAGGAATATATAAATGAAAGGTTGTGTCTCTCACACTCTGAACTTTTTTAGTATTTCTAAACTTGTCTATATTTGGAGTATTAGAACAATTAAATTAAATAGAATAATTAAAGTTGCAAAATAGCAATGCTATTTAATAGCTGTATTTTAACTGCATGCTTTGCAGTTTTTTTTTGGTAAGAATATCTAATTACATGATACTCCTTACAGTTTGTAATTCTCAATCGAGCATTTGTTCTCTCATCAGCTGAATATTGAAAACAAACTGCCTATTTAAGTAGTCAGTGGTAATGGTATGGCTTGCTATAGTGGGCAGTTTAATCAGGAGCAACTACGTTTGTTTTGATCACTGCAAAATAAACCCAAAAAGTAGAGGAATTGAGTACACTAGTATGTGTAATTAATCTGTAGTATTGCCCTTAAATGCATATGAAAAAGCTTGCACAGAGATACTTTATTGTGTCTTACTTTTAAGAGGTATCTATACTAAAAGAAATGATGGAATCAAAAAGTGGTCAGACACTGGTGAAACTGAAATATCTTTTTCAAAGATACAGTAGTATAATTAGAGAAAGTGGAGTAAATTTGTAGCCAGAAGTTATTAACTTCCACTTTTTTCTTTTCATTTCTATACTAGGATACAAGTAAAACTCAAAAATATATCAAGAAAGAGGGTGCGTCAGAAGCCAATCATAAGGTTCAGGAAAACAGAAGTATAGTTCACAACAATGGCTTGAGTTTTCAGCACGGCAAGTATACACGCGACTCCAATCTAGTTCAAGGGGAATGTCAGCTGAGTGATGGCAGCCTTAGCCCTGACAGGCCGTATGGTGAAACGTCCTTGTCTGTACCACTTCATCCAACAAAGAGGCCAGCATCAAATCCACCCCCTATCAGCAACCAGGCGACAAAAGGTAACGTTTATCCTTGTGGTCTTCCTGCCAGGGTGGAGGGGGGAAGATGACTGGGAAAAGGAGTTTGTAAACATCAAAAACAGCTGTTAGATGCAGAAACTGAAAAAAAAGGGACAGACTTAGACTTTGAGGAAAAATACAAAATGGGCATTCTGTGGACACTCAAATTTTGGCACAGAATGTGTGGAGGCAGAATTAAGAGAGATCTAATTCGGTGCATGGCCAGATGAAACTTTCATAGTTAACGTTGCACCTCTGCCAGTGTATCTGTTACACATTTATTACAGGGAACAGTACCACAACTATACTCTGAAACACTGGCCTGAATCAAATTTGTTTATGGAAGTGAAGGTTTAGAAGCTGTGACACTTCAAAAGGTAGTCTGGTGATCATATTATTTAGTTTCTAGTTTATTTTCTGTAATTTACTCAAGGGAATAACTTGCTTGAGCAAAATTCAGGAAGCTTATTTCAGGTTCTTCCCTACCACACCCACTGCCCTTCCCTAGACTGGAAATGTTTGTAAATAATATAATCACTTTATTTATGATAATGCTAGGCAGAGTTTATGGATTTTTTACAATTCTGATTCCGTTTGTTTGCTCCCAAACAGACAAATGAAGAGGTTTTGGTTTTTTTTTCCTCTTCTTTGTTTGTTTGGGTTTTTTTTTAAACTGATTCAGATGAAATTTTTGCCTGTTTCAGCTTGAAAGCTGGGTTTCATCTTTGTTCTGCGATCATAAAAATTTATTCTGAAATTCCTGATAGAAGTGCTTGATTTCATTTTTCAGGCAAACGTCCAAAGAAAGGAATGGCAACTGCTAAACAGCGCCTTGGGAAGATCTTGAAGCTGAACCGGAATGGCCATGCACGCTTCTTTGTTTAATGTAGCTGCTACTTCTACTACTGCTGTCTTTCCTACACAGACCAGTATTGAGGTCAACAGAGCCTGGAGCTGCTGTTATTCCTCTGCTTGAAGCAGACTTGCATGTACCATATAAAACACTGCCTGATGAACAAAAATGAGAAAGAAAAAAAAAAACAAAAACAAAACAAAAAAAACCAACCCAATGCTGCATTTTCACTGTGCCACACCTGCTCAGCAATAACCATATGGGAATGGGGAAATCTTCAGAGAGACATGGACTGTGAGAAATAGTCTCTCATCAGGGCTTGAATATCATTTGTTGCTGGTAGTTTCTGACCTAATTAACGAGGGGAAGATGATGAAGGTGATTTATCAATAATTTATTTCTGATAGATTTTGACGACTTTTAAATTCATTTAAAAAACCTATTTATTTGGAAGACTTTTTTGTGGGGGTTATTAATTTAGATTTAAGAATGTGAAAGTTTTTAATTGTTTTGATAATGTATGTTTGGTGCAGTGGAGAGCCACATTAATTGTGATTAGTCTGGACTCCTAAATTTGATATTCAGGTTATAGTCTTAAATAGGGGTGAGATGCATTATTAATTATTTTTTAAATTAAGGCATATGGAATCTTTTTTTTTTCCTGCTTTTTGTAAGCTGTTGGCTGGGCTTCTGTTGACTTGCAAGTTGCATATTCTCTGCCAGCTTGATTATTTTTTGACCTCTCTTTTATACAGATTTATTTATTTGATGGACTAGAAGAGACTCCTAAAGACAGAAGAATCTTCTTATGTCAGTCCAGTAGCTAGCTTGTTTTAAACTGCACCCCTTTCCTTCAAATAAGAGTTGCATACTTTTCCTCCTCATGAACTATCTGTGATGATTTTCTTCTGCAAAAAGGCTCCCTGAAATTGCATTTGTACAGGTTATTTAAGAGTTGGTACAAAGGAGGGAAACCTAGCGTATCTTTTTGGAGGAACAGGGACATCAGTTAGGATAAATGTTTCTTCAGAACAATTACTCTGAAATAACTCCTAAGGTATACGTTGCAGTCTTAAGTTTGGCATATTACTTAATGTAGCATGGAAGAAGCATTAAAATATTACTATTGTACTTTAAACACATTTTTCTGAAGAGTCAGGAAGCCAGGAGAATGTGTGTTGCTTTCAAAGCTGGGTGAGACATCCAATTAAAAGTCTTAACTGGTGCGTATATAAGCATTGAGTAGCTTACTGGTATCAGAATGATCATTTGTGTCAGGCTTCATACAGCGCTGATAGCAAATGCCGACTCTGAATTATTGTAAATAATTTTGATTTAAAATTTGTATTTTTCTGTAATATAAAATTAAATATTTAACTGTTGGGGGATGGGGATGAAGGGGGAAAGGCGAATAGTTTTACTTGATTCTGGAAAAAGGGCATTTTGCAGGGTCCAGCCAAAATGAAAACATTAATATGCTAGTGACAACAGTATTGTTGGTTATTTGGAGGGGTTTTTTTTTGGTTGCTAAGAGTAAAAATACTCAGGCATAGCTATCTAAGTCATTGAATCGATTGAACTTTCCATACCAGCTTTTCCTTCCTCCATATTCTATACTGGAATCATCTTCTCTTGTAGTGGTTTAAAAACAATTTCAGTTGGACTTTCCAGAACATTTGTACAGAGTAATTTTTATCTAGGCTAGCTTATGAATGCCTTTACAAATTTATGGAAGTAGTTCAGATGTCAGGTGTCTTTGATTGTTGCAGGGTCAAAACTGTTTAGCATTATGTTATCCTGTTTCTAAATTGAGAAACATCAAAACATAATGCAACTGCAAATAAGCCAGATAGCTTTCACAGCTTTACCTCCTTTGCAGCTTGAAAAGTGTAACCTAAGAATGTTTTTTTTTTTTTATAGCCCTGCTTTTACGTTATATTGACTTGACTTCATAGTTTTGTGTGTGTGCGATTGGGTGAATTTTTTTATCCATTTTTTGTTTGCTGATTATGTTTTCACAAAAGCATGTTTTCAGTCTTTTTAATATTTTTTATTTAATTTAATGCAAGCTATCAACCTTCTTTAGACTATTGGGAATGGAAGTAACAAAGGATTTTTAAAAAGCAGAAGATAAGCTAAGAGGTACTCTAAAGGTGCTGAAAGTGACTATAAGTACTTGCGGTTCTCAGGTGCTTTTCCAGATGGAAATAGTTAAAACAGAATATTATAACTGTCTTCTAATATGTTCTCACCAAAGTAAGTCAAAGAAATAAACTATGTTGTCAATATTAATTAAAATTGTATACCCATATAAATATTCTCTGTGCTTAAGCTTGAGCAAATGGATTAATGCCTGGCAAGCTTGGGAAACTGTTTTAGCTTTAGCATTTTGAACCAAACTGTTTCCTTCTGGCTGGCTGTGTAATTTTTAAGAATAGAAAATTCCAGTTTAGGGCAGCAATCAGATTCAGAGCATAATGAAGAATGAGCTCTCTCTTCTTAAAGGCAGATTTTTTGAGAACGCTTATCTGAAATAGAAGTATGCCAGAATAGAATCTGGAGTAAGGAATTTTAAAATATGGAGTATGCTTTCTTGTACATGTGACTGGCTTATACAAAGTCTCTTTTCTGACCATCTGCATTATTTATCTGTATCTTACTATTGGAACACAGATGTGGCTGGACCCATATATATTATTTCTTCTTGGTTTTATTCTTTCTTTACTTTCTACCTTTTTTTTCAAAGTGGCTCTCCACTGTCATGAATTTATGTAATAGTTTGCAGGCTGTCAACAGGCAGAGGTTCATTCCCATTTTCTTCAGATATCCATGCTTCCAGCAGAAGTTAATTCTGATGTTCCACCTCAGAATCAGTAATTTAAAAGAAATTGCCATGATAAGCAGTATTAAAAAAAGAGAAAAAAGTAAAAGGACAAAAAGAAAAAAAAAAAACCAAAGGGAAAAAAAAAAAGTTTCCTGGTAGCTCATGAAGAGGATGTGGTGACCTCACTTGTTTTGTGTACTTGTATGTAGGGATATTTTTATTGTGTTCTAGATGAAAACACTACTGCACCAATCTTTCTGTAGATGGACTGAACTTTGTGGTGTTGTACTGGAGAGAAAAAGCCCTATTTTTTTCCTTGCTTAGGGTGGAAGAGGGAGGGAGTAGGGAACACTGACTAGACAACAAAGAGAATTAAGCCTGATATGGTAACTGGTTTTCAAGGATAATCTTTTTTGAAAAGCCAGAGAACTTTGATTTGGCATAAAACTTAGTATTTTTTTTGTAGACAGAACAATAGGAAGTGAAATATTGTAGGGATTTCCCCATTCTCGAAGTTCTCATGTTCCTGCAATTGAAAAAAAAAGAAACAAACATGAAAATGAAAAGTCCACCTAGAAACTATATCAAAGACTCTTCCAGCAACTTTCCCTTCTCTTCTTCTGCTATACTTGCTAATAAACCCTGGCTACAAGGTAGCCTTTGTTGACCTCTGAGGTAGATTACCTATGCAACCTATAATACTCACATGGATCCATTCTTAAAGACAATTTTGAAAGGGTTAGATGTTGAGAGTTAAAATTGTTGCTTTCTGATCACATGGGGGATTTGGGGGATTTTGGTTTTTTGGTGGTTGTGAAGTGCTTGTGTTACCTTTAGTAGAGATATAAGAGAGCACAGTGTCATGATCACATTTTAGAAGCTTCAGCTTTCCCTAGGCTTTGCTGTATGGCATAAGCTACCTTCATTCACAAGGCCATGAATTTATAAACATTGAAAATTTTTGCAGGATTTTGGAGTCAGAGCTGATTTGAATTTTGCTAACCTCTGTTTGGTAATTGTGGGGACTAAGCAGAACTGAAGCTAGACAGACCTGGCCTATGGCTAGTGTCCTGTTTAGGCTCCCCATGCCCACTTAGCCCTTCGCACCCCCACCCATGACACCCAAATCTAGTGTCTTTCCAGAGTTTCATTCATGCGATACTTCCAGACCATTAAAAGCTGTTTGTAGCTCTGGGGTTGAGTGAGCCCAGAGATACTCTTTCACAGAAGAAACATATATGGAACCAAGGGCCTTACTATTTGTGGTTAAACAAGATTAAAAGCTGCAACATCCATTTTTCCAAAAAAAAAAAAAAAACCCAACAAAAACCACCCTAGTAACTCTCTTTGTGGGAGTGTATGAATGATAAATCATGCAGTGGATGGGAAATACAAGTAGCACTGATAAGGAAATGCATGTTCTTCATAGGCTGCATTTCTGTTTGGAAAAAAAAAAAAAAAAGACTTTTTCTACTTTTAATATAAATTAAGCCATAAGAGTTTCATGCTGTGGGAAGGGAATGAAAGGGATCACTTTAAGAGATTATATTGATATGTATTGTCAATTCTGCTGGGAAATGTCTATTGCTGCCAATGCTTTGGTGAATCTTTTTTTTAAAAAAAACATGGAATTTGAAAAAAAAAGAAAAAAAGAAAAAAAAAAGGGGCTAGTTCTTGGCTATATTTCCTAGTTTTGTAGTAATGTTTTGCTGGCCCGTTTGTCTTTTCCTCTCCTTTTTCTACTCTCATAGTCTAATTTCTATCTTTCCTTCTAATGTCTCTGAAAATATTAGCTTGTCTGCTCGGTAGGGGTCGGTGTATGTGTGTCTTCCTTTTTACAGAAACGCACTACTGTGTTAAGTATTTGGCTGGGAAATGGGATGCTGCAGCTTTAAGAGCATTTTTTTCAATTCATAACAGTATTTCCCATCCTCTTTTGCCTGCAGGCAGGGAAAGTTTATGTACAGTATTTATTTTGTTTTGATTTTACTTTAAATTTGTAAGTTTCTATAAGTAGCTCACATTGATTATTCTAGGGGAGGACAAGTGGCTTTGTTTAAATTTGTATTTGATATTCATAGTTTCCACTTTCTGTACTTTAAAATACTGAAATTAAAAAAAATGTATTGCTTATGTTTTGATTTTAGCACTCTAAAGCGTTTAATTTCTTCAGACTTCGGATCGTTTGCTTCAATGTAAATACAGAAAACTGTACAGTCTCATGAGAAGAAAAATGCTTTTTTAGGTCCAATCTGTGCCCTTTACTTGTTGCATTTTAAAGAAAAAAAATTTCTGGAGAAATGTGAGAGGGAATATTCTCATACTGGTTTTTTATTTTTTCGAAGTGCAAATCTCATTTCAATCCAACTATGTTATATGGCAACTAAATGCATTTTGTGAAGAAGTGTATATTCTTTTTGAATCCTAATATAAAAGGGAAGTGAAAGTATTTGTGATCCATCGTATTAGCAGATTTAGAACTGTAAGAAGGGTGTCGAATAGTATTGTTGTAATCTTGCTCTTGGTTTTTGTTCAGGTTTGTCTCATGCTACTAATCACTGACTGATCTCTTGATTTTGTTGTGGTTTTTTTTTTCCTTTTTTTTTTTCCTCCTTTTTCCTTTAAGCATGTGCAGGTTCTGGAAGAAGAGATTTCTTTTTCACACTTCCATGTACTTTGTCATACTTGCTTTTAATCCTGGATGACTTCTTTGCTGATTTCTCCCATCATTGTCTTCTGGTTTATAGTTGTCAATTCTCCCTATTTTGATGCTGTATGGCAGTACAGTGTTTGCCTGTGGGTACTCTACTTGGGGGTAATGGAAGCATTACTGTGTAGCACTCCAACTTCCTGTAATGCATTTTTTTTTTTTTTGCAAGTAGTGCTCCATGCTACTGAACTGCTTCAGTGCTGTGATGGGCAGATGTTTGGATTCCAGTGCTGGTCATTTTCTGAGAGCCATAGATAAATGACGCAGCAATGGCATTGGAAGAACCAGGTGGCAAAAGGTGTTTGATTTGAGCATCCTCTGCAGCTGCTCAACTTTACTTCTTAGCCTGGCTTTTGGTTTACAGAGAATTTATGGTTGAATATAATGACTAGGAGATCTGTTCATTGACCAGGACTTCGTTGTGCTAGGTGCTTTACAAACAAACAGCAAGAATGCTGACCTCATAAAGCCATGTACTGCTTAAGTATAAGATTGAAATAGTTTAAAAAAAACCAACCAACTAGTAAGTTCTATGGCCTAACATTGTAGATTTGGGGGGCAGAAACTTCTGTGCTGTTTCAAAAACAAATTTCACTTGAGTAGAGTAAGAAATCATGAGGAAAAATGATGATTTAAGTACATGGGATGAAGATTAAATATTTATGTATCCAGAAATCAGTTCCTGCTGTATTTTGACATGCCTTTACATTTTTTAATTAATGTGTTAAAACTGATGTTAAATTTGGTTAGCCAAAGATTTGCCAAAGATCTGAAAGAGATATTTGTCTATCAGAGCAACCATGTATTTTGAAAAAGTCTTGATCACTGTGATTGAAGAACAATGCTACAACGTACACATTTCCATCAGGCAGACTCATCAGGATTTATCACACTGAGCTGGCTGCTCAAACTAGTGTTTTGGTCTTAAAATAAAGTGATAGACTTAACAGACCACCTCAGTGGGGCACAAATACAAATTTCATACCCATATAAAAACCTATATAAGCACCTTTACCATTTGTCCTTTTCTTTTTGCCAGCTACGCTCCAGAGCTTTTCTCTGTGGTTGCTGTTTGGTGGATAATAGGTAGGATAATACACTGGACAATATGTGAAATATCTCAAAGTGCTGCTTTAAATGGTACTGGATAGCCTTCAGCACCTGGAGCTGTATTTCCATTCTGATTTTCTGCTTTTCTATTTGGGGAGGATGGGGAAATACTTCCCTGGATTGTTCTTTCCTAATGGGCAGGTGGATTTTAAAGATTTCAAGGCTACCAAATATGGCAAAAAAAAAAAGAAGAAAAAGAATTTCTAAAGTCAGGGAATGGGCAAGATACCTGTCTTGTTGTCTGAAGACTGAAGTTGGTGGTGGTGTTTTCCTTTTGTTTTTTTGTTTTCTTTGGTTTTGATGTGGTGTTTTGGTGTTTTTTTGTTTGTTTTTTTTTTTTTTTAAATCAACAGTATTCTACTGCATTTGAGGTAGGATATTCCCTTGTAAAGTGCCTACAAGCTTGGTTTTACGTACATTTAGTGACGTTCAACTCTTTCACTAGAGGGTTTGTGGTAACCTGCTTAAGTTGTGAAGTTACTGTGGTGGTGGCTCATTAGTTAACACATTCAACCAAACCTTTTCTTGTTTGTTTTGTTTAGATATAACTTTGGATTAATGATGGAAACCTGAGTAGTAGAATGAATATAGTAAAGTCAATCATGCTGAGTGTTGGTTTCTATAGAAACTTTTTTTTCTTTGTGTAGAACTATTTCTCCTGGGAGCCCTTGAAATTACGCTTTTACTGCTGGTAAGTATTGTCAACTGTTTCAAGCCAAAAGTTAATGAGGACTGAAACTGTAAAACCAAAATATTATTGTTACTCATTCTTATACAATCAGGAATTTTAAATGCCTTTGTTTCTACAGCGGTCAATGAGTAAAGTTTTTACCTGTGGAAGAAATAGCTGGTGATCAAGACAATGAATAAAGTCTGCCATTGCCAGAGCTCATAGTATTCCACCTAACAGCCAGCTAATAGGACAGCTTGCTTTGTCTAGACTAAGGTCTGATTTCTCTGAACCCAATTATATTCAGTCTTTAGAATAAGTACTGCAAATTTTTGAAGAATTGTGTTTGGCTTAATAGATCTATTTATCTGTATTGCTCCTGCTGTATTTGCTTTGGTCTTGGAAAAAAATACTCTACTTTGGAACATACAAGTCAACTAAAAGAACAATATACAAAGAGTCTGCTTGTTTGTGATGCTTTGCCCCAAAGTTTATTTCTCATAAGGAATGTTTTATTTGCTGCAATGAGTGTGAGTAAATTCCCACCCATAGTTGGAGAATGTGGTATTTATCTGGAAGAAACATTTGCCCTTGAATCCTGCACCTTGGTGGTAGTCAGAAGGATGCAAGTCAGCTTTTTGTTCTGGTAGACTAAAAGCCAGCAGAACTCTAGAAACTGCTACTCTGGTCTCCTAAAATAGGATCTGGGCTGTGGAAATGTGGTTAACGAGGCAGCTTTTTCAGGCTAGTATTAATTTGAAAAAGATACTAAATCATGTGCTTCATTCTTAAGTTGTTGATTTTTAGTTATAGTGGGTTTGCTTTTTTTAAAAAAGATCTTAGAATCAATCCATTACATGTCTGGCCCAGTAAGGATTTTCCTGTGCTCAACCAGCACTTGTAGAAATTGTTTTGAATTCCATCGTGTGACAGTTACTGAATAGAGCTCTTCCCATGTGGTTGAAGTGCTTCTCCTCAAGAGGTGGCTAACCTCCGTGTTCCCAGTGAGCTATATTCCTATTGAGGAAGGAGAGCATCCAAAGAGTATTTACCATGCCAACTATCCTAAAAGTGATGTCGGAACTGGGTGGCTCAGAGGAGGTTGGCATTGAGAGGAACCCTTTTGCTTCTAAGTCTGTCCATATTCAGCGCAGGTCCACCATAAGGGGGGGAGAAGAAAAATCTGCGAGCTGTGTGGTGTGCTACTACAAAATCAGTTGGTCATATTCCAAAGGCTGCTGGACAGCTGTGCCTGTCATAAAACTAAGCACCACAAGTGATGCTGAATTGCCGTAGTCTTAGGAGGGAGACCAAGCATTAAATGGGACATGGCATCTGAATGATCTCTTTCTTTTCACGCTCTTGCGGAAGCTCAGAGAAGAGCTGTTAGTGGGATGCTTTGGGAAAATGCAGAAACACTGTGTAACATACCTCTTCTGTGGCTACTTTCTTGTAGCCACAGAAAAGGTATGTTTTACTGTGTATGTTACGCAGTTATTTTAGGCACTGGTTCTGTTGATCCATTTTCTTCAATATTAAGGTTATTTCACGTAAAGAAGGAGTTCACAAAGTAGAAAGATGTTTCATGTTTTACGTCCCCACAGTTACCCTGAGTGAGGTTTTTAAGGGGAAGTGATATGTATTAGACCAACGAACATATTTGGAGAGTGGGAAATAAATGTAATATTTAGCACTCATGGTGCAGATGTAAGAAGTTTCCTCTGCACAAACCTTGCCTTGCTGATGTACTCACAGTACAGGGCCACTGCTATGAACGGTTATCTTATAGACTGTTTTCAGTAATGTTGCCATTAGTAGCTTTCTTATTTTAAAGTACATTTTAAATAGCACTTATTATAATAATTGAGGAGAAAAATGATGTCATCTAGATGGATTGAATGCATAATATATGTAGCGTCTAGGAGGAGATGTAGGAATAAGGCAGAATTCCCTGAGGTTAATGTGTTCAGTATGTTTAAAAAATACACAAATTCCAAAAGAGGACCATCCACAAAATTACAACACATGAGGAAGTCAGAAATGCTTTAGCAGGTCACAGGATCTTTTTTTTTCTTTTTTTTTTTTACTATACTCAAACTGTCTTCAACCATGGCAGGTACTGTATGAAATTTATATATATATATTTATTTATTCTGTCCTATGTTTCCTGATGCCTCTACTTTCAAAGAATTTTAAACAATATAGAATGTCAGCTACCGAACTTCAGTAATATCAGTATTTTTACTATAGCTATGAGTAAAGGGACGTCTTCATCAATCCTTCTATTACGCATTTTAATTGACAGCAATGTAATGCTGTCAATAGTCTTAAAATACTGTATTTAAATTCTTTTCCACTTGGTTGGGACATTCGGAGATTTCTAAATTTTATCAGCATAGATGCTAACTCTCACTATATTTTACAGTTCATAGCTTGAAGAAAAAAATGAGCATCATTCTGTGCTAGAGTGTTGTGGTTCACTGAAAAGGACTTTAAAAGACTGGGAACAACGCAAAAAGAAATCTCTGATCTGTTAAATGTTGTGTGGAGCCTGTACCTCGAGTCATTAGCTGAAGCACTAAAGCACAGGTTATAGTATAACTTGAGATCTTAAAGATACTAAGTTGACTATTCCAATCAAAATGTACATAGTGGTAGAGAACAGAAGGGAAACCATATGTCTAACATGAGCAAATTTTTTCTTAATT
>NW_009648953.1:785267-788582 GCF_000708025.1 Charadrius vociferus
TTTTTCACTGTTGCACCAGCATAGAGGAGTTATACTGAATGGGATTAATACCTGAAATACTTAGACTGTCAGGTGATAGAAATGGCTGCAAGCAATAGGGCCAAAATAGGGTTGATTTCTGGTGAGAAGCACCACTGTTCTCTTTTTCTAGGGAAGAATCTGCTTAGATTTGCACGCCTTGAGTACAATCCTGCCTTTAATTTCTAACCAGTTCATCTGCTGAACGTGCATATGCTGATTTTAATGAGGTCTAAATTAATGCCTCAGCTGATGTAGTGACATTTCTTTAAATATGTAGCCATGCTTCTAAGGGTTTTCAGGTGATGCTGCAGTTTGCTCTTTTGGGATCCTTGGTCAAGACCTACGATTCAGGACTCCCAGTGCTCCCCTGGAAAAAAAATTGTCTTAGTGCATGCCAGTTCATCCTGCTGCGGGCAGGAGGCAGGGTGGTCCTCTCTGCTTTCTCCTGTGCGGGAATTCATTTATAGGGAAGGCTGTGGATTGTGCTGCTATATCTTAACCTTTGTTTTGCTGATGCGATGAGGGCCTCTGGGGTGCGTACTGGTGAGGGAAGGGAGCAGCAAGGGTCAGAGTAATTGGCCAGTCAGGAGAGGAACCTGTGTGCTTTCAGAGACCGAAGCAGCAGTTTGCAGACATCACCAAGGCACCTGCAAAAGGCAGAAGGGATTTGTCCTGTTCTGACTGGTTGACATGTCAGCTCCTGTGGGGCTGTTCTTTTCGCTTCTTTCCTCATGTATTCAAGCCCTGCCAGCCCGTGAGGTGAAGAGCATGGAAGTAGTGTGACCCCCAAAGATGAGCATCACTGCTTTCCCCTGTGTTGGGGGGGGAGAAGCTGTAGCCAGGCTAAGGTCTGACCAGTCTCACTGGGGCCTTCTTAGAGGAAGGCTCCCATCCCCAGCCACTGCCCACTGGGGACTGCTTCCAGGTGTGGAAGGGTTCTTCTGTGCTTCCCTGGATCAGTGGCCTTCCTGTCCTTTGCATGGATATCAGGTTTGGAGAGTTTTAGGTACGTTCCTCTGATAAACAGGAGAGAAAATAATATGGAGGTCTCCAAGCTGATACCTGGAATGGTGTGAATTTACAAATGCAACCCCTGGAGTCAGCTTGGGGTTGAGTATTTTGAAGTATTATTTAAATCTTACTTTTCCAAATCAGTCTTTCACTTACACTACTGGCATAATATGAAGTGAACCTCTCCATTTTGCAGTTTTGGAAAAGCTTTTTCTAAACCATTGTCATTTTGCTGTGTTTCATTCCTTGGTTGTTACTTTGAATGAAATTGAGTGGAATGTAGCTTTGTCCAATGTTTCAGTCACCTAATAACATAGCAGCTTAGCCTGGAAAGCCACGATATCACTGTGGCACTGAATCATCAGCATTTCAGTCACTGTAGTAACAGGACAGAAAGAGGTTGAAGAGGAACGTTTCCTTTTCTATAGAAAGATCTAAACCAAACATCTAAACCAAGTGACCTCTGGGAATTATTTAAGATCTCTGAATCTCTCTGCTTGAATGTCTTTTATTAGCTGCCAGGATGATTGGACTATAATAGATCCAGATTCTGGCTGGTTTTGCAAAGGATCTGAGCTGGAGGATTTTTAGTGACCTCTTAATTTTTTTATTTTTTTTTTTTATTCCGTTTCACTACTCTCTTATGTTTAGGCTTGTATTCTGTTTCAGCCAAGTTTGCAAGTTAAAAATCACAAGTCTAAAAAATCCTAACGGATTATTTCTATAGATACAAAAATCTACAAAATCTTACTGAGCATTTTAGGAAGCTATATTGATTTTTATTTTTTTCTCCACTTAATTTTTTTGGTTATGCTTTGCAGCGTTTCTGCATTGAAGTGCTTAGTCTTTTTCAATGATGCAATTCTCATATGTAAGCTAAGACATCTCTGGCCTTCCATTTCTACATTTTTCAAATTCTCCAACTCTTTAAGGGCATTTGAGTGCAACTGTTGCTTGCTGATTTTCCTGTCTACTCAAACAGTATCGATATCTTAAGGTGCTAATTAATGATGCAGTGTGCGCCATACCTGTGAATTGCCGGTAAAATTCAACAGCCCAAAGGACTTTCAAATCAACACCATCCAGATCATCATCAATAACATCAATAGCTGGGAAATTAAAAAGGTGTAACAGTAAAATTTAGAAAAAGAAGGGATTTACAGATCACTTTCAAACATAGGACCTGCATCGCTCTTAGTTCATAAGGTATCTTAGAGGTATGCAGAAGAAAAGATATGTATTTGTGTGTATGTGTATGCAGGTCATTTAATCCGTGCTTTTCCCAGAAGTGGGGATTGACTGACTGCACAAGAACACAGTTTGACACGGGGCCGGGCTGTGCCTCTGATCTCCGGTGTCATTCACTTCTCTCTCTGTGCAACAGTACCCGAGCAAACTAGGTTTTGGAACCCCATCGTCTGCACTTACACTGAATAAGAGACAGTGGTCATGTAGAAGCAGCAAAGGGAAAAAAAGAAGAGGTGCTGAAGATGGTGGAAAAAATGGATCCTCTGATGTTACGTAGATCAGCTATTGCACAATTCCATGCTAAGTCATCAGAAGGGTATCCTGAACAAAACATTTCTAAAATGAGCCTTTCTAATGCAAGATGCTGGGTTTAATAGTTCTGATATGAGGCATTTTGGCTATGTACTGAAAATGGGCAGGATTAACATAGATTTCTACTAGCCCACCCTGAAGAAAGTGTCTGATGCCCAGTTCTGAAAATCTCAGAGTACATCAAATCGATTTTTGACAGCAAGGCTCTAAAGCAGAGGCAAATCTGGTCATTTAATCCCTTTTGTTTCTGCTAGCTGGCTAACAGAGTGCGTATGAAAAATTGATATAAATTCATTTATTCATGTATTCATGTATTTATATAACCTCATGTTATAAAGAGATCAGAAAATACTCTGCAATGCCATCATACCATATACTAACATATAGCTAGAAGAGGAGTGGAGAGGATTGCTAGTGACAGTCTCTGCAAAAGCTCTTGTATTGTTTTCTTTCCCACCTTTTGTTTCATTTCGGTGTTACTGCTTGTTCTTTGTAATGTCACCTTTCTGGGACAACAGCTGTTGGATGCTGGATCCTTGTGCAATGCCTGACAAACTGGTTTGGTTAACGACTTGAGCCAGGATTATTTATAATTTAGCTTTCTGCAATATTTTTACCCATGCTATTTGAGTAGAATAGAATTTCCCATTCTATCCATTCCATCCCAATCTCAGAAAATGATATGGATAACTCTCCTTCCTCTTTCACTCTTCCTGCCCTGCA
>NW_009648953.1:788631-852760 GCF_000708025.1 Charadrius vociferus
TCCCTCTTCCTGCCCTGCAGACTCAGCATGAAGACTGTCTTGAACAGACATAAATAGTTAGGAAGGAGGCATTTCTTTGGCTGTGTGTCATGCAAAAGAGTGGAATCTGCAACAAACAAAATTATTTCTTCTGCTAGCAAGAAATGCTTGGTTTTGGGTTGTTTGGGTTTTTTTTTTTTTTTTTTCGAAAAAAACCCAACCAAACAAAACAATGCAAGGTGTAAGGATGAGTTCATTCCCTTTAGCTACAACTGCAAGAAATAAGGAATGAAAGCCTTTACATCACTCTCGGAATATATGATTTATTTTCTGTTACCATTTTAAAATGTGTTTGTTGAGTATAGAAGGACAATGTCCAAAATGTTTTATTTTTGAGCTCAGACGTAGGGGAAGTTATTACAATATTAATGACCACCAGGAGGAGCTCACGGTACAGCCTGCAGCGTTAGCTTCTTGCCTCTCAGCTGGTGGGAATTTCACCAAAAAGAGGAGCTTCAAGTCAAACCCCGGTGTGGGCAGCCATCCCCTTAAAGCTGTCACTGCTGGCATTTGACATAGGAATGCACAAAATAAAACTACATCTGGAAAAGGCAGAGGGACCCAAAACAGAGTGCAGGTTGGACAACTTGCCCTGGGCAGATGCTGGGAGGTTAGGGAACGTGATGTTCTATCATGCTACGAATGGCCTCGTCCGTACAGGGGATCCCAGCCTCAAACTTTACCTCCGAAATCTCTATTTTTCCCTTGGTAAACAAGTAAGCTGAGGTAGCATAAAGACCAGCTGGCAACCAGAAAGGAGGAGTGTTCACATGATAGAGTGCTTTTAAAGTTTTAGTAAAGCTCTTTATAGGTGGGTCGGTAACTCCACTCCGCTGACTACTGTGGATGTTCCCAGCTCTCCAAGGGTGGCAGAACACATTTGTAAGTAAAAGGCTGGTAGTTTTTATTGTGGAAGAGGTACTTGATTTCAGAAAGCGCAGAGCTTCACCTTGCAGCTGCTGAGTTTCATCTGTCCAGCACAAAGCAGGACAGAGCCACCAGCACTGAAATTGCTGAGGAAATGATTTTAACAACTTTCTGCAAAACTCCAGGATGAATGAGAAGAACCCACTGTCTGTCACATCTGTTGTGCTTTCTATCTATTTTTGTACTCATTTTAAAATCCAGTATTTAACATTACCTCAGTACTAACCAGTTCTCATTCCACTGAGGCAAGAGACTAACGCCTGTAACCCAGTGACTGTGGGCACCTTTCTTCTTGCTAAAATAAATGAATACTGAACAGAGCCCTTTTATCATGGCCACGTTCTTATCAGACCATTTTCCTTTATATTCCTTCCTTCCCCAGCCATTGTGGAAACACATCCTGCCCAAGGCATCAAAATCCACAATCTGCTGCTTCTTCTATGGAGCCTCTGGATTTTTGCCAATGGGCCCCTTGAGATGGTCCCAGATGCGATTGCTTTTTCTGTGCTACCCTGAAAATATCCGGTAAAAACAAAGGGCTGCACTCACCACAGTTACCGCTTTGGAGGCCAGCACTTCCTCCGCTGTCAGGGATGTATAGTGGGAGATGTTAGTCATGACGTACCCCAGAGTAACCATGACTAAAATGGCAGGGTCACAGTCAAAGGGATATTGCTGCAATAGAATAAAGCCAATCTTTTTATTGCATCTCTCAGCTGTTCCTCAGTTTTACCTCCAGTTCCCATGAAATGAGGAGATGCGTATGGGGTGTCTTTCCCACAGTGTTCTTCTGCGGGGAAAAGGCAGATTCCTTGCACCTACGTTCTGTGTGAAAGATTAGGTTTTAGCACTGCTTTTCTTCAGGGGGAAAAATGCAAACAGTACTATTTTTATTTCAGAGTAACTTGGGCCTAAATAGCAAAACAGCTAATGCCTTAAAATAAAACCAAAATGTTTATTGACTGACTCAATAACGTTTTTGAGGGAATGTTGGAAGAGAGAGGAGGGAAGCGGAAATACCAACTTGTGACGGTTTTTGTGGCTTGAGTTTGTGGAGGTTTAGTGCTGCTTTGGTGGGCTTGGAAATTTTTAGTAGTCCCGTCTGTCAGAAACACGACGTTGTAGTCCTGGTTGTTACTGTCAGTGGTCGAAGATTCCCATGAGATATCATGGGCGTTTTTGAGGGAATGTTGGAGGAGAGAGGAGGGAAGTGGAAATACCAACTTGTGACGGTTTTTGTGGCTTGAGTTTGTGGAGATTTAGTGCTGCTTTGGTGGGCTTGGAAATTTTTAGTAGTCCTGTCTGTCAGAAACACGACGTTGTAGTCCTGGTTGTTACTGTCAGTGGTCGAAGATTCCCATGAGATATCATGGGGATGAAGGTACAGCAAATGCACCTTGCTGCTGGGTTTCCTGGTGTCGTGTCTTGTAACCTTTTTCTTTTTCTTGCTGCTTAGATCTTCCTTGCAGCTTCCCTGCTTTGGTGTAAGTTGCCTAACTCCCAAAGTTCCCTTAGCCTTAGAGTGCCTTTGTCTCCATAAGCGTTTGTGCATGCAGTAAAACATTCAGGAGCATTTTATTAGCCTGTTCATCAATTTTTAGGCATTGGCTCATTGAGGGAGGACAGGTGAGAATCCAGGGTGATCTCTCATGTGAGTCCATGCTTATCGGTTAAAGGCTTTACTTTGGTGTCACAGTAAAGAAAAACTTCAAATGTCTCTTTATTGGGATCCATCTTGCAATTTGTCTGCCACTAAAATGAAGAGATTGGAGAAAAGTGAAACGAAGAGAAATAAAAAGAGAGATCCCAACAAAATACACACAAATCATTCCTCAACTACTCTAGAAAGCCACGTGTTGTTCAGTTGGGCTGAGGAATTGTTACCATCGAAGGCACTTTAAATTAGGAAAAACCTCTGCTCTGCAACTTATTTTCCTAACAGAAAGTAATTCGAGAAAGTTGATGTAGAACTTGTTCCTTGGAGTTTTCAGTGTCTTTTGGAAGAACAGTTATGTAGAAACTGAAATGAATACAGCCTTTCAGGACTGCGACTAATTAGGTGATTCTCCCCGATCTCTCCTCACCAGTCTGCAGATAAATCCAGCCAGCTTTCAGAGATCCAGCTCCTGGCTGTCCTCGGGGCCATGCAGTAAGTTTGTGTCATGTCGGGGATGTGTGGGCATGTTCAATGTGGCCTTCACGTTTATTTCCAGAAACAGAAGTGTATCTCTGTGGCATCTGTTCTGTTAAATATTGACTTTCTATCAACAGTGTTAGAGGTAAGGAACCTCCCTGGAAAAATCAGCTCATGGGGATTTGCATGGCTTTTCTATGGCTGGAGCCATAGAATTTTTTTAATTTGTTTTTTCATTTTAAGTAAATTGGGACAGAGATGCCTTTTGAAGCTTCTCTTTATACCAGGCAGGAACATTGCTTCGACAAAGCATGAGGGCTGATAGTCCTTTGTATGCAAGACTGATAAAGCAGAGTACCTTAGTGACTGATGATCTGAGACCCATTTTAAATGGCATCTGCCTTTTTGTTGTTACTCTTCAGAAATATCCTGACCTTGCAGACTTACAGACAGGCTGTTCTTAACAATATATGCAATGTCAGCCCCAGCCAGAAGCAGATCACCCTCTCTAAGCAGATGTCCTGAAATAAAAGGCCAGAGGTGGCTTGTAAAGGCTTAGTGAGCTTGAGTCCAAAGCAGGATGAAAACTTTCATAGGAGAGGAAAATGCAAGAACTAAATATGATGGTCATTGAAAGACTGGTGATAACACCTTAAATGGATGTTCAACCGAGGATGTAAATACATTCACGCCTTTTGCAAGCACAGCGGTAACACAAAACCAGTCTATAATGGTTTCATGTGGCAGGGGCTTGACTTTTTTTGTGTCAGAAGGAAGACTGCCTGGTCTGGTGTTTTGAGTAACACACTCAAATGCCATTAGGTAAGCTCCGTAACCGTCCTCCTGCCTATCACGTAAGCCTACAGCGTATCTTCTAAGGAGGCAACTTCACTTGAAGTC
Organism: Charadrius vociferus; assembly: GCF_000708025.1. NCBI lineage: Eukaryota > Metazoa > Chordata > Aves > Charadriiformes > Charadriidae > Charadrius > Charadrius vociferus. The sequence goes on from NW_009648953.1 coordinate 792,632, forward strand.
ATTCACTGGATGTCCCATATCAGTTGGGCATCTTTCTGACAGCTAACTGTTTGCGCTGATTTGGCACAGGTGTGAAGTGTTGGGTTTTGATCTGCAGGCCTGGGTCTGTCTAGCTGTAAGTGAGCATAGGTGCTCGCTGGTGCAAATACTTAAGACAGGGAAAGGCAATTGGAGCTGGTTACAGAGATTTTCCACGAAAAGTAGGAAAAGTCATGCTGATAATTTTGGCAAGTTTAAGTAATTAGACTGTAAGAGGGACAAAAATAGGGATATTTCTCAGTTAACTGCTTTACAGAAACTTTGTCTTTCCAATAGGAGGGAGAAGGTTTAGATGAATGGATGTGCATATAAAAATCAGTGTATTGTGGTGCCGTGTCAGAGAATATATATTTTATAAAACAGGGGCTGGAGTATCTTGTCTTTAGACTTCTCCCTGCAGGTGGCTGCTGCCCTGCTGTGGGTGATTTGGCCCATGTGCTGGCACTATGCTGTTTGCTGTGTTTCCAGAGTAAAAGTAAGCTCTGGTGACGTTTTTGGCTGTAAGCTGTTTGTGGACAGGTAGAGAAGAGCCCAGGTCAATTGATGGGAGGAGTGACTCTCAAAGGGCTGACCCATCACTTGATGAATTCCTCCTTAGTCAGGCTCCTTTCATCAGCTTCTCCTCTTCTTGGAGGTCCCAGGTCTGGGATTGCTGCTGACTGCACGAGGGGTAGCAGTACACTTGTTAGCATGAAGCAGAGGGACGGCTCAGGGGCCTGGCAGTCCCCAGCTTCTGGGGTGCAAGCGTGTATGTGACATGGTCCAAGCAAACCAAGCCTTTGCATCTTGTAACAAAATCCTGCGAGGAGGACTTTGCATGTCTATGCTCTTCCTCCTTGCAAACGGTAGGAGAAAGGACATCTCCCAACGAATGTTAGCGATGATTTGTATCTTCATAGAGCTGAACTCTGTGTGGGCCGTCAGGTGCACTGAGCTATTGATTGTGCTGAAATTCTTTTTGTTCTTTTGTTTTGGAGACTTTAATACTAAAGGCAAGTATCGGTCTGGTAACTCTGAGAACTGTAATCTCTTTATCCCATGGGAAAGAAAACAACTGGGCCCCCTCTGCCCATTTATTCCTGAGTACTTCTGCCAAGGCTTCAATGAGGAAACCAAGTGTGTTGGTGGCAGCTCTTGCTCCATCTTTCATACGCTTATGTTCCCCAAACCACAGCAAAGGGGAGATGTGCTATTGCCTAGAGTCATGGAAGTAATGCTGTGCTAAAGACACCAAAAGCAGCTGACTGCAGAGCAGGGACCTCTGCCTGCATCCCCGGGTCCTTGGCAACCTGATAGTTGGCTGTGGTTATTTCATTTCTAGGAAAGAGGCTGATGTTATTGACCCTGAGCTATTATTTGCCTAATGAAATACAGGGAACTAAGGGGTGGGAGCTAGATGTGAAGATCTGCGGCTTGCTGTCTTTCCTCCCTCTCCTTCCCTGGAAGAGTTTTGCAAGAATGCCTCGGCGCTGCCAGAACACTAGTGCCGATGGCTGGTAGCAACGTCCCTGCTCCGAGGGTGACATATCCTGAAATGCTCTGCGTTGCTGTCTGCAGCCCTTACAGACTGAAACCACACGGCTGGAATTTTCTTGCCTGACAGAGGAGCTACAGTCCTAATACTCCAAGGACCTTTGCAGCAAGGCAGCGTTTTGCCAGATGCCCTCAGCCCTTCATTAATGGTCCTACGCAGCCCCTCGCATCTGCGGCCCTGCCTGCGACGCTGAGCCTGGCTGTCAACCCCGGCTTTGCGGTCCAAGCAGAGCATCCTCCCCATTTTGACAGGCCTGCATAGCTCAGAGTGATGCAGTTTAGCAGGCACCGGGGAGGTATGGCCCTGCCCATGTCCTGCCTGCCTTCTCCCCGGGGTGCTGCAAGGGCTCGGCCGCGAGAGCCCGGTGGGCTCTGCCAGACCTGCCTGTTCCAGCAGTTATTGCCGCTGAAGGCAGAGGGAGGGAGGCAGGCCATGTATCAAACGGATTTCTGGATAGCACGGGGTCTTTTGCTGTCAGAAAACCCAACTGAATTTGCAGATCACAAAGAAAATGCCGTCTGCCTCATTAGCGAGCTGCAATCTGTTCCTTCTCTATCCCCCCAGTTATATTCCTCACCAGGGATTTATTGTTCCTTTCCAATCTGATGTTTTAATCTCCCATTCCCTTGTCTTTGCCCCTCTTGTTTCCCTTTCCAGAGCTGCTGCTCTTACTTTTGTCTCTCCTGTCCTTGCCAGCTGGAGTGAGACGCTTCCACGGTGTTGCGCTCAGAAGTGCCTTTAGCTGCCGGCCACTGCCAAAAGAGAGGAGATGCCCTGTAAACACAGCAAATGAAAACGCTGCCAGAGGGCTGCGCAGGTCCTGCCCTTTCGGCAGTGCTCCTGTGGCCAGGCATTAAAAACACAAACTGGCAGGCACGGGCTCTGGGGTTTTCAGGAGACATCATAAACATGGGGGGCTGTTGTATCTGTGCTTGTCCCAAGATGTGTGTAAGACAACTCACATCAAAGTGGAACGAGGAAGGAGAATGTACGTATTTGCATTGCTGCTGCACGCGCAGAGGTGAAGATAGCCAAGGTAGCCATGCTACCTACGTGGTCAACAAGTTCTTACTCTGAAGAACCTACAGCAAAGCAGAAACAAAAATGCCCTGGCTCTTTCTGTGCAGAGATAAATAGTTGCTGGCATCTGAAAGCAAAGCTTTTAGTGACAAGGCCATCTTTCCCTGCAGGTAGAAGCAGTCTGGGAGAAAGGACTGAGACTTACTGCATTTGAAGAGCTCCCAGAAAAGCCTGACAATTACACATTTCGGGACATGTACCCTTATACCAATAACCTAAATAGTTATGCCTAAGGCGGCCAGCGACGTGGTACGGCAGGGACATACTGTTTGCGCTCGAGTGCCAAATCTACATCTCTCCTCTGTGCTCCAATGTCTTCGGCGTGTGCTGTACAACAAGTCCTTTCTCTCCCAGATAGGGACGCGTTTCCTGTGGTTTGTCCTCCGGTGCCTATTTTTCGGCTTTTCCTGCCGAGGGGACACATGCCTCCAGTGATGCCATCAGCTGGAAGAGAGCGAGCGGCCGCAGTGAGCCCGCGTCGCCCCAAGCTTGTCCGTGTTGGCTCCGCGGCCCCGGCGGCGCGTGCCAGGCGTTGTGCAGCTGCAGGGCTCGGCGCCAGCGGCGAGGTCTCTGCCTGCGCCGCAGAATGCCTGATTCAGCAGCAAAATCCCCGAGCTGCCTCCGAGCCCTCCTGGAAAAACCATCTGCAGGCATGCATCCTGCTTGGGTGGGAACATCCAGTGCCGGACGTGCTTGCCAGCTCTCACCGCATCTGCCGCGCGGCGTGCGGCTCCCCAGGGATGGGGCAGCCTCCAAAGGCTTCACCTTGAGCGTCCTGGGCTCCTCGCTGCTTGAGGGCGTGACTGAAGTGCAAGGGTTTGTGTTGCTCTTTCCTTCCTTTCTTGCCCTGAAGGTCTAACCCAAAGCCCACTGAAACTGGGTTGGCTTTCCCGTGTCTTGGGACTGAAATTGCTGCTTCCTTCTCCATCAGCCGCACATCTGTAGTGTTCTGCTAATGCCTTTTTAAAATTGGATTTCCCAGGATAAAAAAAAAAAAAAAAAGATAATAGGGGAGGAGAGGGGGAAAAAGAATGCAATAAACCTAAACATCTAAACCTGCAGTAGTTGGCTGGGGAGGGATGAGATAGTTACAGGGATTGCCTGAACACAATGGCCTGGTGTCCTCTGTACCTGGTGCTGAGTGGCCACAAAAGCACCTGAAGTAGAACCAGTTAAATGCATCTGGGATAATCTCTTAATACTGTTCATACTGCCTTCTCTCTGTTGATATGCAGGGTATATTGCGTCTTCTTTCTGGAAGTGCTTTATGGAAGTACAGCAAGAGGCTTCATGTGTTTTGTGTGTCCGCATGGTGGCACAGTGTACAGCATGTTGGTCTGGGGCTGAATGACACTCACCGTTTGATCTGGAATGGAAACTTTTTCCCAGTGCAAAGCACCAAACTTGTGTTAGAGTGCCTGGCAGGTGGCGGCCAAAGCGACGCCAGGGAAGGAGAAGGTGGCTGTTTGACAGCTGTGGCTGTGATGGGTGAGTACAGGGAGCAATAACGACCATCATCTCTCCCTCCATTTGTCCCCGTGCCTCTCCCTGGCTCATCAGCACTGATGGGCCAGGTCAGCTGCAAGCAGGGGCCGTGCCTGGATGGAAAGCGGCTGGCAGAGACTGGCAGCTCCTGCTGGTTGTGGTGAGGTCTAGGGGTGCTCAGCATCACCACCAGTTGAAAGCAAGCACCCTTGGTGGCCCAGCGGCCCAACTCTACACAGGGCTGAGGAGTATTTCTGACACCTACTTAAATCATCCTGGCTGATCACACTTCAGTCTCAAGCTTTGACAAGCACAGAAGCCCAATCTGGCCAGAGATATTGTGTCCCTGAAAACTCAGCTTTACATGGCGGGGGAGGCCCACGGGCTTCACTGGTGCTGTAACAGGGAGTGAGGGCTTGGCCCCGGCTCTGCAGTTGCTCCCCTTGGAAGTGTTTTTGTATCTCTGGAAGCAGTGTCTCAGCTGGTGCAGATCGTGCTGGTCCCAGGGACATGTGGAGAATATTACATGCTTACATCAATCACAGCATGCCAGTTTATTTTCTTTCTCCTTAGCTGTTTTGTAATGCCTTCCCCATTCAATTGCTAATATTTTTCATAATTATATTTGAGCAGCTGCGTTGGTCCGGAACTTGTACAGATGTCCTGAATTTTGCAGCGTTCTCACTCGCACGGGGCACCTCTCACAAACCACTCGTTCCACGGAGAGGATCCTGCAAGCCAGCCAGCACTGCTGACAGTGCCGCAGCCCCTGCCTGAGGAGTCATCTTCCTCAGGTAAATAGCCTCCTCATCCCACCGCTGCTGGGTGGGCGGTAGTTGTCCTGCGTGGCCTCCCTGTTCTCCTTGTCTTATGTGGCAAGTCTGCTGGGGACAGAAACGAGCAGAGGTTTGAATTGTTGGTACCTGCACAGCAAGTACCCCCAAGATGGAGCTGTGTGGAGAAGACAGGGGCTAGGGATATTCTGGCCAGTATTGTTTTAAGGCACCCAGGAGAGGAGCTGAATTCAGGTGTTCCATGTTCAGGACGGCAGCTCTTTGGTGCTGGCCGCAGTGACACCAAATCCCAGTGCCTCACATGGCTATGGCCCTATCCTGCAACGCACGGTCCTCCCTTCCTCTCTCCACATGTATGCTGTGTCCATGCTGAGCCACAACAACAAGGGGAAGAAAATATGTGGTATTTCTTCCTTTGAGCAGCTGGCAGTAGAGCCTTGCTGGGCTGCCCTGGCCCGGTGCTCAGCACTGTGCACAAAGGAAACCTCCTTCTGAGACACCCCGCAGCACTCAGATTTGCCTCTGAAGCAGGAGACGCAGTGACCTCTATTTCAACATGAATAATCGCAATTGTAGTTCGTGCCCATCCAATGATGCAGGTCTTTATTAGACCTGACTGGGGTCTGTAACCTCTGCTGGCTGGAGGTTCTCCCCGCTGCCGGCATGCTGTGTGAAGTGCTGTTTGTATTTCCTTCTATTCATGCTAACCTTACCTGCCATGAATGATGCAATCATGCGGACAGGAAGAGATCATCGGGAGGTTCAAAGTCCAGGATGGAAAAAGGAGAAAGAGAAAGAAGCGGGGGGGAGGGGAAGAGCCAAAAATAGTTTCCAAGGCTAGAGGTCATTTGGGTGTGGGGCCCAGGGGACATCAGAGACGTACTGGAGCCCATGCTGGAGCCTCCATGTTGGAAGGGAATATCCACTTGGCGCCTTTCACTTGCCTGTAGCTATCTGTGCTTAGGCTATCACAGCCCGCAGCTGTGTTGAGTGCAGTGACTTCAGGGTAACCTGAAGTGAAGTGAGTCTCTGGGGGCTGGTGGAGCCTTGGTTGCCAGAGAGGGAGAGGTGGCAAGGACCATCACCAAAGACAAGTACAGGCTTGTCTGTGCAGGGAGACATGAGGTTGAGCTCCTGCAGGTCTCGGGAGTGGTAGATGGCTGTTAATGACAGCCATAAGGGGTGGCTTGAGACGTTCAGGGTGGACACTGGGAGAAGCTTCTCCCCAGGAGTGTGGTGCAGTGCTGCAACGGGTAACGCAGAGAGGTCAGGGACTCTCTGACCTTAAGGGGTTTTAAGACTGGCTAGACAAAGCCATGGCTGGTCTGAGGTAGTGTTGACAACAGTCCTGCTTATGGGAGGCAGGACCAGAGGCACCCAGAAATTCTTCCTAGCAGATACTTCTATGACTGTACTTACATTAAAATTGAATAAACATGCCCTGGTGTTGACTTAACCTTCCCAGTGAGTGTGTTGATCTGGTTTTGTTGACATGCTCGTTCCTAGAATCTGATTCTCACTAAAAATGACTGAAAATGGGAGGTGGCCTGTATGCTACCTGAAAAAACACGCGAGTAGAGATTTTGATTAGTTTCTGGTGCCATCCTTCAGGCTCTGGGAAAGTTGATGGGGGCTGCACGTTCATGCCTGTCATGACATGATGCCAAATGTCACCCTGTAAGCAAGCTCTATAGATGCAATTATTGGAATAAGACTCCTCCTTGTGGTCAGGAGCCTAATGGTCCTTCAGCGCGTATTTCTGCTGTGTCTTTACACTTCAGCATCTGCTGCAGGTAAAATGGGCTGCAGCTAGTGAGGGCTTGGGCAGTCCACTGCCAGATGTTCATTCCCTCATCTCTTCTAAACCGTGAAATGTAATACTGTGTTTCTGCTTCACTGTGGGCAAAACCCAGGACCTTTGAGGGATTTGTGCGCGCAACTTGGAGATACTCCTTTCAGACCTGGGGTTAAAACTCTGCCTGAGCTGCTCTCAGCATGGATCATACTTCCTTCCCCTCTGATAACTGCCACCCTTAACAAAACCTTCTCCCACTCCCATGCCCCATCAACACCCTTGCTTGGCAGCACAGCCCATACCAACATCTGGGCTAGAGAAGCCCGTAAGTGCTGGCAGGGATGAGCATAAGTCCCATTTTCCTTCTGGCAGGAGGGTTTGCTGTCTTTTTACAAGGCACTGCTCTCTGTTACCTGGGACGGGCCACCAGAAACTCTGGATATGCATTCCTGTATTGTCTCACGGGGGATGAGGTAGAGGTTCTGGTCAGAGAAAACCCTCCTTGTTCCCCTTCCCTCCATCAGAGGAGTGGGGAATGGTGAGCAATTAATCTGAAACTCTGCATAGTAAAATATAAATCCCCATAGCCTGAGAAATTCTGGGTAAGAGCCAGAAAGACTTAACAAGGAAACATGTTCCTTCCAGCATAATTGTATATTTGGCTTACATTTTAATAAATGAGTAACAGCTGAGCAGAGAGGCCAAAAGGAAAGAGTCCCCCCACCCTGAGGTACGTTCAAGGCAGAGTTTGGGCTGCACGTGAGTCAGGTACTGGAGTGGGCATTTAGTGCACAACACTGAGGATTAACTGTGAATTAGACAACTATATAGACAGAGAGTAGTATAGTAATCAGAGTGAGTGGCTAATGTAGGTGTGAAGGGTTGGGTTTTTTTAGTGTTTAAATTTTCTTTCGGATTCCCTGAAGGCAGGAAGAGAAGGAACAAAGCCAGGCACTGTGGTCGAGCCTTAGGGGAGCTGGGGGCCTGGGGTGATAAATCAGCAGCATTGCAGTGAGATTAAGAGGGAAACTAGTGTAATATATGAAGCAATATGGAAAGAGGAGTTTTATTACTACAGTCAGCTCTGAAAGGATTCAGTTCCAGATGGTTAAAGCAATCAGGAACCCCCATCAGATAGAGCCCAGCAGCTGACAATAGCAGAAGCAGAGAAGGGTTTCCTCTGCACCCAGAAAGGGTTTCAGCTGGAGAGAGCTGTCTCCATAGCAGGACAAAACAGCTTGCATTGGTGGAGAACTTCCTCTTTGTGAGGAAAGCTGGTGACAAGCATGGCCATTTTGGAATGGCCCTCCCTCCATGTCTTGTTCTTGCAGAACTTTTCTGGGAAGGCTTTGAGATCAGTTTGCTGCTCAGAAGCAAATGCACCAGGTGGTTCTGGGTGATGGTGCCACTGGCCTAACGTTGATGGGTATATTGGCCTTGATAAAGCCCCCCACTGCAGCAGCTCCACTGACTGACAGCCCCAGGGATGGGTGGTGGTTCAGCACCCACTACACCATGATGGGGACCCATGTTGCCCAGGGAGCAGCTTGAAGCTGTTAAACTTGTTTCTGATAAACCTCCAGGCAGTGGCTAAGAAGCAATATCTTTTATAGGTCTCAGGCAGGGCAAGGGGTAAAACAAAGACCTGGTTCATGGAGGAATTTCTCCTGGATGAGGGAGGGCTGTCAGGCATTGGCACTGCCCAACTCCACGTCGAAGGCAGGCTAACCCTCAGACTGCAGCACTGATGCAGCACAACAGATTGTTGGGAGGAGGGGGGATGTTGCTCTGTTACGGGGCCATTTTTTATTGATTTGAAACGGTTAAGAAGAATTCTCATTTGGGGAAATTTTGGCCCTACTTTGCTACAGCATCAGACTTCTCTGTTGGATCTCTTCTACTACAAATGTTTAGATTTATTTTTGTTTGTGTTCTGTCTTAGGCAGCTAAGAAAACAGTTTCAAATAGGACAAATTGTCTTGTTCCAGGGAGGAGGTCTGATCTAGAGAGTGAAAACAGCTTGCTACTTGGAGTGCTGTCCGCAAAAGAACAAAGCTCTAAGGACAGTTCCCTACGCTGTGCCCCACGAGAGATAGTATAAAGCCAAGACATTGGCCTCAGGAAACACTACTATGTTCGACAATCCCCTTTGTGGCTTTTTTTCCTAGGATTTATGTGCCCCAGTGACTGGTCCTCTGGATGTTGCTCCTTTGGGGATGATGGGCAGGAAGGCAAATGCCTGGGGTATCCCCTCCTCCTGCTTGTAAGGAAGGGGAATTGTGTTAGTTCATTTCACAGGGATGCTGGTGCACCTTTCTGATAGTCTTTAATAGCTGGTGCTGCAGAAGAAGAGTTGAGTCTTTTGATCAGGTGTGATCTCTCCTGTATTTGTATTTTGCTTGTCACTGGCAATATGAAAGGAAGAAATGCTCATGCAAGAGCCAACGTTCCTGCAAAACATTCACGGAGTATCAGTTCTGGATGCACACAAGTGTTGAGTTTCTTGTGGCAGTTGGATGGAGAGTTACACTCGGATGCTTAGAAAAGTCAGATGACATCATATGATCTGTACATCTTGTGAAAATGAATCAGTGCTACTATTATTAAAACATCTCCACTTGTAATGGCTGCTTTGGCAGACTGGTTGTAATTAAGAGTTTTAAACTTGGTGTAGGATATAAATCCTGGTAGGAAGGAACTCTAAAAACTACAGGAATTTTGCTGCTTGAAACCCAGGCTCAGTTTAGTCCAATTTCTAGCCAAAGAGCCAAAGTGTGGATTCAACACTTTCAGGTTTTCAATTAAAAGGTCATCATCACATCATCAAGAGGTTCAGACTCACCACATCATTCTGTTTTCCAGAAAAAGTCACTCTTACCCAAAGGACAACTGAAAATGCCTAAATGAGATGATAGAAGTGGTAAGGGTGACCTGAGCCAAGAACCATTTTGCTGTCAAGGCTTAAAAAAATATTTTCATTAAGAAAGAAATGTTGGGAAATGGCAGTCTTTTGATAGACAGCTCACGAGACTAAATCTGTAAAACTCTAGAAAGAGGAGCTGGTGGAAATTATTCTTACATTTACACCTAGGGCAATCACCCTGGATTTATTACTACATCTCGGGCTGCAAGCCTGAGGCTGATTTATTAACTACTGTCCCTTTTGGTTTCTCATCCAGGGTGGTAAACCAGCTGTAGAAAGCTGAAAAGAAATTGAGCTGCACGTCTTGTCTTTTCAGCCTGTTTCTTGTGTTCATTTTGGTCTATAAACAAACATCTCTCAGGTCTCCTAAATGGATTTTCTGATCGAGTTCCCAGAACAGACCACCACCAGTCTCATTAAAGCTTATTTATGCTACTTTCATGCATGAATAAAAAAGCTCCCATTCACTGCTGATTTTCTTTAGTTAGATCCTGTGCCTTGTGGTGGACATTGAATTGGAGTGACATTTTTGGCACCGAAAAAAAAAAAATAAATAGTGGGACTGTGGAGAACAGTTTGATGGCTGCATCTTTTGCAGTAGGAAAAGGAAGGGGTTAACCTGTTCTTGGCTGTATGGTATTGATTGAGGCCCATGCAAAGAAAATACAGCTGTAAATAGTTAGGAGTATTCCCTAGTAGCTTTTTTTCCTTTTTTTTGGGTAAGTCATTGAACTGGGACTCTGGAAGTATGACCTGTTTCCCAGGGATGCCACCCGCTTCCTGCGCGATAGGAGGAGGAAGGTCACTAGTTGCTCTAGGTCTCTGCTCCCCAGCTGAGAATGATGCTTTCTCCCTCCTCTGCTTTTTCCAACTTGCTTGTTTATATCGCCCGCTTTTCAGCAGAGTAACATCCACTCTGCCTGCGTGCTGATCATGATGGGTCTTGCTCTCAGCTTGGCCTCTAAACACCGCTACGAATAACAAAATATGACTTTCCCTTTACGCTTATCTCCTCCATCTCCACCCATGCTGCAGTGCCTGTGAGGTAAGACTAACAGCTAAAAATAAATAAACAATAAAAAAGAAATCTGTCAGGATGAAGAACAAGGGAGTAAAGATCCAGCAGGTGTGAGAAGTTGTGAAATGGGTTTGTTTTTCTCCCGTCCTGCTGGCTGATGATCTCGTGCAAAGTTAGTGCGTTTCGGGAAGAGAAGGATTTGTGCCTGTCCTTTAAGTCAAAAGGGTGAACAAAAAGCAGCTTTGTGTGTTTCCTTTGTGCTAAGCACATTGTGAATATTCTTAAGCATTGCCACAAGGATTAACATCTCTGCATTTTAATGTGCCTGGTGCTGGAATGTAGCTGGGAAGCGGAGCAGGCAGGAACGGTCTCTCCAGGCGGTGGGCTCTGCTAGGTGTCTCTTTGAAGTGCTATTCAATAGCTTTCTGTTACTCTTTCTTTTTTTTTGTTTCCCTCTCTTTTTTCTCCCCCCTCCTTCAAACAGCTTCTGGAACAAATCCTGACAGCTTTCACATTTCTGAAATTTACTGGACTGGACTGTTTCATCTCCAAATACTTTTGCATGGCAGTAGTATGAAAAAAAAACAAACGCATGTGGACAGAAGTATGGAGTTTGGTATTTACTTTGGATCATTAACCTGGTCTGTAAATTTGACTTCATCTCTCCTTTTTTTTTTTTGTTCCTCCCCCAGCTTTGTGTAATTTCAGAGCCCGCGAAGAGACGCTGTCGTTTGCTGCTTCGGGATCCCAGCAAGAAATGGGAGTCTGATGGATTGTAAATGCACCTGCTTTGTTTAAAACCCAGCCAAACAGATAAGTGCCCTTTTAATTATATCACAACAGCATTTTAGGTGTAGCTGTGCCCAACATCTCTCTTCAGTTTGGTTTCAATTCGGTGAGCCCCCTGTGTTTCACCATTGCAAACGAATGCTCTGTGGTTCTCCTTTCGGCTGAGAAATCCCAGACAATATTGGTATTTCACGTGAGCTAATTAATTAGCAGCTGAGCGAACTGCAGCTGATGACTCGGGAAGCTCCCGGGGGTCTTTCCCTGCCCTTCTGGAGCCGCTGTCTCCAGCAGCCTGTGAGGTTTTGGGACTCCGAGAAGCAGCTCTGCGGGACCAGACGAGGCTGATGTGACCCATCTGAGCCTTAAGGAGCCCTCCGGGACTCATTAGAGGTTTAATAACTAAACTTGGCTGGTTTGATTGAGAAGATGCTTGTGCAGGCTTGGCGCGATCTCAGAGAAACCGGTTAACGCTGCTGGCAGGAGAGAGGGCTTTCTGCATGTGCTATTCAGATGTGTGCAGAGAAAGTGATAACCCCCACTTCTTCCTGCCGCTTTCCAGGTGGGAAAATAGCCGGGGATGGGGGAGAGAAGCCCTTAGTTATACCGAGTTTATACAGGGCATACAAAGAGGCACTGTGGGTGAGTGGGAACAAGAATTTTCCCCTTGAAGTTGTGGGGACATTTGTATCTATGGATGGAATACACACTATTGAGAAAATAATTTCTGGCTGCTTAGATCTGCTTCTGTAGGTGACCGCTGCCTGCTCTTGGACACATTACTGCAATTACTAAATCATTTAAGAAATCCATAAAATATGGTCTCATGTACAGTGCAATCATATACAGCCATGGGGCTGGGGCAAATATTCACTATACCTGCAATTTACTGCCTTAGAATAATGAAAAAATCACTAAAGCTGAGTGTGTGAGCATTGGAGGGGATGTGTGGCAGGAGGAGGGACAGGAGCCAAATTACCTACTCAAGAACTGTCTTGTCTGCTTGACCAGGGTTAATTAGCAGTGTAAAATATCTACCTTGCTGTTAGGGAAACTACAAACAGGTTTGCTACGGCAAATTAGGCTGTTGTAAATGATGTGAATTCATCTTACCTACCTAAACAGAAGGTGAGTTTCTTGGTGAAGGTGCCAGCCTAGGACCGAGAGAGACTGGAGAGATGAGATGGTGCAGTAGGAGGTTACTGCAGCGCGAGAGAACTGGATCTAGATCAACTCGTGTGATCCCTGGAGTGTCTGAAGTTCCCTCTTTTCCAGGAAAAACTTCACTCCTGCTGTTATTACCGAGAAAGTTTTCATACTAATAGAAGAAACAACATGTCTGATATCAATGACTGTGCTCTGTCTTACAATTGTACGCAGTACTTATTCTTGACTCTTCAATGCTCTGATAGGAAAAAAGGCTCGACAGTACATTAAGAAACACTGATAAAATGAAGCCCTAGTGAGAAAATCTGGGTTTGTTCATTCAGCAAAGATGGATAGGAAGTAAAAAAAGCTTAAATCATCTGTGTACCCTAATTAACAGAGCTCTTTGCTCCTCAAGAAAAAGAATATTTTTTTTTTTAAACTCGGAGATCCTCAAAGTCTTGATTATTAGGTCTCCGACTTAAAATCTGCTTTCTTCCAGTGTACTGATATCAACATTCCCACAAATCAGGTCGCATTAAATTAACCCTAATCTGGCCAGTTCCAGTCTCGGCATCAAAGCTGAATTTGGAAATCATATCCTGAAGTGTGGCCCGCAACTTGTCATGCTCTGTGCTCCTTGGCAGAAGAGGCAGAAAACATGTACAGTCCCTCTCTGGAGCTGTACCGATGTGAGAGATGATACCGAGTGTGTTATATGCACCTGTGGTTTGGTTGGGGCATCCAGCAGCTGAGAACAGATTCAACAAATCTTGATGGGTTTCTTTGAAAAATCTTGTCCAGAAAAGAAGACCCCTGAATCCCTAACTCTTTCCTTGTCTTACAGGTGAGCCTTGAGAACACTTGGGAGACCATAGCTCCTGAATGCATGACTTTCTCCCGGAATTAGAAGAAAGCCATGGTGAAAGACAAGAAAGAAGAGGAGGCCGTCTTTCTGAGGAAAAAGATAACTTTGGTGAGGGCTTTCTCTCTCCTCATCGGCAGCATGGTTGGCAGCGGCATCTTTATCTCCCCAAAAGGAGTACTGAAAAACTCCGGCAGCGTGGGTTTCTCCCTGGTTGTCTGGTTTGCCTGTGGGCTCCTCTCAATGTTCGGTGAGTGGTGGTGAGCTTTGTCAGCCTTTGCTTTGCAGCTGGGAGGTGAGGGTAGCCAGTACATTTTTATGTATAAAAAGCTGGGAGCAGAAACGACCAAAATTTCCCTGTTCCTACCGCAACAGAAACAAAGGTTTAACAAACCTGAGGTGTTCACCAGGGGTCTTTAGTTCAAAAGAACTGAGAAAATCCCAGCACTTATGGTCTGTGACCACAAAATCATGTGTGAGTCCAGGGCAGAGGAGTGACAATGACTGCAGATGGAGATAGTGTGGTCTCTGCCAGGAAAGCTGGGAGACAATGTAAGGTGGAAGGGAGATGTAGGCATCTAAAAGGCACTTGTGAGTCTGAGGGCTGTGCAGTGGTTTTCATAGACCCAGTGAAAAGGGCAAGAAGTGACAGTCTTACCAGGCTGTAAGGGATCCCCTTTCTGTCGTGAGGACAGAGAAGCGCTAGAGCAGATTGCCTGGGGAGCTGCAGAATATCCACCAGCCGTGGGTGGGTGTCTGGGTGTCTGTCAGAAATGGTTTGGATATGTCTGATGCTGCCTTGGAGCACGAGATGGAGAAGATCAGTTCAGCCCTACTTTCTGTGCGTTACCCTTGGCTTGGTTTCTGGCATTTAATACCAGTGTTTTCTCACAAAGAGTGGACTTTTTGATGACAGTTTCATTCTAGTTCTTCTGAAATAATGTAGCTCTTAAAGTTACGATGGATAAAATGTATGGTTTTTAGTTTCCTTCATTAAGGGTATAAAATCAGCACTTCAGAAATGCTCTAAAGGTGCTGTTAGGAGAACTACAAGACCTCCCAGCTCTGAGGAGAAATTTGATGTTTCTTTTAGTGGGTGACTTTAAAGTTCTTCTTCTGTCATAACTTAGAAAAAAAACCAAAAAAAACCAAGAAAGGAGAAATGCTCCATGTGGAAAAAAAAACACAACACTTTGGCACTGTGACATGTACATGCAAGTTTAGAAATCAAGACATTAAATTGTTAATAAGCCAACAAGTGCAGTTCTTGCTCTTAGCATATGCGTACTGACGTTTCACGTTGTAGCCTATGTGTGGTTGGTTGGCGAATAATATACTTTTGCTTAAAGAAAATCTTAAAATACACTGTGAGCATGGTATTTCTTCTAACTGAGCAGAGCAATACATGATAACGTGTGTGCTGATCAAATAGCCCAAGCTTTGCAGTTGGAAAGGTTTCTTTCTGAGTTGCACCCTTTGACAGACTCTGCTGGAAGGGCCTTGGGAGTCTTTTTATCAAGTAATTGTATTTTGTAGCCAAATTTGTTGGTTTGTTCTTGCCTTTTATCAGCTTGATGACCGCCCCTGATCATTTCGCTGACACTTGTTTTGCAGTACATTAAAAAGGCCTGCTTTCTTTTGTGCTTTTTTTTTCTTTCAAGTACAGCAATTATACGAGTCCCATAGCAGGAGTTCAGCAAAGCACTTACACACGTGCTTGAAGTACGTAAAGAGACCCACTGGAATAAATGAGATGAGGTGTCTGCCTATATTTGACGCTTTGAACAGGGTTTCTGCACAAATTTGTCAACAGAGAGGCAGGAAAAATTGGGGTCCTCACTACCGGCATCACCTGAATATGGCCCGGTCATCACGGGACTTGGAAGCATGGTCATATCACTGCTGGGTTCCTCTGTGCTCTCCCTCCACAGCCGCCTGAGCTGGGCAAACAAGTAGATAGCGCAGCTAGAGATGGTCTTAGCCCACAGGGTGACGTCCCAATAGAGCTCAGCCTCATTGCGAGGGGAGTTGTGCTCAAAAAAGTGAAGTGTTTTATGATTTCTTTTGGTGAACAGAAGATATTCAACCTTGCAAGTGAATCCAGTGTAGAGAGGACTTAAGATGCGTACTTAGACCCCTTCAAACGGCATGGTGAATTGCTCTATAGAGAAAATACAGATGGATTTTTTTTTTTGGCACAGACAGAGGCATAAAGGTTTCTATCCGTTCGCCTGAAAGTTTTAAGCTGTCTTCTCCGGCACACCTCTCCCAGGGTTTCTTGTTGTGCTCCGGCGCAGGGGCAGGGAGGTGCAGGGACCTTTGTCAAGGCAGGAGCAGGCAGTGCCCAGGTCTGTCGGTACACTCGTACATGAACATGTGAGAAGAGACCGACTGAGCCTCTCACGTGGATGCTTCCCTTGCTCTGTACCATCGGGGCTGTCTCCTCCGGTGGCAGGTCTTCCCTCTCAGAGGAGACAGCCTGCCATGTCCTCTGTCTGGTGTCTTTGAACAAAGGGAGGGATTTATATGCAGATGTAGGATAAGGACATGGGAACTGTGGTCTGTGATCAAAAATGTGATTGAAATGCCCAGTTCAGTGACGGCTTGCCCACTTAGCTGCTCTAACTGCTTTGTAAGCACCATTTCACCAGTCTAACTGTGAGGAGAAGCAAGAACCCAAACCTCCAGGACGTTTTTTGAAAGAAACCTCTTGTAGCTTAGTGCAACATTTCTATCGCACGCCTTTCCCTGTAACTTCCATGGAAAAGTTGTATCG
Source organism: Charadrius vociferus (assembly GCF_000708025.1). Taxonomy (NCBI): domain Eukaryota; kingdom Metazoa; phylum Chordata; class Aves; order Charadriiformes; family Charadriidae; genus Charadrius; species Charadrius vociferus. The sequence continues at coordinate 808,873 of NW_009648953.1, forward strand.
TTAACCAGAAAATGGAGAATTTCTTTCCTTCTGACAGAAAAGTCAATTACTTCAAAACTTCAAAACACTGTAGCACACAAAATAGGGAAGAGTGGTTCTGCTTACCCCCTTTTTCTTCCTCTAATTCACTACTTATTTTAAACAGATTCATTCAATCCCTGAAAAGTCACACAGAAAAGAGAAAACCCATGGGATGATTTACTCAGTGCATTTCTACCTGAACTTTTCCAGGTGCCTTGTGTTATGCAGAGCTTGGAACAAGAATCACCAAGTCTGGAGGACATTATATCTACATTTTGGAGACATTAGGGCCTCTGCCAAGTTTCTTATTCCTGTGGGCAGAGTTTTTTGCTATCAGGTAAGAGGTTTTGTTTGTTTGCCTTCTTCTGGATGCTGTGATGATTTAAAAAAACAAGTTATGTTGCCAGGTAATAGTCCAGGCAGTTTGTAAAGGAAAGAGAAGAAACAATCTGAACAACTTTTAAAGATTTTCAGTGATAAAAGAAAGAAGGCATAATGGGTAAATAGTTACACGTGTTCAATGTGATCTGTACTTGAAGAATATCACTCTTCTCCCCTGGCAGCTGGTGTCCTCCAAGAGCCATGGTATTATTCAGAGACTGGCAATAGATGCCAGATTATTTCAGATCTTCTGTTTTCATGGTGAAACTTTTTCAGATTCTCCTGTGGAGACAACTTTCTGACTTAGTCCTTAGTTAAATATTATTTTAGAAAATTGTAAATGACTTCTTTTTTAACTTCAAAAAGAAAGTCCTCACATCTCAATAGCCTGTGTCCTTCAAGTAAGCTGAGTTGAAGCATGACATATGAACCACACTGCATTGCTCAGTACCATTAATCTCAACTTTTGCTTTCAAGTTGGGAATGAATCTTTTTGCAGCATGTGATTTTCAACCCGTTTACTGAGAAAAACCTATGAAAAAGACTGCAGGAATTCACGATATGCATGGGAGAGCAGCATTAAGCTGGGTGGGGAAACATCCCCCCCCCCCCCCGAGTATTGTGCAGTTTTACATCACGCCATATTTTTGCTGTCCACAGACCACAGTTTGTGCTCGATTTCTACCCCCAGGCCTGCCAACAGTGCTGTGGTTTCTTTGGCGTTTGGCCGCTACATGCTGGAGCCGTTTTTTGCCCCCTGTGCAGCCCCTGTCCCTGCTGTGAAGCTCGTGTCTCTCCTGGGGTACTGTAAGTACTAACTTTTACTGGACTGCCAATCTCGGAGCCTCTCTGCCCCAGACCGGGGGCACTTATGGGGACACCTTCTGGGATAACTGTGGGATCGGATTCCAGTCTTACCTCCTTGCACACCCAAAACTTCTTGATGCAAGGCACTGGTTTGGGGCCACTGTATTCTCCAAGGAGGAGGATGGGCCTCCTGGTCAACCAGCTGGAGCCCTGGGGATTGTGCCAAGTATGGGAGCAGAAACTCTCCATGTATAATTGTGCAAATGCCACCCGGGTTGAGGCTGTGAGGCTCAAGGTTTTGGACTCCTCACCTGGTGCCTGTGAAGCTCTCCTGCCTGCTCTGGGTTGGTGTGTGCTGGCACAGGGACTGCTGTGAAGGAGGCTGCTGAGACCTCCCTGCAAATTCACACCTTCCCCCCAGGCAGACGTGGATCTCCCGACAGGAACCAGGCTCCTGGTCCTTCTTAGGAGCATAACTCAGCTCCCCCTTCGAGCGCTGTATGCTGGGCCTCACCTGTAGTGTTTTCTGACATCTCTCACCCCGATCATCCTCTCTGTAAACACGCAGCCTTCTCCCTGGCATCCCCAGAGCAGGGAGCGCTGCTGTCTTTTCTCCTGCGTGCATCAAGCATGGGCTACAGCTGTAGCAGTGTGGTCTCCTCTCCAGACATGGTCCTCACCCTCAATTCCTGGAGCGTCACCTGGAGTGCCCGGCTGCAGACGGCTCTCTCCATCGTCAAACTCCTGGCTCTTGCACTCATCATCGTGCCGGGGATGATGCTGCTGGCCCAGGGTAGGTGTGCTGCTGCGTGGCTGAGCGAGGGGGCTCGACATACTCACTTCTCACGGCTTTTATCGGGCCCTAGTGACAAGTGTGGTACTCCTTTAGCTGGCAGGAGCTTTTTCTGCTTGCGTGCTGGATGTGAATTAGCTGGGAGCTGAGACCAGGGTAGTTGGCGCTAAGCTGCATCATTGCACTGGGCCGATGCACCGGGCTCAGCTGTGCTTTCTCCAAAACTGAGCGAACCTCAGTGCCCGAGGCTGTGTGAGCCTACCCAGGGTCATGCAGGCACCTTCCTCTGTGGATGGTCTTTCTTCGGTGTCAGACTTGCCTCTTTTCAGCGTGGCTCAAAATCCTTCCAAAGCAGCACAAATTTGATGGACATCAGGGATGTGTGACAGCATCCCATGGTGATCCGAACTAGTCACAGCTGTGCAATGAGTCACCAGCCCTCAGCTGAGGCCTGGTAACTGCATCCCTAACCTTTCTGTGCCTGAAGCTAATGTTTTTTACCTCCTAATAGAGATGGGCAGTAACTTAGTAAACTTATGATGGACTCGCACAGGATTGCATACTCACATGCAGAGTGGGGGGAAAAAAACCCCTACCAGTAGTATCTTCTGGGAATGGTACAAGAGCATTGGCTTTAATCCAAGCCTCAGTTTATAGAAAAGCCCAAGGCATTCCCACTCAAGGGATGAAGCCTGCTCCCTCTTCATGCTATTACCTTGCTCTGCAGAGGAAACAACGCAGGCAGCAGGCTCCACGTTTCGGTTTCTTTTTGATGTCTGGAGCTGGCTCCTTTGAACGTGCAAAGATCCCCTCGGGCTGGCAGCACTTCTGAACTGAAGGACTGCCCTGCAGCTAGATATCCTGAGCTATTATCGTTAGGAATGCCTTTAAATGACAATCTGGAGCCCTGGCACCCGTCCTCCAGTGAGGAGGATAAGTGCCGGTGACATCTGGAGGGAGAATTCACCAAGAGACCCCAATATGACAGGTTGTATTTAATGTGACACATGGGGGACTGTAAATCACTCATTAATGTATTGCAGACAATAAATCCTTTTTATGTGCCATCACTTACCAGCAGTCATTTTAGAACATAAAAAGACTATCCTGTCCCATATTTTGGTTTAGTTTTATTCAAATCTATTTTCTTTTTTTACTTGGGGATTTTTTTTGTGCTTAAAAGTCAGTCTTGTGCTTTTAAATCAGTTTGCCTGATTTCCTTGCCTTGGTCTACTTTGTTTTGGTTACACTCTTGTCCTTTCCTCTGCCACTATCTTCCCTTTGGCTCGGGTTTGTTTTAAAGACTTGCTGGGCCAGTGTTTCAAACCCAAATGCCCAAATCTCGTCACAGAGCTCCTTGCAGAGGCACCTCCATAGAAGTGGCCTGACTTCCTCCATGTGCCTCGTGCCATTTCATCCCTTTTCTGCCAAAGCCCAACTAGGTGAGCTCCGCACTTTCTACTTTTAAAGAGACTTTGAAACAGAGAACTGAATGTTGATGCGGCACCAAACCTTGGGCTACCCAGATTTGACAATGTTGGAAATACAACTCCTTTTGACTGTGTTTTTTATCGGTCTTACTTTGAATGAGAGGCCATTAGGTGTTTCTCCTCTTCCCTAGTTTTTGGGGGTTTTTTTGAGTTTGATAAAATATGGTTCATATCCAAAATCATAGAATTATCTAGGTTGGAAGGGACCTTTAAGATCATCAAGTCCAACCATCAGCCTAACACTGCCAAACCACTAAACCATGTCCCTAAGCACCACGTCAACCGGTCTTTTAATATCTCCAGTATCCTGACTTTGATTTTCATTTGTTTGTTTGTCTTGCTGTTGTTATTTCAAGCAGAGAACTTTTAGGAAAATTGGGGGAGTTAGTAAAATGGGATCTCTCTCTGAGCCACCTCTACTTTTCAAATTTTATTTGCTTTGCCCTCTGTGTCCTCAGTCCCTCCTCCTGCAGGCGAGCCGTGGCGGCTGGCAGGGGCGACAGGCAGGGAGTGTGCCTGGAGTGGGGGGCCGGGATGGCAGTCCCCGCTCCCTCCTCCACCCCGGTTCCCATGCTCCGGCCAGCATGGGGCTGGGGTCAGCGCTCCGGCAGCGGGATCAGGAGAGAGCACAGCGAGAGATGAATTAGCTGCCTCGTTGGCTGCACCACATCAAAGAGGAGTATGCATCCAGCTGCTTAGGGAGCTGGGAGGGGGGGACAAGTAGGATCAACCTGGTGAATTAATTTTGGGCCTAAAGAAAGGACAGGACAACTTGGGTCCTCTCATCTCCACAATCTGCCATTCCCACAGCAGGCTCTGTCTGAAACAGAACCAGCTGCTGCCGTTGCTGTTCCTGAAATGTCTCCTGTAGCTGGACGGGGGACATTTTTGTTCTGTCACTGTGAAGTAAACGCGTCAGCACAGCACTGCAAATTAAAGCAATGAAACAAATCTGAATACCTGGCTCCAAGGAAGTCACAAACACTCTTCCCACATCTGGGCAAGAAGTACAAGGGGTGTTATGCCGTGGGAAGGAAGCTCATCTCTGACATTTCCCTGCTCCGTGTCTGTTTGTTTCTCTCTTCTTCAGGCCACACTGAAAACTTCCAGGATGCTTTTGACAGACGGTCGCTGGTTTTGGATAAGCTGCCCCTGGCTTTTTACGCAGGCATGTTTGCGTATTCAGGCTGGTAGGTGTGACAGGAGGGTGTTTCATGGGCAGCAGACTGATGCCTGAGACACAGCTCAAACTCTCTCCCTGTCTTTTCCCATCGTGCAGGTTTCAGACCAGCTTTGTGCGTGAAGAGTTGGTCAGACCTGAACGGTAAGGCTGGGAAGAAGTCATCTTGGGTTACCAGCATCTGGGGTACCACAGCTTTCCCAAATGCAGTATAGGAGGAAATAAGTTTGTGGGTTCACCTAACCAAAGCCAGCTGCAATCTGCAGTAGTAGTGTGCATAAGAAGGGATAACAGCTTGTTCCTTGTGGGTCTCTCTTCCTCTTGTAGAAATATCCCGCTGGCTGTCATCGTGTCTGTGATCACAGTAATTGTGGGGTACATGCTCACCAATGTCTCCTATTACACGGTCCTGGGAACGCAAGACGTTCTGGCTTCTCCTGCTGTGGCTGTGGTGAGTTGTTACCCCTACCATCATCCTTCTTCAGTGTGGTCAGCTTATGCTGAAGGAGTGGTCGTGGCAAGTGTTTTGGAGATGGTTTTCCAATAAAATGCTTTATTGCTTTCTCATTTCTCTGGATTATTGGGCAACAGTAACTTCTAGTCTTGCCTAAAAGGTAATGAAAAATAACCTGCAGATGACAGTAGAAAAGGCAAGACTTATGAGTTATATTTTACTCCTTTGATGGAGGAAGTTATCTTTCTTTTGAATCTGATGTTTTCTAGAGATCACCACATCTTCCTAAAGTCACACTTGCTCTTCCTTCAGAGCTTTGTGCAGCGAGCCTTCAAAAGCCTGATCTCCGTGGTCCCTGTCCTTGTCGCACTGTCCTGCTTTGGAACCATGAATGGAGGAATCTTCACGTTTTCAAGGTCACATCCCTAAGAATTTATTACTCTTTTGGCTTACTGAATCAGAGGGAAGCACCAGCGACCTGTGCAACAGCCCACCCACGTGATGGTATTTTAACCACTCTTGTGGGAAAAATAAGGCCTTTGACTCCCAGGATGTCAAATACTGGATGATCCCTGTTGGCTAAGAGTCTACCCTTTCTATTTCTGGCCAGGTCTAGACTTTGGTACCTAGGGCTGGTCTCACAAACAAAGATTTTTATCTTCTCCCTGCACCCTTCAGTTTAAATCCCCAGTTTAAAGTGAAATGTCAATGTTTCTGGTGAACTAGAGGCTTTGTTGATGTTGGCAGCTGCTCAGTGAGACCGAGTCTTCTTTTGCCGGGTTGACCCAGCTGCTCTGCTGCAGGGCACAGGGTCCCTCTGTTGTGAGGATCTCTGGCCAAAGGCAAACTCTCCCTCGAGGACTTTGCTTTGAGGTCAGTGAAATGTTATCTGGGATGGGCTATTCCTAAAGCAATAGTTGAGGCTCAACAAGTCTTGTTGTAGCAATAAGAAAAGCTTTGTTCTGTGGAAAAACTATCTTGCCAGCTTCACTGGCTACTACACTGCATGTCCTTATGGGAGTCTTGGAATTGGAGAGGAGGGCAGAACTTATGGAGAAGCACGTCGTGCTGGTCCCGAGGAGCTAAGCGAACTCTCTGGAGCTGGTTCTGTTCCACAGCTTTGATTGCAAAAGGAAAAATCAGTTGATATGAAAGGGATGTTTCATAGCACAAAAGCTAGTGAGTTATTTGATCCACTGCCCTGAAGTCCTGTATTAAATACAGGTGCGGAAAATCCTCCCTGTTTGCTCCTCTAGATAGTGGTTTCCTTGGACGACGAGAAGTCCCTAGACAGCACAGAGTTTCTGCGTGTCCCTATCGCCTTTCTCTCCCCCATCCTGGCACCATTAACATAATCACTGCAGAAAGGCCATATAAACAGCCATGGGGCCTCCCTGGCTGCTGGCCAGCCACACCCCTGCAAAACCACAGAGACAGCAATAAAACCACTTTTACACTCATGCCCCAGCTGCTTTGGGCCCTGCTCCAGCCCAGCTGATGCTCTGGCATGGTTTGTTTGTGGATATTAAATTTATAAAATTGGATGCAGTGCCTTCTCCCTAATTGCCCTTTCGTCAGTCAAAGGAGGGATGGAGGCAAGGAGCTCTCTGCTGTCGTTTTGTAGCTGGTCTTGTGTGTAGCTGGCCTCTCGGCAGTATGCCAAAATATATTTTCCAACAGCTGGCCAGAGGATTGAAAATCCTCTATTATTTGAGGAAATTGCACTTAATTTATATATCTATATATCTATATATCTATATCTTTTAATATATAAAAAATATAGGCATCAAGACTGACAATCCGCTTTCATAAACTCACCAGCCTCTCTTATAAAGAATTGGAGTTTGTGACCCCTCTACTTCCTACTGGAAAGATTAACCCTTTCTCTGACGGCAAGAAACTTTCTTGCTTCTGTTTCCAGCCCAAACTCACTCATGATCACTTGCCCAAAGGTCTCTGCTAACAGGCCACCCAAGGGGATGCTGCCAATGGTCCTGCTGGTGGGCTCTGACCTCCACTGAACTGACTGGTCCTGGGAGAGCTACGGGAATTCAATATTGGGTTTTTCTTCCAGATGCCCCAAAAGTGTGGCTAAAGGCAGAACTGTGGCCTTGAATAGCAGATCTGTGCCGGGGGGTGTGCCTTGTGGCCTCAGGTCAGTCCAGTGACTGATCTTCTTGTTTCTAGTCTGTATCCGGGATGCTAATGCATCGGGGTCCCTGTCTTCTCCTAGGACTCTGTTTGTGGCTTCCAGGGAAGGACAGTGGCCTCCTCTCTTCTCCATGATCCACATTCGAAGGCATACACCCCTTCCCGCTGTCATGTTAATGGTAAGGAGATCTGGCTGTGTGACATGCCCTGTTCTTGCAGTCTTGGCTTTCTTGCAAAGCCTGGAGAAGCTGAGGAGTTTTAAAGGGTGTTGAAACACTAAGTCAGACTCTGAAAAATTAAAAAGGTGGAATACTGAAAATGGCTGCAAAGTATTAAGTCCCCACGTGCCAGCAGTGATGTCCAACCCACTACTTCCAAGTATAGCCTTGGACACCTTTTTTAAAAGTACTGTCCCTACCATCTGCCACAGTTGCTGCTTGATGTTGTCCTATGAAAACACCTCTGCCAGGCTTTGGCTATTTGGAAAACTGAAATTCCCAGGTGTGGAGGAAATGCAGGGAATGATCATTTGCAGAGACGCTCTCAGTTTTGATTTGTTTTTTGTTGTTTGTTTTTTTTTTTCTGGCAGTGGTCCAGCTCCATCCTAACTGCAGTGTGCTGCAGTGCCTCTTGCAGGTCAGCCAACTGCTAAAAACTTAACAGATATCTTTACAGGTAGTCTTTGTACCGACAGCACAGGCTTTTGGATTGTGCATGTTTTAATTGCCCTGTCTAGGACATAAAGCATCAAAGATGCAGTTGATCTTGAAAGGATTGCTCCTTTCTGTAGCACATCATAATAGTGAATTTAGGCCTTTGCCTTCAGTCCGTGACACTGTTCTGTAAAGCTCTCTGACCTCTGAAATGTTGGGGCTGTGAAGTAGCTGCCTGTGATTGCAGGGGGGCTGGAGGAGGTGATCCATATTACCCTTTCTAGTCCAAGGACCGTAGTAAGGCTTTAATGACTGTATTTCATCTTCACAATGCTCAGTTCCCTTTGGTTACTGCCATGGTGTGTATCGGAGATATCTACCATCTAATGAACTTCTTCAGCTTTTCCCGATGGCTCTTCATAGGATTAGCCACCCTTGGGCTCATTGTACATCGCCACCGTCACCCGGAGCTGCGCAGCCCGTTCGAGGTAACGCATGGCTTGCACCTAACAGCCAGGAATGCGCAGGCTTGTGATTTCTCTCTCTTATTTTCTAATAGTTAGAGCATTACATGGCCATGGTTGCCTTTAGGCTCTAAGGGATCTCCATCCTTATTGCTCATTAAGGCATGTGGGGAGCTTCTGAAATTGGTTTAAGTGCCCAAACAGCCAGATGTGGTAAATCCTATAAGCCAGTTCTACATGCTGTCACCAGTTGCATCTGTAAAGTGGCAGCCTGCTCCAGGGGACAAAATTTCAGGCTGGGAACTGGGAGATGTGCAGAAGGCAGCTCCCAGACTTGTCTCTCTCGGGCTGCAAGGACACACCCTTGCCTGGATGTTATTTCAGCGGCAGGTAAATATCAGCTCTAGCTGAGAAGCAGGAGGGTGTCAGGCTTGGGGGAAAAGAACGTGGCAGAAGGGATCTTAGGAGCAAACCTGACTTAAGGGGAATCATCTGCTGGCACAAATATATTGTATAGTGTAAAGCAGCTTGTGTGCAACAGTTTTGCTGCAGGCCCTGAGGATGTGCACAGCGTGTGCACGCATACCACAAATTGTAGGACATCTTGTCCTCTTGTGCCCTTCCCTAGCCTCCAGCTGGGTCCCTTCGGTGGTCCTTCTCACACTGCTGGGTGCTGGGATCCTCCTCGTGTCGGTGGGGGAAGTTGGAGTTGGTGCTGGAGCAGCTTTCTTGCGCTTGGAGCGCCTTTCCCACTGCCGGATAATGCGCAGAAGGCATTTTGCCAGGGTAGCGCTCGAGGCGTGCGCAGTTTATTGCTGTCTCCAGTCTCACCTGCCTGGTGCCTCCAGTCAGCTCCTGGGGAGGAGAGAGGACCTCCGAGGCCATAGGCACCAGGCAGCCGATCAGCGAGAAGCTCAGGGGACAGAAATGCTTCCCGTGGCTCCCAGGGCTCCTCCCTGAGCTGTGCGAGGCCTGATGCAAAGTTTGGGGTAATTTTTCTTCTTCATCTTTGCGGGAGACTCTGTGTTTAGCAGAGACCTTGAAGCTTCCCTGTTCACTGGCTGCACTCATGTACTCACCCAGAACCAGATTTTAAAGAAGTTTTCTTTTTTTTTTTTAAACCAAGCTTCTCAGGGGAAGTTTATTAGTGGATAGCACTGGTGATGTTTTCAGCTGCTGAGATTTTGCCCCATTTTGGTTTAGACAGAGATTTTGGCTTTTAACGGCTCCTAAAAGCAGATTAAGTGAGGGAGGGAAGTGGGGTGACTTTTGGTCAGTGTGGTTGATTTCCCCCCCTCCCCCCCCCCAGTTTTTATAACCCCTTCAAACCCAAAGGCCAGTTATCAGCAAGAGGGAAGGACTGCGCGCAGGTGGTGTGGGCGTGTGCTGCGCTCTAGTGGCCACAGAGAGGTCGTCTTCCGCCACCAGCTTACAGAGAACAAATCATAAAATACATGTGATTGTGCTGGTACTTCTTCTCCCCTGTAGCATTTTGAGTTAGAAATGGTGAGAAAACACCGGTAAGAGGAGGAACCAGTCCTCTCACACACCTCTTGAGCAGATGTGCAGTGTGAGTGCGTGCACGTAGGAGAGGCTGGCAGGGGATGCTCCGCCTGGAAAAACAGCAAGAGCACATAAGTTTGGTGGCTGGATGGCTGCCATTGCTAGAACAACTGATCTCTTCCAGCTCGTTATGGTCAGCATCCAAAATAGGATGGCTGTTACCGGAAAAGAGATTGTCACCCTAGGTGAGAGGCCAGCAGCTCCTTCATTCTATCAGCCATGGTGAGGAGTAACTTGGCTAAGGTTGCGTCCAAAGACTGAGGGAATATTTCATGGTTTTATCATTTATTGCAGTCTTCCGATTTACTCTCCAAATAGCTCCAATGAATTGGCTCACCCAACAGGGTAAGGCTGAAGTGCTGACTGCTTCTTCGGTCTTTCATCAGGGTGGTGTTGAATCTCATGTTCTTGATGCAGGTGTTAGGGAGATAGGGAGTCTCCTTTATCCTGTTTTGTCCGCTGTAAGTCTCAGGCAAGCTGGAGACAGGTCAAAATGAGTCATGAGTGTTATAACCAAAGAATGGTTTAATTCAAAGTGCTGCTTCTATTCTTGGCTTCGGATTTTCCACCAGCAGTTGCCACAGGGGGCAAGTGGGTACATGTGCATGTGCATGCACAGAACCAGTGCATTGAGAGAACAGTGGGGTATAGGTGACTTCTCCCCCTGCTTGGCTTCCAGTTGCAACTGAGGTTTATATTTTGATGCACATGAATATAGGAGACATGCACCTCACAGAGCACACAGTGGTACAAGGCAGTTTTTGTTCTATGCATCCTACTTATTCACAACTGATCGTACAGAAAGTGTGCAGGACAGCCATATGATTTTTCTCATCTTCTTTAAGATGGAGAAGTGAATGCAGTGTGTGCTGGCACATATGAAGGCTGATTTGCTACAGCCATCAGTTTTGCCAGAGAGTCTTCTGTGCTCTTTTCCCCAGGTTCCCCTGTTCGTTCCTGTCTCTTTTACCATCATCTGCCTCTTCACAGTGGCAATGTCTTTCTACTCAGACCCTGTGAACATTAGCATCGGATGCACCGTGGTTTTAAGCGGTTTTCCAGTCTACTACCTCATAATCCATAGGCAAATGTCAAGTCGTTGCCGTAGCCCGTTTTGTAAGTATGCGTTTGAGTTTCATTACTGTGGACCTCAACAGGCTCAGGGCCAGGGATGTTGATTTGGTCCCGGGGCTCATCTCTAACACAAACTGCTCCATGACCGACAGACCTCGTGAAACATAAGTTGTGATCCCTTCCACCCCTTCAACGGCTTTCCCAGGACACAGCCCCTGCAGCTGAAGAGATGAGGGGTAGGGCTGTGCTGCGGGTGGGCGGCAGCCAGGCACGGGCAGTGTCTGCCTGGCGTGGGAATATACTGATAAGCCAGCTTGGCGCTTTGTTTTAAAAAAGACAGGGCTGAGGTCTACCAACGGGGAGAACAAAGAGGGTCGCTTTCGCACCCCAGCCCTGCTTTCTGCTAAACTTGATCATATCTTTGACCTCTCTGTCAAATTTGGCTGACAATGAGCAATGAGATCAAAAGTTAGGGTGGAGAGATTGACAGGCAGACACTGTAACCCCGTGCACAAAGATACTTGCTGAAAGGCTGGGGAGAGGTCTGGTAGGAGAAGACAGTGCTGCCTGTCATCTGTTTGGTGAAGAGGCCAGGAGAGTTTTGGGCACAGAAGTGGGTGTGTAAATGAAACACATCTCCACTCCATGCAATGTCTAGCACAGATTTCCTTTGGGTGTCGCCCTGGTGGCACAACGATTTGCTCAGAAACAAGAGCCCAGTTTTGAGTTTAATTTATCATTTCAGTTATGAATCTTGTTTTCTTCTGATTTGATGTCAGGCTGAGGTGCATCAGTAACCACTGAATAGAAGAAAACATGCAGCAAGAAAGGAAACGGTTGCAGTGATCTGCTAACATAAAGTGCTCAGCCATCAGTGCTGATGCTCTGAGTTTCAGCCACATCTCAAGATTTCCTCCGAACTAAACTTTCTTCCTTTTTTTTTTCTCCCGTTCAGATTATCTTACACACAAACTGCAGTTACTGCTGGAAGTAGTCCAACAAGAAATCAAGACTTACTAAGAAAAACATCAGAACTCACAGGAGAAGATAAAAACTACTTACTCCGTTTCTGATACCTTTGATCCTACCAAAAGCAGGCCACGCTCTTTTAATTGCTGCAAATGAGGATGAGCCTGAGCCAAAACCTTGCTGCAAGTGTTCCTAAGCTTGGCAATCGGGATCTGGATGAGTGTGTCACATCTGTTTCTGCCCTTTTCTTTTTTAGGAGAACAAGCTATTCTGTGAAATGAACTTGCTTTGCCTGCAGAGTGTCTTCAAAACCAAGATCCTAATTTTGCAGCCTAGCCCAGTCCTCAGTAAAATAGTGTCTGTGTGAGTATGTGTATGTATATATATATACACACACAATTTTTTAATTTCCTAACTTGGCAAACAGAGGAAGGGAGCATGTTGCAGAACTTAGTCCAATACATGGAACCCAAATGCAAGTTTCAAACTGAAATGTTGTAGTAGCCATACTGTAGACAAGTATTATGAAGGGAAATGGGTGGGGAGAGTAAATTAGAAAAAAGGTAGCTGAATTGGAAAGGAGGAGGCAGGGAGAGAAAACTTCATTCACCAGAAAGTGCAAATTCAGGTTAATGAGAAGATATTTGAAAACCCTTTGAAATTCAATTATTAACAAAGGAAGGTCAGAATGTTTTACTTTGATTATTGTATAAGCAGAGTAAGTTTATTTTGCTTTGAAATAGTATTTCAATTTTGAATCTTATTTTTCTGAAATGACATTTCAAAATGTACAAACACATTAAAAAAACAACACCTAAACATCAACAAGAATATGACAAAATAGATTCTGATTCCTCCCCCAATTCCCCAGCTCCACTCCTCACCCGGTACTACCAGTGAAGTTGAAAATTCAGATTTTGGCCCAAGTCCAGTGAAATACAATTTTCCCTTTAGTTAGACAAGATCACTGATGAGACTTGGGCAGATTCCTGATTAAGTGCATCTTTTGATGCTGTACGAAGACATGAAAGACTTCACGTCAGAGCTTTAACTTTAAATCTGTGGTCAAATGACTTGCTGAATCATTATGTAAATGCTCATTTGAACTATTGACATAAGAAAGGTTTCCGTTATTGGATTACTTTGGTTTACATTATTAATGTGGCAATGTTATGTCCAGATAAAACAGCAATTAGCTATGTCCAATCACTTAATTGTTAATCCTTTTATAAAAGATGGGAAGTAGTATGCTGAGGCTCCTCTAATGACCGCTGGAGAGAGGAAGAGCAGAATGTGGTGCATTTTTAATCTTTTGTATCAAGCATTTACCTACGTGGAGTAAAACCAAAGTACCAGTTAAAAACTCTGTGTAATCTACCGAAACTTGTAAAATTCATCATAAAGATTTGGAAATAAGGAAGTTGTTGAGGTTTTTTTGTTGTTGTTGTTTCCTTTCTCTTTCCAAAGCAATTGAGAATTATTATTCTTGTTATGACTGCTTCCTCTTCCCATGCTAAATTAAGCTGGGGTAGCAGCAGTGTAGTTGCAGGGCTCATTTTCCCCCTCCCCTCCCACAGTTTAATTTACAAGCTGCTGGACATTGTCCAACAGGACATCCAGTCTTACTGGGAAAACCATCACAACCTACAGGGGAAGGTGGGGAAGGTAGACGCTTAAAATGATAGTGTGGGTTCAAGTGAGATCTGGAAATGTTTCCAGCCTCCCAGACATGGGTCTGAACCTCCTGGAACATCTTTCTGCAGCACCCCATGGCCAGGCCCTGGTGTGGGTGGCTGGGGAACCAGCTGCAGAAGACCTTGCAGAACCAGGTGAGACCCATCACCCCAATAGAGCCTGAGTCTACCCCCTTAGGTAGTGGTTTGGGGGATTTTTCACACCTTGAGGTAGAAGCATGAAGTGCTGTCAGTGTGGTCCTGTGCTGCAGGACCCCTGCAAGCACAGTGTGCCCACACCATAGCATCAGTAGTCACGCATCAAACCTTGGAGTGGTCTGAAATTGCGACAGAGCTGCTGTGTGTCTGCAGATAGGCACATAGAAAGGGTGAAACATCTTTTTTTTGTCCGTCCATTTCCTCTGAAGAGAAAAAGGGAACAAGAATTGAAATTCATGGGGGGAAAAGAAGTAATCCTACCTGCCGGACCATGGTTTCTTTATGATAAATCATTTGACATATGCAGGGAAACCACACTTGGATGCCTCCGCTGACTCTGCAGGAATATGATCTTGCAGGGCTATATATAGGATGTCTACTCCAAGACCTGTCAGATACGAGAAACGCAGGCAGATACAGTACTGTGGTTACATTGACAGTTAGAAATCAGTGGTTCAACAGCTCCACAGATGACATTGCAATTAAAAGTGATAAAAATAAAAAATACATTGTTCAGAAGGTGTCTGTTTACAGTGAGCTCAAGTTTCCAGTCTGTGGCGAGTTGTTTGTTTTTAGAAAGGATGGTATGTTGCTCCCAGCAAAGCTACATAAACATTTTCTAGCAAGCCAGAATGTTTTTCCTAGAGCTGATATCTCATGCCTACTGAAACTCTTGGCTTCAGTTCAGAAGAGCATTTTACTAGAGAATTCACATATGCAAAAATGAACCTGCGGGACCTGATCCTATAAATCTCATCAGTCAAAGGGAAGCATAAAAGTTGTGCAACTGTGGAGAAGAGAGCCAGATACTATATGGAAGGTCAAAAGCCAGTCAAGAAAGGTGACATGGGGAAGAAACAAAGTTCAACTTCATAATCACATTTGTGGTGTTTTGTTGTTTTATTTTAATACTACATCTGTAAAATGCAGTTGAAGTGCAGCCTTTCCAGAAACTAAAACAGAGATTTATGTGTTTCAGCCATTAAAGATCTGGTCTAACTAGATCATCAGAAAATAAAAATGTTCTGGGCAATTCAACTGAATGTAACTTGTATAACAAAACAAAATAAAACAAATGTTTGCATTTGAACATGTTTATGTAGTTAGTACTACTTGACCTGTCCCTAAGCTTTACACTTCAGAGCTCTCAGAGGCTCTTTTAGGCTCTGAGACTGGAGGTCAGATCAGAAAGCTGCTTACTCTTTGATTTCCACGGGGAAGAACAGAGGGGAGGCTCAGACTTCAAGGTAAAGGAAAACAAATAGTCGGGACAGCGCAGAGGTCTGTGTGGGCTGACTGAGCCTGCCCCACAGGGCTCTGTGCTTGGTTTGCACTGGTTTGGGTCACTCTGTGTGGCGCTGTGTACTGCAAACCCCCCTCCCACCACGAACAGCACGATGACCAACATGGAGAGCGTGTTGAGAGATGCACCCGCTTTCTGTATTGAGATTTGGGGTTTGCTTTGCACGGCAAAGCCAGCTTTCAGCTTTCAAAGAATGATGTTCAGCACGAAGGTGCTCTCAGCATGAATCTTGAAAGGAGAAGGTCCTGAATATCCCCAGCCACTGGGAGGATAGGAGGAATCGGCTCAAGGTAAGAGCTGGTGTAGGACAACAGGAACCAAGCAAAGGGGCAAACTATTCCGGTTTGTAGGGATGCTAATTTTACTGATGTGTCTGCCAAAAATATCAGCTGTGCCTGGCCGCTCTGCTCATGCCTGGCAGATGCACGTGTGTATGGCGCAATAACCAGAAGGAAATGTTATGCAGCTCCATTTCTGAAGGGCCAGTGGCTAGCGGAGACGCAACCGTGACGTCCCGTGGAGAGAGACTCTGAGAGAGACAGCGAGTTACGAACGTGCTGTTGGGAGTTCACAAGGAGCTCAAACAAGCCAGTCATATTTTATTTCTGAAGGTTTTACTGCAGCTGTGGGATCTTTCCTGGGTGGAGCGAGACTTCAGAGGGTTCATCTGACCGGTAAGCGTGTGGCTGATGCCCTCAGCTCCCGGGGGGGTGGCTGACCAGCCTGGCAGCAGGACTGTGAGTAGGGGAGACGGGGAAGGTGGCATGTGTTGGGTTCTGACAGCTTTCCTGGGGTGCTGCCGAGTAGGGAGGGAGGAAGTTGGGGATTTCATGGTTTGTGGGCTTGGCTGTAAGGTCTGCTGGGAGGGTAACTGCTTGCAGTCAGTCATATCGTGAGCTGTGTTTATGTTTTCATTAATTCACCTTTTCTTCCACATGATGAGGAAGTGTGTAAGAGAAAAGGTGGCCTGAGGTTTTTATGTATAAAATTTCTTCTGTATAAAGTTATTCCTGTGGAGATACAAACAGCAAATTTACAGGATATCTCTCAGTTGCACAAGACCAGATAGTGGAATCTTCAGCAAAAGTTGAAGGACACTACCTGTCTTGCCAGTGAAATATTTGTCTGGTTTATTAACTGTTTCACCTGTTTCTTTCTGAGTGGGGCTATTTAGTGAGTGGAAAACCCCTGCAAGCAGCAGAAACGCTGGCAAGTGAAAGTGAAAGTGAAAGTAGGGCGCAACAGGACATTTTTGAAAGCTGATAGGGGTTAGGGCAGACTGGGAGCTCAGGGCCTCAGCAGGGGAGGTAGCGGGGATTAGCATCTATTGGGGAAAGAGGGAACAGGGATGGGCGGAGCAATGGAGAAAAGCTGCCTGGAAACATCATCCCACCCCACTCTTCTGCTTTTCTCTCCATTTCCCCTCGGCCCCCTCCAGTTCCACACTTCAAATCCACAAACTTCAAATTCTTCTGCTGTGGCGGCAGTAGCAGCACACTGCTGTGCAGAGGGGAGAAAAGGGACAGCTGTATCCAAAAAAATCTCCCCGGAGTGCTGGATCTCATGAATCTCCTGCAATGGGATTTGAGAGAAAATGAATTGGGAGCATTTTTCTAGGAACAGGCCTGGCTGGTGTTAGTGCGTACAAAGAGCAACCGTTGGTCTGAAGACAGCGCTGGAACAAGTTAAGGCTGCAAAGGAGACTCGAATCCTTCCTTGCTCTTTGTTCGGGCAGTCCAGGGGCTGCCAAGCCTTTGTTTGTAGACCTTTGTACTGTAACCAGCTCTATAAGGGAGCTCCTCCTCTAATGATTTCCTCTGATTAGCCTGCTCTGAATACCCGTGATCCCTGCCAAAGCATGAAGGGCATCAGAGCCGGATAAATGATCATTTCCAGTTTCTCTTTGAATAGCGTCTTCAGATTCTTCGAGCAGCTCTGAGTAGCTCAGCCACAGACCCTTGCAAACTCCACGGCAGGCAGGTGGGCAGCTCTCGCCTGTGTGTATGTGCTCGACAATAGGGGAATGTTGTAGGAGCAGTGAAGTGATGACATGCATGGAAAAATGTTGGCTGGGTCCAAAACTGGGACAAGCAAAAGAGGTTGAAGCACAGCAGCAAGCGAAGTAAAATCGTCTGAGTTTGAATTATTGGTGGCTACCTGTTTCAGCTTGTTCTCTTTGTAGGTGCTGTGTCTCCAGGGTAGAGCACAGAGCAGAGATTTTGCTGGTAAGTGATTTTTTGGGGTTCCCCTCCCCCCATCCTCCCTTCCAAGGAATTTGACCTTGGCTGGCTGCCAGACGCCCACCCAGCCGCTCTCTCACTCCCCCTCCTCAACAGGATGGGGGGAGAAGATAAGATGGAAAAGTTAATGGGCTGAGAGAAAGACAGGGAGATCACTTACCAATTACTGCCATGGGCAAAACAGACTTGACTTGGGGAAAGTTAATTTCTTGCCAATTGTAATAGATTTAGATGGTGAGAAACAAACCCAAAAATTAGACCACCACCTTCCTGCCACCCCCCTTTTTCCCAGGTTCAACTTTACTCCTTCATTACCAGCTCCCTGCCCCCCCCATCCCACCCCCACCCCACCCAAGTGACAGAGCGGGGAAGGGGAAAGGGTGTTGACCTCAATCCATGGGAGTTGTCCTCTGCTACTCTGTCATCCTGAAAAATTTCCCACACTCCAGTGTGGCTCCTTCTCACAGGCTGCTTCAGAATAAGCCTGCTCGGCATGGGCTCCTCTCCATGGTTTGCAGTTTCCTTCAGGTCACGTCCATGTTCTGCAGCATGGGGTCCTCCACAGGCTTCAGCGTGGAGATCTGCTTCACCATGGTCCCCCACAGGTTGCACAGGGACAATCTGCTTCACCATGGTTTTCTCTATGAGCTGTGGGGGA
Source organism: Charadrius vociferus (assembly GCF_000708025.1). Lineage (NCBI taxonomy): Eukaryota > Metazoa > Chordata > Aves > Charadriiformes > Charadriidae > Charadrius > Charadrius vociferus. The sequence goes on from NW_009648953.1 coordinate 826,966, forward strand.
ATCTCTGCTCTGGTGCCTGGAGCACCTCCTCACCTCCTTCTTCACTGATGCAGGTGTCTGCAGGGGTGTTTCTCTCACATTTTTCCTCACTTCTCCCTGCTGGGCAGCTTTCTCAGGGGCACTACCAACTTGGCTGATGGGCTCAGCTGTGTCCTGTTGAGCTGGCTGTGTCCAGCATGGGACACTCCCAGGTCTTTTCTCACAGAGGCCACCCCTGCAGCCCTGGTACCTGTGCCCAGTACAGTCCCTGTGAGCGGCAGCTTTGCTCTCCTGATTTTCCTTTTTTCCTGTTGCCGATGGGAACTGCTCCAGAGCTGTCCCAACCCGTAGCAGAGCAGCAGATCTCAGCGCACAAGGGGTTTTCCTGAGGCATGGAAACACTAGGGCAGCAGAGAGACCTACCGGCTCCCGGCAGGTCTGTCGGGAGAGGCTGACGAGGCCTAGGCTTGCAGGACAACTGCAGCCACCCCCAGGCTCATGAAAAACAGCCTGGAGAGCATGAGCAACCAGAACCTGGCATGGCAGTTTGCACAGGAAGGGCGCAGTCACCCTCAAGGGGTGAGTTCAGTTGGTGGTCGTCATCCTCGCAGAAGGAGCACAGCTATGGTATCCACCTGGTGGAAAGCCATGTCCTCCACACTCGGCAGAATGGATGTGGCGACTCAGACAGAGCTCCCATGAAAACACATGCAGCCACCCCGGTCTCGGGCTGCAGGGAGTGCCAGACCCTTTTGCTGGTAAGGGACGGTAGTCGTCAGAACAGCTGTGAGGTGCGACCAGGTGGAGGATCTGCTCAGCCTGGTGGCAGAGCTACAAGAGGGAGGAGAAAGGTTAAGGAGCATCAGGGAGGCTGAGAAAGAGATAGGCTGACAGAACCATGCTCTGCCCTCCCTGAGACAGAAGCAGGAACAGCCACCAGGAAAAAAACAAAACAAAACACAAGATCAAGGGGATCCTGTATCTTCCCCCCACCAGGCTGAAGGCAGTAGCTTAAAGGAGAGGAGTGAATGGAGGCAACTCCATGCTTGGGGTGGCACGCGAACCCCTCCTTGCCCACCCTGCCTCCCCAGGTGCCTCTGTATAACAGGTACGAGGCTCTGGATGTGCAAGGCCAAGGCAATGGATGATGTGGATGATGGTCCATCTGCACTAGAGGTGCTACCAAGGTCAGAAAGGCCTATTCCCCTTATCATGACAACCTCTTCAAGGACGAAAAGACATGTTATAGTTGTAGGTGACTCCCTTCTGAGGGGAAAGGAGGGTCCAATATGCCGGACAGACCCTCCTCTTGTGGAAGCCTGCTGCCTCCCTGGGGCCCAAGTTAAGGACCTCACTAGGAAACTTCCTAGCCTGGTATGCCCCTTGGACTCTTACCCGTTACTGCTCTTCCATGTGGGTGGCGATGAAGCTGCAACATGTAGTCCAAGGGCCATCGAAAGAGACTCCAGGGTCTTGGGATCATTGTAAAGAAATCTGTAGCACCGGTTAGTTTTTCATCTCTCCTTCCAGTCGTGGGCAGCGACACTGGAAGAAACAGGTGGACCCACTCTGTTAATACATGGCTCTGTAGCTGGTGTCACTGACACAATTATTATTTTTTTTCGATAACGGCATGGCCTACATGGCACCAGGCCTGCTGGCATCAGATGGGATTCACCTTCCTCACAGGGGGAAGGGGGTCTTGGTTCACAAGTTAGTGGGGCTGACTGACAGAGTTTTAAACTAGTCTTGAAAGGGGACGGGGATAATATCAGGCTTGCCGGTAACAAGCTGTGGGATGACATGCCAAGGTTAGAGGGACAAGGTGCTAGTGAGGGCCCTCAGCCTGTTGCTCTGAGACACGCTGGCTACACTGCAGCAGACTTGAAGTCTTACAGAGATGATCCAGGGCCTCCTGAGGTAATAGGAGCCAACAGGGAAACACCAGTGAAATACCTCAAAGGAAGGAAGGGGTGTTCCTCTAAGAAGGTGATGCAGCTGACAGCCCAGCTGAAGTGCCTCTACACCAATGTATGCAGTATGGGCAACAAACAGGAGGAGCTGGAAGCCATTGTGTAGCAGGAAAACTGTGATGTAGTTGCCATTACTGAAATTTGGTGGGACAAATCCCATGACTAGAGTGTGGCTATTGATGGCTACAGGCTGTTCAGAAGGGATAGGTAAGGAAGGAGAGGTGGTGGAGTAGCCCTGTGTGTTTGGGAGTGTTTTGATTGTCTAAAGCTTAGTGATGATGATGATGATAAAGTTGAGTGTTTACACGTAAGAATCAGGGGGAAGGCCAACAAGGCACATATCATGGTGGGAGTCTGTTATAGACCACCCAACTAGGATGAAGAGGCAGGTGAAATATTCTACAAGCAACTGGGAGAAGTCTCACAATCGCTAGCCCTTGTTCTCGTGGGAGACTTCAACTTACCACATGTCTGCTGGAAATACAATATAGCAGAGAGGAAACAGTCTGGGAGGTTCCAGGAGTGTGTGGAAGAGAACTTCCTGACACAGCTGGTGAGAGAGCCAAGTAGGGAAGGTGCCCTGCTGGACCTGTTGTTTGTGAACAGAGAAGAACTTGTGGGTGATGTGACAGTTGGAAGCTGTCTTAGGCATAGTGATCACAAAATGGCAAGAACTTTTGATTCTTGAAGAAGTAAGGAGGGTGTCAGCAGAACTGCTACCTTGGACTTCTGGAGGGCAGATTTTGGCCTGTTTAGGAGCCTGGTTGACAGAATCCCTTGGGAGGCAGTCCTGAAGGGCAAAAAAGTCCAGAAAGGCTGGGCTTTCTTCACAAAGGAAATCCTAACGGCGCAGGAGCAGGCTGTCCCCATGTGCGGAAGGATCAGCTGGCAGGGAAGAAGAGTAGCCTGGTTGAACAGAGAGCTTTGGCTGGAACTCAGGGGGAAAAAAGAGAGTTTATGGCCTTTGGAAGAAGGGGCAGGCAACTGAGGAGGACTGCAAGGACGTTTGTGAGGTTATTCAGGAAGGGCCAAAGCCCAACTAGAACTTAATGTGGCTACTGCCATAAAAGACAATAAAAATGTTTCTATAAATACATTAGCAACAAGAGGAGAGCTAAGGAGAATCTCCATCCTCTATTGTATGCGAGGGGTCTACCCCTTCCGCCTCCCCCCCTTTAGGCCACTTGATCCTTGGCATGATTCCCTCACCCCCTGCCCCACCTGTGACATGTAACAATACCATGGACCAGAGTGTTACCTGAGATACATAATGGCTGAACATAAAAAGAAAGAGATAAAGGTGAAGGGTAATATACCAGAACACTATGGCAACCCCTTAGTGCACCTGGCTCCCGTGACTCCTGTTGTTTGGGAACAATAATGGTAATCGATCACTCCTGACAATACACGGATCGCGGTCCAAAGAGGGAGGTGATACCAGAACTTCAAGTTCTAGCAAGTTCTGAGATTGTGCAACTGGTGGAAAGTACAAGAATATCCCATTGTCCGTGCTGGGCTGGAGTAGAAAAGTACCTGGTGAAAGTCAATTGTCTCAGACCCTATAAGCAGCCATACTAGTGAGATCCTTAGAGCTCTTCTGGATCACAGTGGGCTGTGATCAGCATCTCCCCTGAGCTGCGACACCACTCAGGAAAACACCTTGAGGATTAAAAGGCCGGTGCCTGCTGAGAAATGCTGATGCGTTGTGATTATTTGCTCCAAACTTGAGAAGAGAGACATTTTGACTAAAGGCTACCCTCTCCTTCGTCCACCTCTCTATACATGCGTCTCTAATATACACATTAGCTCTTATGAGTGTGGGTGTTCTTATACTTTATTGGATCCAAACACTTTCTGTCCATTTGTCTGTGCATGCATAAGGAGTAAAAAGGGGCACCTGTTGGCTCATTGGGGTCAGCCACTGCAAAAAGACCTTTGGTCCTAGCAGTCAAAGCCTCGTGTGTGTGTGTGTGTGACCCCTCGAGTGGTGTGAGTTTGTATGTTTGTGCTCATATGTATATGTATTGATTTAGGTTACCTAGTAGTATGTTAGTGTGAATCTTGTGATTTTTTGAATCTGTAATTAAGTTGCTGTTCAATTATTTTGTTAAATAATCTTGTAAATCCTTAAACTGGTTAATGATTAAGTGCTGCTAAAATTCAACTTCTTGATCTATGTCAAATCATTAATAAGTTTTGAATTGCTGCCGAATCATAACCATGTCAAATATTTCCATCTGCAACAGAAACATGGTGACAAAGGATGACTGAAGGCACTACGACACACTGCCTAGAAGCCATATCTTACTCCTGTTAGACAGGTAGCACCACTGGCCTTCATGTACCGAGCAGAGTTTATTGCATCAAATTGTATTTTCTTACAATGTGTATTTTAGAAAGATATATTTTAGAGAAAAACAGTGACCCAGGACCAAGCCAGAGAGGTCAGGGTCATTTCTGTGGTACTTAACATGCCCCATAAATGTATAAACATCAGTCCCTCAGTTCTGGGTCAAACCTTCACTTCCCAGCTGGAGAGGTCTCCCTGTTACAGAGGTCTTCTTTTCTGAGAAGTGTTTAGATTTCTGACCAGACCAGGGATATCACGTAGTTTGACAGCTTTGGGAAAGACCCATGCTTTAATCTGGATTTCTCTTCTGATGTTAGGGCCAAGCAAGCAGCCAGGCATTGGTCGACTCTTCTGTACCTGTGGTGTCTACTGATTCATCCACCTGCTCCCGAAATGGAGTACGCCTGGTATTGGCTGGATGATTCTTATGAGTGGATTGAGTATGGGGAAGAGGTAAGATCCATCTGCTGTTGATGCCAAAAGCTCTTGTTAAGCCATCTTTGGAGAGTGATTTAGGGCAAGTTTTTCTGCAGCTGGTGTGTTTCACATGTGCTGCTGGGTGCCCTTGCAGTGCTGCTCTGATGCCCTGGTGGATTTGTCTTATTAATTGTCTCTCAAAACAGTACTTCTACTCTGAGAAGGCCTTCAAAGGACTGGCTTTGAAAGCAGGTGCATTTTTCAGGGATGATGGACGTCTTTTGGCTGAAGCTGACCACACAGACTGAAGGCTGCTTTGTTGCTGCTGTTACAAGCCGCTGTTCTCTGTGGCATAACCCTCCGTCGCTGAAGAACAAAATGCTTGAAGCCTTAGAGACTTAGTTCAAAACGGCATTCCATGATAGGGGCCTGGGGAAACACTGGTATTTTCCCACAATGTCACCTAAACCTAAGAGTGGTTTCTAATAGGTATAATCTCCTTGTTCTTTCCATAGCATCCAGATCACTGCTCTGCCACGGTAAAATCTGCAGATCTGGAGAAGAAATTTCTAGCTGACCAGAAAGGCACTGTGTTTTTCAGAGCTGGTTCTCAGAAGTATGAATTAAACTTTGAAGGTGAAGTATCTCCTTGTTCTAAGTTCATTACGCAGTGTAGCTGGCTCTAAGGTAGCCTCCTTCATGTGGAGTTGTCACCCTATGTCTGGGTTTCTTTGAACGGGTCTTTTTCCTGCTGTAAGTTTTCTCCAAACAGAACTTGATCAGTATGTGCATTTCTCGGCAGTTTTGAGGTACCCCCTTTGAGCTTCTGCATCTATAATCAAAAAAGCATCTCTGGCAATATTGTATATTCAGAATAAGAGCTGAGGGCAAATGTTTCATGGCATCTGGCTTATGCATTTGAGTTTATACAACTAAAGAGGCGAAATGAGAAAGGAAAAAAAAAAAAAGCACTGAAAAGTCAAATGGTGAAGAAGTGAGCCCATGGTAGACATCTCACAAGCTAGTCATGGGGAGAGAAAGCACACAGTGCAGCAAAGGAAAATTTAGGGCTGGTTGCACAGAAATAGAATGGGAAAATGAGAAATGTTTTTCTGTTTCTAATTTATTTACCCGTCTTAAAATTCCTGTTAGCTTTCCAAACTTTAAATCCGTTTCTTGGCATGAATAAAGAGTGTTGTTTAAAGGAGGAAACAATGGATAATTAGCCATGTCACACAGCATGCGCTCTGTGATATTGTTGCAGGACCAAGAAGAGAGGACAGACTTTCCTCTTAGCACCACGTAACAAACCCATACTGCTGGGAAAACTAGATTTATGGCCTCCACCGTATTGAAAACTCTTCCCTGCTGTAGATCTGACATCAGATGTGGTTTTCTCTGGCTGACAGCCTGGATGTGAATGCACGTGCAGGTGCAGTTGGTGGTTGGTTGCCTTTGAGCTTTACAACCTATGCTAGCAGGTGGTTGACCTTGCTGATTTCTAGGCAGAAGCAGCATGAGTAGGAATGGTTTCGAAGTATGGAGTGGGGTGGGTGTGGTAGAGAGAGCACCATGATGGGCTAACTCCTTTTTTTTTTGGGTTTTTTTTTTTTCTAAACACGTAAGAGTGTGTCCCTGGACAATAAATTATCTAATTATTGAGTTGTGTTTTTCTTTCAAGACATGGTCCAAACAAATTTGGTCTTTGGAACTCAAAGAAAAGTTACCCGACTGCCAAAATTTGTGCCCTCTCAAGATGAACAAGACAGAAGGTAATACACATTCATTATATATTAATGTCTCTAGATGACAGCACCTTTCTGCTAAGAAGTTCCTCCTACCTGTCTAGAATTCATTTTGTATATTTCTTAAATTCATTTTTAGATACCTTTTGCTGACTGGTTTAATGGCAAATTTTGTGGTGACAGTATTTGTAACTATGTAACACTTCTGTGAAGTGTGCTGGAGGGATGTTTGGTGGCAGTCTCTGGCAGCTGCGAGAGACCCCTGGAGTAGATTTGTTCTCTCTGCGAAAGCAAGGCCACATAGGGTTGACACAACTGTGCCAGGAATTTTTATTCTTTGATTTATGCCCCAACAATACTAAATAAAATGTGCACAGGGTAAGAGCAAGGGACTGCCAGTCCCAAGAACAGAGAGCAGATAGATAGATGCTATCCCCTGCAAAGTTGAGGATAAAATAAAACACAGAAGCAAATCCCTCCAAATGAAGTGAACTGGGTGCACTTATTTGGGATACTCCATCTTACGGCTTTTTTAAAGGAAGTTCAGCTTGACAGAATTTGAGCATATCTGCTGTAAAAGTTAGTTGTGCTACCACTTTATTTAAAAAAGAACCTTTTTTGCTTCAGAAACTCACCAGCAGACAGTACATTTGACGCCCAGGGTTCAATTTAAGGATTGGTCCAACCAAAGATGGGCTGATTCAAAAAGGAAAACATACTGTAGCTCCTGAATGGATGCTAATGCTTCTGTTACCTGGGTTAAAACATGCGTGCCAGGAGGGCATTATTGCTGGAAGTTGTTAAGCATTGACTGGTGCAGTCTGCAGGGCACAACTGTCTGCCCACAGCCTCCTGACAGGTACGGTCCTGGGGATGGGTAGGGCTAGGCCACCCATCTGGCCAGTGATTTAGAGATGAGTAGCCACATGGAGGGAGAGGGCTCACAGTCTGGTTTCTTAGAGATTCAAGCAACACGTGTGGGTGGAGCGCTAGCTTGGAGCAGTTGTATAAACCACCCATCTAGGAGCATGTTACTTCTCATTTGAAGTTTCCCTACTAGTGTCTTGACCGCCAAGAGATGCATTAGTGCCACTAGGGTGTGTGTGGAAATCTAAACTGGAGAAAGGGATAATGGTTATGTGGAAAGTAAAACAAAAATAAAAGTCTAGGAATACCCAAAGGTTGCCGTAGAGTCAGCAGCTGGATCCTCCAGAAGGACAATTTGGTTAGGAGTATCGTGGGCTGACTTCCTCCTTTTTCTTTCCTGCAGCCAAAACACGACTCTATCAAGTTTTGTCTGTCCTCCGCAATGGGACAAGTCTGCACTGCCTGATATCGGGTTCAAGGTATGTCTTTCCAAGACTCCAATGGGTAGGGCAAACTGTGTCCTGTACTGATTTTTCTGAGAACGTGACCGAAGGCACTTGAAATGTTCCCAGCTTTTAAACGTCTTATAAAATAAGCAACTATGAGGTAAAACAAGACTGACAGTTTCACATTCAGAATAGACCTGTGTCTCCTGGGAGGCTCTCTGAGACCCCCCCTACATATACCACACAGTATAAGAAAGGCCCTTTTGGCCATTACTGGTCTGACCTTTCCTTTGCACTCTCCCAAGGCACCTGATCTTCTGATAAACTGGATGAATTGCATCTTAAGGGGAAGTTATAGCGTTTCCTCCATTGATTTGAGACAAAATGTTATTTGCCATGGTAAAACTAGGCCTTAGCCCTGTAGGGAAGGAGCTAGAAGGAGCTAGGGTGTCAAATTAAGGTGAAACTGATATTCAGTCTTCTCCAGCTTGAATACCACTGTGCATTTCATCTTGAAGTTACTCTGAAGTAAAAATAATCTAGATGTGGAGGTGTGTCCGCCAAAGAAAGCTCATTTGGGATTGCATTCATTTCCTTCAGTCAGTGCCTGTGCTTCCATGTGGGGAGTGAGGGTGAAGGTAGGGAGAGGATGGTTAACTGGAAAGACAGGTGAAGCTTGTGATTTTAATGGCAGGGCTCTTCCTCCGATGTGAGGAGGTTGATGAGTCCTTTGAAAGGACTGGGAATTGTTACTGCCAGTAATACCTTATTTTTGGTGTTTTTAAAATTTTCAGTTGGTACAGCTCAGCTGCGCTTCCAGTGAATATGGAAAAATTAAGAGGCTGTTTGAGAAGACCATGAAAGATTACTGCATCCACCAACTGCAGAGGATCCAGAACCCAACACTTTGGCAAGTTTTCCAGTGGTTTGTATCCATTTTATTTCGTTCTCCTTATGGTAGCAGAAGACTGGTGTTTCCTGATCTATTGTCCTCCACAGTCTGTATTTAGGAGTTGCCAAGTCCATCGGTCCAGCAGAGGTGAGACTGCCACACATCTGTGTGCCCGGGTCCGGCTAGTAGTGAGGTTCAGCACGTTCCCAGTAGGCGCACACGCACAAACACATGCATATGCACAAAATGTATGAATATGCACACAGCTGGCCACAAAAACCAACACAGACAGCACAGGGCTCGTGCAATCATAAACAGCACCAATGGTCTCATCCTCTTCCCTTCCTCTGGCTGATTGGGATGAAAGCCTGTTACTGGAACCCGCATACATGTATGGATCCCTCTAGGAGCTGGTCTACAGTCGGCCTACCCGTGTGCTGGCCCCTGGGTCCTCTTGTCTCCAGTTACGTTCTTTGTAGACACACACGCACACATGCAAATGGGTCTCTATTGACTTCATGGTGTTTTCAGTGGTGGGCCTGGACATCCTGGTCCCTCTGGTAAGCAAGTTCGGACCTTCTGGACTCTCCAGCATCTGGCCCAGACTTCTGACTGCTCCAATACCTGATTCCCAGGCCAGCTACCCTCCTCACTGGCTATCTAGCTTGATATTGGCCAGTGATCACACACTGACACACCCATCCTTACTTGCTGCGGTTGGTGGTGCTGTGAACGTGCAGCTCCTGTGACCCAAGGTCCCACTCCATTTGCTGCACCCAGACCCCCATACATGCACATGCACATAGGCTTGGAGAGTCCATCACCCAGGTAAGAGTTAGAAATGGAGTTTCGTGAGAAGATAGGGCAGCCTGCACTGATCTGGCACAAGCCATGGCCAGACAAGCCTCCTGACCAGCCAGTTGCCTGCTTATACACAACCAGCCTTTTTTACTGCTTTATTTTCCCATGTTTGTTCTGCTTCAGACCATCTCGATCCCTCCCTTCTCCCACCTACAGTTCCTCTGTTAAACATCCCATTATAAGTCCTGTGCAATCCCCAAACTCTCTCCCCCACTGTCTCATAATGAGTCCCATACTTTTGTAGGTGGTACTCTGCTTCTGTCCATGAGATGCTCCAGAGCCTTTTCATTGCTGGTGGTGCTGGGTCTCCCCTGGTTCCTGGGGCTGAGGCTCCCCTGGGGCAGCCCTGGGAGGGGCCGAGTTTGGGGCTCTTCTCTCTGTGATCAAGTTACAGGGGTTGTCTCTCTGCTCTTTTTGTCACATAACCTAACAAGTTGTACATGGGGTTCTTGCTACTGTTATTCAAAAAGAAAGTTCTTTTCCTTTACCACGACTGAGCTATGGTATCTCAAATTTATTCTTTTTGTTTCTCAGTCTCTTCCACATAGGATTGTTAAAAAATTGTGATAAAGATAGGGGTAGAGGTTACACAGTCTTCACTGTGGCTTCATACAGCTTGGTTTTATAACCATATTTATGCATTCAGGATTTATGTAACCTGGGAACTGACCAATTCCCAGTCAAGAGATGTTTGTCTCTTTACTCTCTCATGTGGTATGAAGTTGCGGATGACGCAGTCCATAGTGATGCTGAGAACTTTTTGTTTTGCTGGAAGGAGCCAGCTGTGCAGCAGGGTACCAACAGAAGTGCAAAGCAGGCAGTAACCCCACTGAGAGTGGTTTGTGTCACTGGTCCTCCATGACCCAAAAGTAGGAGGAGTTGAGTTGGGAAATTGTCCTTGTTTGAACCAGGGTAACATGTCATTCTCTATTTTTTTTTTTTTTTTTTTTGTCCTTAGGCAAAAGGAGCAGATGAAGAAACTCAATAAATCAAAATGGGTGGATGAGCGGCTCCTGTTCCACGGGACAAGTCCATCCCACATGCTTGCTATCTGTGATCAGAACTTTGACTGGAGGGTCTGTGGGACTCATGGGACAATTTATGGAAAAGGTACAAATGTGGATTCGGGGGCCATAAAAGCACAGGCTGCAGATCCCAGCCAGGCTGGTGGGTGGGTGCAAAGTGACTGACCATCCCTGACTCCCGCACTCCTGCCATTAGGGCCCTCTCACCTGTGTGCATCTGCATCTCTGTAGGCAGCATCAGCAGCAATCCCCTTTCAGGAGGGGCTAAAACCACCCCTCTTTGCCTCAGGTTCCTGCTGTTCAGCAAAGCTCTTGGTTAGGTGTACCTGGGAGGTTGATGGTGAAATGTGGCTAGAGTCTGTTGATGCATTAAAATAAGCTGATGTGGAAACATTGGGGAGGATGTGTGCAGAGCTACTTGGAGTTGTTGAATCACTGGCTGCTAAAGTGCTGATAGCAGATGTTTGTTCCTTGGTTGATATACTGTCTTACCTGTGGCTTTTTCTGGTCCCTAGGAAGCTACTTTGCCAGAGATGCCAGCTATTCTCACATGTACTGCTCCTCTCGCAGTGGTCGCTACAGCATGTTTGTAGCTCGTGTTCTTGTTGGAGACTTTGTTCAGGGAAACCCCGAATACCTTCGCCCTCCTCCCAGATACAGCAATTCAAACAGACTTTATGACAGCTGTGTGGATGACCTGACAGACCCTTCCATATTTGTCATCTTTGAGAAGCACCAGGTTTACCCTGCCTATATTGTGGAGTACAGCAGCATGGCCCAATGTATGATCCTGTAATGAATGGTGGAATCTCCTTTGAATTTACACTGAATAAATTACACTTTAGTACCTTTTATTTTTTTTAATGTTTGTTCAATTTTAGTAGTATCTTTAGACCATTTTGTAATGCAGGAAACCAATACCAATCCCCTGAAGGATTTGGGGGCATAATTTTTTGGTAGGGGCTATTGTTTTGCCAGCAGAAAGCGCTAAACTTTAATCTCTAGAAAAAGTTAGCTAAACTTTAAAGCTCATCACTTCGTCTCTAGCCTGGCATGGGGATGTACCTGCCTTGTGTCCACTGATGCAGTGATACCTGCCGCTGACGAAAGCGGCGCCGCTGAGTATACAGTTAACTTAATCCACTGATGTAGTCACTTAGGGATGATTCCTGCCTGTGATGGTGCTGATGTGCCAAAGGGAGACTGGGTGGGGAATGCAGAAGGAGGAAAAGTGAAAGTACCTACGTCATGGTGCACAAGACAGTAATCATGGCCTGTCCTTCCAGTCAATGGCAGGAAGCTCCTGTATCCTGGAGGCTTTGTAATGAATGCTGGCAATGAACTTTGCTTTGTTTTCTGGCCACATTGCTGACAGCTCTTCTCACCCTGTTCTATGTCAAGTCTGCCCGTCCCTGTGACGCCCCGTCCTTGCTCTGTCCTGACTGGGTTTAGGTCAAGAGAAGCGGGGATATGGCAGCTGCTGAAGTTAGATCCCCACCACACCATGACACTACCAGTGGGGAAGTCCGTGGTGAGCTGAATAACGGTGCACGCCAGCGTCTCACCGGGGCTGCAGAGCCAGTCTTGGTGCTTGCAGCAGTGAGCGATGGGGCAAAAGGGCTTTATGAGAGGGGGCTGCTGCCACAGCCACCCCCCATCCCACCCTGCAGACTGGAGCTGGAGGTGGCTGTTTTGGATTGTCGTGCTGCTGCCTGGCACTTCTCCAGGAGATTGAGAAGGGCCCCAGTGGTGTGTGCTCCGACTGGGATGGACAGGGGAAAGCTTGGATGATGGACATAGTGCTTGAAACTTGGTGGATAGTGGGATAATATTCAGGCTGACTGACAGCAGGGAAACAAAAAATTAATGATTTGTTTTAAAGCAGTCTTGCTGCATAAGCTGTTGTATTTCAGCAAAGGAGTCACAAGTGGTTCAGTTGTGCATGCCATGAGTGGGAGGAACAAAGAGTAGGGATGTGTGTGTAGCATCTCATCAGCTTCCCTAAAGCCTGCAGTCTTCAAGCACAATCAGTGCCCTTAGAAAATGTCAGAAAGGCAGCTGACTGCAATGAGTCCCAGAGCCGCCACATTTAGTGCGTTTCTGTGTCCCACCTCTTTTGCAGGAGTCTAAAGGTTGTTCTTTTGCAAATTAGTGACCTAATCTTGCCAGCCACAGGTGAGCAGAGAGCTTTCTGTGTACTCAGGAAGTAAAAGTGAAAGTCACTTAAATTGACTTTTTCCTGAGTATATGGTATTTTTTAGTTGGAAAAAAAAAAAAAAGAAAAGCAAATGGCAGCAAGTTATCTGCCACACACCTCTCTCAATCAGGAAAGTGGTGTACAACAGTTAGTTGCTTTCCTATGCTATCAATACAACTGCAGTGATTTTGCAGAGCTGTTTGCCTAGGATTTGTCAGTTGTCATAGGTCTGCATCCTGGGCTTTGCATAAACATGAATCCGAGCATTATTTGTACCAACAATAACAGAAAGTCTGTTTTAAGCTGTTAATTTTATAAATAGGTGGGATTATATACAGATCTTTTTCAGTTTATAGACTTGCTGCCCAGGCTGCGGCACCCGGTGGGTGCCGTGCATGGACAGCCTTCGCCCTGCAATGGCCCTCCCCTTCCTGCCTCCAAGCTGAGGATGGGAAAGGACTAAACAATGGACATTTCCAGCTGTCACCCTGCCTGGTCCTTGCAACATTGCATAAATTTTCTCCGTGGCTTCATGGGGGCGTTGCACGTGTGGCCTTTGGGCAGGACAGGGGCTGGGAGATGGAGTGTTTGGGAAGAGTTTTGCTATTAGGGAAAATGCTCTGTGAAATGACGCCCTTGTACAAACCACCTTCCTCCTTTCTTCTCTGCCATGACAGAAGAAACCATTCATCATGTGGGACAAAGTTGTTTCCAGCAACTTTGGGGCTTTGGGGTGTGATTGCCAACCTCCTCAAGGGGTGGAGAAGATAAGGAAAAGCCCACTGAGGGACAGGCCAGTCACTGAAAAGGGGGCTTTGTTGGTCTGAAAAAGAGGAAACCAGGCAGAGGGGAGAGGACAGGCGAAACATGCAGAATTTGGAAGAAAATGAGATTTTCCAACAAGTAAAAACTATTTCTGGCTGCAGGCAGAGCCCCCAGCAATTCGTTGCTGGGTATTATATTGAGAAGATCAGGCAGGGAGGGGGCTGGTGGGCGCAGCTGTAGCCGCGTGCTGTGGTGTGGGAGTGCAGAGACGTCGCTGCTGTTGGCTCTGTAGGTGGTAGAGTACCAGATCTGAAGCAGGCAAGCACTCCTTTAGCAGCCCGTGCTATTTCAGGGTCATTTTCTGAACTCTCAGTTTGTATCACTGCCAAAAGGATCAGTCCCACCTCCAGGTGTGTGTTGCTGCTGTTTTCCCTATGCCAGTACCAGTAACTGTACTGGGGTGAGGAGGATCAGATGCAGAGCATTCACCTACTTGAAAAACTGACTTGGCCAAAACCCCACAAAACCCAAACACAAAATATGGCTTTCAGCAAGAACAGTTCCCAGTTCTGCTTGTGTCAACACTGATTAACAGGGGGGAGGGGCTGCAGGATAGATTTTGACTAGTGTAAGGTGATACCGAGCCTGTAGCCCAAGCAGGGCATTGAATCCTAAAAGATTTGGGAATATTTTGGTCAGTGAGGCAGTGAGAGCAGAAACTGCTAGTAAAAGTGAAAACCAACTTAATCGGCGAATAATTTGTGAGAGTTTTGTTTGGTATTGTAAATGTGCTAAAACTTCTTCCAGACCTGAACCTCCTGCTACCTCTGGATTACCTGGCTGCTGCCAAAGTACTGAGCAGAAAGCGTTCCTCAGCACGTTTTTAGAGGAGAAATGCTTGCAAACCTTCAGCAACATGTGCAATTGTTGGCAAGCATTAAGTGTGGATCCGACCTGTGGGCGTCTCATTTATTTTTTTTCCCCTGACAAAAAGTGTTTGAAGAGCTCCCCACCCTGTTGAGAAATGACTCCTGACTCGGATGGGACTGAGAGTTTCAGAGTCCCCCAGACGGTGGTGGAAAAGGTCTGACCTGAGGAATGCTATGAGTAGCCAAGCTGATTTCTGTGGCATTTGTTGCCTTCCCTGCCAGCCGGGCTGGTGCCAGCGGGCAGGTGTTGGGGTGGGCTTGTCCTGGAGCCTCCACGGTTCACCCAGCTCCCTCTGCCCAAGGGTGCTGAGTAAGGCTGCCCTCAACACGAGATGAAATGATGAGTTGGTATCTTGGCTAATTACTTCTCCACCTTTCGAATATGGTCCCTGTTAGGCGGGTGTTATGGGAGCACTTATGGAGAGGTTTTTCCGGATCTCGGCAGCCACAGGAGACCAGAGTGAGAGGGCTCTGCTGAGAGGCCAGCTGCCTCTGCAAGAGTCCCCATATGCAAAGCTGTTAGCTCAAGTCATCTTTTCAATGTAATGCATTTCTAATTGATTTTATTGTGGCGGTCTTAGGACTTCACAGTGTCCCTGGTTTTAACACTGTTGGTTACATATTCACGCACCTCTTCTAGACTTTCTATTAAAAAAACCACCTCAGCAAGTTTTCAGGCTTTCTTTTAATTTACTGGTGCCAAATTTGACTTTTCAGCATTTTTAAGAATCCTTTTAATAATTTTGACAGATTTTATGACAGGATGATTAAACTGTAGAAACTTAATGCTTGATTGAACACACTGAATGGCATGTTATTTTCCAAAACATTTAAACTCTTAAAAATCAATCTGAACCCCATAACCTGGCACTACCACTGTATGGATGCCAGGTGAAGAAAACATAGGTATTGTTCTTGGCATGACATGCTTGACAATTGCACTATTTAACAAGACTGTTTTGGGACTGAGGGAATAATGATCCCAAATCAATGTGTAGCTGTGGTAATGATGAGGGGCTGAGGGTTTGGGGGAGGGCAGGGTCCTCAGCTAGGGACTGCAGGAGACAGATCTATAGGAATCAGACTTTCACTGCTCAGGGAGTAACTTTTTCTAATTGTTCCTGTTCTTTTCCTGTCCTGTTTCTTTTGATGAAGCCTATTGCCTGGCATGTTGAGCCCTAAATACTGTTTCCTGAAACAACTAAAACTATCTTTCCAAGATTACTTTTACGTCTAGCTTACAAATAGGAACAATGGGAATGGCTGACCTGGTTCTTATCCATCTGTTCTTAATAAGGTTAGATTTTCCTTCCAGATGCTTTACTGCAATGTCAGAGGACCCATTAATCGGTGTGCAAGTGCTCAACCTCTAAATACTTGGGAAGTGTCTGCACATGATATCCCCACCACTGGAGGAAGCTGTGTCTTTACCCATTCCCAAAGAGAAGCTTTATTTCACTGTGTGTTCTCTGAATCGTTTTTCTTGGGCTGTATCTTCAGCTTTGGTGTCCTTAATTTATTTTTTTTTTTTCAAAATGATTTTCCTGTTAGTAAGTCCAAAGGAGATGTTAGAAGTTGCATCAGTCTCTGCTTTCTGTAACACCTTTTAAACTCTTTGACTCTTGCTTATTGCAGAGACTTTCTGACTGCATTTTGCAGATAGCCTCTTACATCTTCCAGTTTGTTTTCCTTTTGAAAGTTCCTGTAGGTTTATGATTTTTTTTTACCAATACTCTGCAGGTGTTCCCCAGGGCTCCATATTGGGGCCTGCTCTCTTTAATATCTTTATCAACGATTTGGATGAGGGGATCAAGTGCACCCTCAGTAAGTTTGCAGATGACACCAAGTTGGGCAGGACTGTTGACCTGCTTGATGGTAGGATGTCTCTACAGAGGTATCTGCACAGGCTGGATCAATGGACCAAGCCAATGGTATGACATTTAACAAGGCCAAGTGCCAGGTCATGCACTAGGGTCACAACAACCCCATGCAGTGCTATAGGCCTGGGGAAGAGTGGCTGGAAAGCTGCTCGATGGAAAAGGAACTGGGAGTGTTTGTTGACAGCCGGCTGAATATGAGCCAGCAGTGTGCCCAGGTAGCCAAGAAAGCCAATAGCATCCTGGCTTGTATTCGCAATAGTGTGGCCAGTAGGACTAGGAAAGTGATTGTTCTGCTGTACTTGGCACTGGTGAGGCCGCACCTTGATTCCTGTGCTTAGTTTTGGGCCCCTCCCTACAAGAAAGACATTGAGGTGCTGGAGCATGTTCAGAGAAGGGCAACAAAGCTGGTGAGGGGTCTAGAGAACAAGTCTTATGAGAAGCAGCTGAGGCACCTGGTTGGTTTTTTTTTTCAGCCAGGAGAAAAGGAGGCTGAGGAGAGACCTTATTACTCTCTACAACTACCTGAAAGGAGGTTGTAGTGAGTCGCAGGTTGGTCTTTTCTCCCAAGTAACAGGTGATAGGATGAGAGAGAATGGCCTCAAGTTGCACCAGGGGTGCTTTAGCTTGGATATTAGGAAGTATTGCTTCACTGAAAGGGTTGTCAAACATTGGAACAGGCTGCCCAGGGGTGTTGTTGAGTCACCATCCCTGGAGGTATTTAAAAGATGTGTAGGTGTAGTGCGGAGGGACATGGTTTAGTGGTGGACTTGGCAGTGCTAGGTTAATGGTTGGACTTGATGAACTTAGAGGTCTTTTCCAACCAGAACAATTCTATGGTTCTATGCCCTGTCTGAAGCTGTGATCTGTTCTTCTGTCCTGAAGGCCAGCTGATGTTCATTTTGCCTCTCAGCTCCAGCAAGTTCTTCTAGGAGTCTTCTCCAAATCCCTTTTCCTCTTGGATCCTCGTACAATCTGACCTCATATTAATGATTAAACAATCTCTCCCTTCACAGAACTTATTTGTCTGAAAGTCCTCACATCCATCATAATGTCTTAAAAAATACCTCCCTTTTTTGGATTTTTTTTTTGACTGAGCAGCTGAAATTCCTTACTAACAGAATGGCCTCTTTACGTTTTTTTTAGTGTAGTCTGAGTTGTGATAAGTTTCACTGCATGAGACTGTGGGCTACTAACCAAACCTAACCTTTGTGACACCACTATCAAAAATACATTTTCCCCATCAGGACCTCCTTCAGCTGCTGCTATTTCTGTATAGTCCGAGTTAACTCCATGATATGTCCCGCTCACTAGCTTTTCTTTTCCTACCCAGATCTAGCTTTGGATTTGTTTTTGTTTTTTTTTTTTTTTTTTCTTTTCCCCCTCCTTAGCTTCTAGTTCTGCTTGCTCCTGTTAACACATGGTGTCTAGGCAGTTTCCTGAATCTGAAACATAGCTAGCAGGACTCATAAGTAAAGCAAAAGCTTCACTATGTAGCAGCTGGGAAGGCCATTTGCAGCACTCCTCTCTGTCTAAACGCTATCAACGAAGATAAAAATTAACAGAATCCTCTAACAGCTCTGAGTTCATGAGGATTGTGAAAGCTGTTGCTCATCATGGGAAGCAGCTCACTGCAGTGGGGAATACAAGGGACGTGGACTTGGTAACCAGGTGATCTATTCCCACATCTGCTGAGGTTTTGTTGGGCAACCCAGGGAAACTCAGTAGTATTGACTTCTACAGGTAAAACATCAATAACAACCAAATAATACTATTGCTGCCTAACCAGGGTCAGGCATCTGCTCAGCGCATATACCATGTGCTGGCACACTGGGAGGGCAGAAAATGGCATGTCTGGGTTCAAGAACAGGCAAAAAAGAAAAACAAAAACCTTTCAGGACTTGTTTCCTGAAATCCTCTTCCCCAAGGATTTGGAAACTGGACAATTTGCTAGGCTGTGAAATGTTGAAAACAGTCCAAAAACCTGCTGAGTTTGGGTTTCCTTCTCAAGACTACTGTTAAGCAACCTGCCAGAAGCTGATCATCTTTGTTTTCTTTTTTTTATTTTTTATTTTTTTTTTCCCTTTTGTCTTTTTTGAGACAGCTCTGCACTCTTGGTCATTCCTGATGCTCACTCATTTGGTGGCATGCAAACCCGCTTGTACTGGCTGGAAGATTCCCTGCAGTGGATTGAATACAGGAAGCAGATAAAATTCACCGCACCCCTGAAACCCAGTTCCACATCCCAGCCACTAGTGGAGAAGTCCTGCTTTGAATGTTTGTTTTTTTGCAAGGACTGCCTGTCAGGTGGCACACAGACTTTCTCCATAGTCCTGTAGTGCTGACCAATCCTTGGAGTGTCACTGATACTCAGAAGTATCAGAAGACACTCAGAAGTAGCTCCAGGGGAGCCTCTGGTGCCATCTCTACTGTCACAACCTTCATTTCTGTAGCATGCAACCTACTCCGCGGCCTCAGTGGCATTTGCCTATGTGGAGAAGTTGTTCCAGGCAGATCAGGAAGGCACCCTGAAATTCACAGAAATATGAGATAAACTTTAAAGGTAGAGTATTTACTTGTTTATAGTTTATTTAATACATGTGATGTGCTGCTGACTCTGTTGTGCAGCTTCTCTCCTGAGTATGCCTCATGTAGCTCCATGACCAGCAGAAGTAGCTGTCCTCACGAGAAGGAATGTACATCTTTAAAAGCACTTGCTAGAAAATTAATTGTGTAAATTGGAGAAGTAAATGAGATGCTGTTTGTGTCTGACAGAGCATGAACTGTGGGAAATATATAGAATTTCCCATTCTTTTGTCTAACTTTGTGACTTAATTGCTGGCGCTATTGGAGACCTGTACAGTTAAAAGATTAGAAAACTAAAGTCATGGTATTCAAAACAAAAAAAAAAAAAAAGGAGAAGTGTTAGGAGGATAGTTTGAGACTAACATGTAGGTCATGGCACATGTGGCACCATGAGCAAGGGAGGAAGCACTAAGGAGGAGACCCGGATTTGCTGAGGCTCTGTAGGAGGAGAGCTGTGTGAGAGACAGCCTGTGGTTCTCCATCACTCTAGGGTGGCTGCTGGACTGTGGGACTATTTGCTATGAAGGACGTTGTTTGGGTGACTGATATTTGTGATCAAAAAGGATGGGGTGATATTCAAAGAAGCAAAAGGGAAGACCTAAATCATGTATAGGTACTATTTTAAGTGCCCACATCCATTTTTTGAGGAGTGGGATTGCGATCGCTCGAAAATGGCTGTGTGATGACATCAAAAGAGCATCCTTCCAGGTGGGCAAGACGACAGGTGTCTGCCCTGCTCATGCTGCCAGTTCAAGCAGGAGCAGCACCTCATGCTGTGGGAATAACACAGAGAAGGCGGCCTCAGGTAAGGCACTGCATAGTTGTGTTACCAACTTTTCATATGCCCTTCTGTATAAGAGTGGCTGAACAAGGACATGCCACAGTGTGCTAGCCTGGCTCCTGCCCCCAGCAGCGGCAGGCACCGGATCCCTGGAGACGAGGAGGAGGAGCAGCAGGTAGTGATACATCCCCTGCTGCCAGGGATGTGCGGCTCAGGGACTTCCTAAGCCTGAGATAACATATTTCTATTTAATGGCCCTCGATGGATTTGTCTTCTCCTGAGGGTTTGTTTAGTCTTTCTTGAACTGCTGCACACTTCTGCCTGCATCGTGTTGCAGCAGTGGGATCTGCAGTAGGGCTATGCATTTCTTGAATAGCTGCTGTACTTCTGCCTGCCTTCATGTTTTCTTTCGAGACATGGTCCAGAGAAGTTTGAGCATGCAAGTAGCAAGAAAAATCTGCTGGTGGCCAAATGATGAGTCTGGTGGAGGCAGGAGCCACCTGGAGGAGAGGTGTAGGGTGCTCAGTTTGCACATGCCATGTCCCTCGCTGACGGTAGTAATCCACCTTTGGGGGTCTCCTGGGAAGACAGCTGTGGTGGCTGGAGAAGTGAGGCTCCCCAGGTCCATCCCTGCCATCCCAACATTGTGATGGATCTGGCCTGGCTTCCAGCCCCCTGGGAGAGCTTGTTGGCCACTGTGGAACCTGGACACAGCACTGGGATTGCTGTTGGTGTCCTGTGCACTGGCAGCAGGCAGGGTGTCGTGGGGTGCTGGGTCATGTGTGGCACCATATCTTGGCCACTCCACCTGTCACAAGGTGATGTGACTCCGATGTCCAGCCACACATGATGTACTGTTTGCTGTCTCTCCCCTCCTTCATCATCAGTACCATGAAGAACCACTCTGCTTTCTGGGCCTTTTGAGGTGAGGGGTGGCAGAACTGGAGGAATCCTCTCACACACAACCTGCCTGACTGGCAGTGGAAAGGTGCTGCAATAACTATGCTGGGAGGAGGAGGTAGACACAGAGGATGGAAGGGGTGAAAATTGAGGTTATTGATTTCCATAGTTACCAGGTGCTGATTTGCTTTTTACTCCTACCTCCACAGCTTTCCTCTCAGTGTGTCAAACACTGGTGCTCACCCGTGGTGAGTACTTAAAACCGCTGGTCCTGGCTGCATGACATTACCCAGCAGCAAGGATACAGAGAGGCAGTAAGCACCTCTCTCCTCCCTGCCTGTGTGCTGACCACCCCTCAGGGGCTGCCATTTCTTTTGCCCCTCACAATCAGTGTCTTTTACATGTGTCTTGGGTCTTGCCTCAGTGCCTCCCCATGGCGAATGTGCATTTTGATGTTTTCGGCAGCCTCTCATAATGTTACTTCCACCACTCAGGACCCTTGTGAGGTCAAGGCCTGAACGCTGTTTATTTTCTTGGCCAAACCAGACCCTTTCAAAATTGCTCTAATCTAAACAATTTTTATGCTGTGTGTGCATATGTGAGGAGAGTGCTCTTTCCTTTTGGAAACCCTAATAAGTCACTGCAGAAGAGAGTGCCAGAAAGCTGTCCCATGCGCTGACAAGGAACAATAGCAAAACATGACTGTTTCAAGAGCTGTGGTGGTGTTCTCCAACCCTATGTGGAAGGCCTGAGGAGAAGGCAGTGCGTACCACAGACCGCAGAGATGGACAGGACTCTGAGGATACACCACCCTACCAGACCTCATCTGTGCCTGCTGTGATGAGCAGGGAGCAGTGTCCAGCAAACAGCTTCTGGTGGGAGGTGGGGTAGGGCTGGGGTGCACTGGGAAACTCCAAATCATAGGCAGTTACCCTTGGATAGCAAATAAAATGATGTTCTGTAGGCCCTTCAAGACAAAATGTTTTTCTGATAGATAATTCCCCTCCTTTTTCTAGTGTCCAAACCACTATGCTGCCACTGTAACCTCAGCACAGGTGGAGAAGGCATTTTGGGCTGACCAGAAAGGCACTCTCCAGTTTCAAGCAGGTTCTCAGCAGTATGAGATCAACTTTAAAGGTGAAATATCTGTTTGCTTGATGTCTAATGCAGGTGGGATGCGACTGGTACTGCAACGCAGAGTGTTCTGGGAGAAGGCAGGCGACAGCACAAGAGGAGTGAAAAGCGCTTTGTGGATTGTAAGCAGTCAGTGCTAGAGCAGCAGGAAGAGGAGGAGGGGAAGATGAGGATCCTCCACTAAGCAGGTACAAGGACACTTGCAGATGTTGGTGCAAGGAAGGATGTGGCCCCAGCCTAAGCAGAGGGAGCAGGAAAGGTTGGGACCTGAGGGTGGATTTGGGAGTTTCCTGAGCATGACTGCACCGTGTGATGGGGTGCAGGACCCATACTGCGCCAGGTCTCTTCATCTTTTAGTCAGGATAACTCCAAGAAAAAAAGTAGTCCTTGAAACAGGGCAAAACCAGGTGACGATCTGTTCTTTGGCTGTCAGATAGGTCTTCAGACATGTGTTCAGAGTCATTGTGATTGACACTGAAAATAGAAATGGCACAGACTAAAAGGGAAAAAACAAATTAGGAGTACCCCAAAAAGGTTACCCAAACTTTCATGCTTTGCTGTCCGTGCCAGGCAGAGGAGGTGGTGCAGGCGCTGCAAGACCGCTCCTTTTCTCACAGCCAACATACCACCACCTCCCCACCCCCCACCCCCATGCCAAAATCAGTGCTTCTCATTCTGCCTGCCTGCCTGTTTTCTTTCAAGCCGTGCTCCGGAGGGACCAGCGCACGTAGGCGACGACGAGGCAGATCTGCCGTGGCGGCGGGAGGGGTGCGGGGTGCCCCGGGGTGCCGCAGCCTTCTGCTGCCGGGTCCCTAGGTGGCGGTGCCCGTCCAGCTCTGGGGACCTGCCGGGAGCCCCCGCTGGCCTGGCAGCCCGGGAAGAGCCAGCCCGGCTCAGCGACCCCTCTGCGGGGAGGGCTGGCCGGGTGCGGGGACCTGTAGGCTGCTATAGGGTAGGAGGATGGTGTAGGACCGTGCAGGGTTGGGGGTATGGTGAGAGGGCGGTGGAGGAGCTGAGGGTGGTCGTGATGAGGTGTGGGGCTGAGGGAGAGCTGGGAGGTAGTGCACAAGTTAACGGTCAGCAGCCCATAGGATCTGCTAGGTCCTACTCTTCATGAGCATCTGCACCACAACCAGGTCAGTTCCACCCGGTCCCAAAAGTCACAGTGTAATCGCAGCTGCTGAGCACCAAGTGCAGACTAGTGCAGATTTTGACCCACGGCAGGAAGAGCTGGAGGAGGATGTAAGAGTCAGGGAGTGCTGCAGAGCACACTGAAGGGCTGCAGACTTAATGCAAATGCTTTCGGCACTGCCAGAAACTTATCTGCCTTTTTTATTGCCTGTGGTCATCTTTCTGCGCTGTCGAGCGCAGATGCCCGCTCCATGGGCTGGATGGAAAGCAGCTGGTGTAGGCTGGATGGGCACAACCGCTGGGCTGAATATGGGAAGCAGGTGAGCATCTCTCTCTTATGCCCGGCACCCTATGCCCGTCACTCCCTTTTTGCTGTCTCCTTCCTCCAAAGCGCAGGAAAGGCTGGAGCACGCCAGGAAGAGGTGCATCTAGCTCCAGAGCCTGTCTCCATCACTAGGTGACAGAGGTGCCCAAAGGAAATTATAAGCTCAGGGCGCACATGTAATGAAATTTTCCCAAAATGCTCTCCCTGCCTCCAGCAATTTTTGGCTTGGGGATCTCCTGCATCAGAGTTGGTATCTGTATATGTAACAACCCTGGATGCGTTATTCTTTCAGTAATTATTCCATCACTTTTTAAATCTGTATAAACTATTAGCATCCGCAACACCTTGTCACAAATATTCCCACAGCTGAACTGAATGTTGCTTGAAGGAGGCTCTCCTTTTCATTAGCACCTGTTGACTTTATATAATAAATGTGACACAGGTATTTTCCCAGTGCTTTCTTGATGACCTTGCACATTTCTGTCATTTTTGCTGATTTTCCTCAATGCTCCCAGTCAATCCAGCTCTGAAAACAGGCTGCCTTTACAGGTGGCTGGGGAATTTGTTGAAAACACATTTTAATTTGAAAACTCTGTGTATGTGAGAAGGGTTTGCTTTCTGTGTACTTCTGCTGAGAAACAAGTCCCTGAAAACCACCTGCTTTTCCCATTGAGGCCCTTGGGAACCATCCCCATCTTTAAGCTTATTTGGAAATAATTTCGGAGCTGGGAATCACAGCTCCTCCTTCCAGGGAGCCCCTATTCCTTCCCCCCAGGACAGTCAGAGGAGGGTGAAGCGCTGCGGGGAGCGAGGTGGGTGGCACTATGCACAGGGCGGTGAAGGGAGGTGACGTGCACAGGTAATCAGACTGCACTGCGGCCACTAGCGGTCCTCAGTGGGGGACAGAGAGGTCCTCAGTGGGGGACAGAGAGAGAAGAGATGGACAGGAGAGAGCCCCTCCGATCTGCAGTGGTTCAGGAACTGGCAAAGACAGCGGAGAGACCCTGCCGTAGCTCAGAGATGAGTCTGTGACCCGACTTGTTTAAGTCACTGGCTTTTCCCCATGACTTGTACAGGTGCTAAATCCAACTCCGCAAAGTGTGTGACACTCCTGTGGCCCAAAGCCCATTGCGAACAAATATCCCTCTCCTTTGTAGCATCCAGAATAAGGTGCTGCCCCTAGAACTTCTGCAGGTGTGGAGCTGTGGTTTCAAACTCCCCAGTGCACTTTTGAATTTCAAGTTGGTTCACAGAAATACAAAGTAGATTTCAAAGGGGAAAGATCTGTGTGCTTACCTCTTGACACGCTTACGGGGGAACTGTCATGCAGCTTCTTTTCCAAAATGTAATTGAAAAACCTTTTCTGCTTGGGTGTGAGAGCAATGAGGGAACATTTCATGGGGCACAAGCAGCTTCTCTTAGCATGGTAAGAAGGGGAAGGGGAAGGATGTGAAATGGAAGCCATTTTTGCAGGTTAATCAAAACTGGGGTTGGCTCTGGTCTGAACAGTGAGACATTTTAGAGTAGTGTCTCTGTCTCCTTGACATTACATCATGCTGAGCTAAAGTTGTAAATATGGAAACCTTTCTTATATATTTACAATTGGGAAATTAAGGGCTGAAATAAGGATGCAAGTATGTTGAAGGGAATATAGTGACTAATTCATTGGGGATATGTTGTTGCATGCATTGTAATTTGACTTTCTATATGAATCCACTTTGCGTTGTACGCAGTGAGCATGACATGCTTATGACTCTGCTTTTCCTTGGGTGTGAACGTGCCGTACAGCTAAGGCTTTTCAAAGCAGAAAAAAAACCCCACAAACTGCTGTGGCCGTTGCCTTGGGGGACAGGAACAAGGAAAAAGAAAGGTCAGGGCCACCACAGCTTAAGCTAATTGTGAACTGTATTTGAGTTTCTATGGTTTATATGCATTCTGTGCAGAGTTTAAAAAGAAATCTTGTGCAGTGATGGTTGCTCATGATATATCGTATTTGAAGGAGGCTATAAGCTGTGTAAGGCAGTCTTGGTTAAAATACTAAAAAGTGTGTAAGGAGCCTAGAGGAGGTGGTGTGCATTGCCATATAATTGGCATATAACCAAACTGGTCTGAGGGAACAAGAGGTAGGTAGGATGTCCTCTTCTCTTGTCTGGGGCTGGAAGAAGAGCATGGCTTCTCTGGTGGCCTTCTTGAACAGCTGGACAAAGAGAAAAGTTTGTTCAAGATCTCTGCAGGGCAAGTGAGCTGTAGGCAGGACAGTGAATTAGTGCTCAGACTGTGGCCGAGCACAATCTCTGTATCTCCTTCTGGGGTTTATCTTCTCATAGCTCCGTTCCATTACTGTGCTCTTGTAAGTGAGTGAGCAGAGTTGTTATCCTTACATCTTCTCCAGTGATAAAGCTGAGTCTGAGTCATCCGACGCAATCCATGCATGTCACTGTTGTGGGGGTGGTGAATCTTGTGTTCACCGGGGAGGCTGCCAGACTCTTGGGGCATCCGCACGCATCAGGCTCTAGGCTTCCCTGGCCTCTGAGAGAGGCATAGGCCTTCACTGAGCTACCATGGCCTCATCTGGTGTGGGCAGCACCAGCTGCCAGGTTGTGGGGAGCAGCAGG
>NW_009648953.1:852786-887641 GCF_000708025.1 Charadrius vociferus
AGCAGGAATTATCCTGAGCTTCTCCAGCAAACAGCAAAACAGTGAGAGCGCCTGGGACGGGCAGCTTGGTACAAGGCACTATGTCACACTGGTGGAGACCAGAAAAGATGTAGTATGAGTAAAGCAGAGTCTGGATCCCCAGAGAGGGACTATGTAGTTCAGAGAGGCCTGGTTTTGTGATGGAGATTGCACTACTATAAACGGAACAAAGTTTGCTGGGTATTACCACACTTCGACCACTTGGAGCGAGGCATAGTCAAAAAGATGTCCACAAACCTCCCCAAAACTTTCATGGGCAGCACTTCAAGTGCCCGTGAGTGTTTGCCCTGTGCTATGACCATGAGGTCAGAGAGGAGAGGGTCTCATCTTTCAGCACCACAAGAGGAGCTAGTGCTGGTTGGAAGCCAGGTCAGCAACCCCTTAAGTCTCGGTGGCTTTGGAGACAGAATCTATGTGAAGGGAAGAAAATGTGAAATTGTGTGGTGGTGATAATCAGCTTCTCAGTCAGCTGCAACAGCTTGAAACGTCTGCACAGATCCCTTCCTACTGAGAGCAAAATGCCTGAAGCAGAGATGGCATGGAGCAGAGGAGGAGCTGGGTGCAGGAGCAGCACGAGCGAGGCTAATCCCACTGTGTTGCACAATGACATCTGCTCTCCTGGGCAACATTCCCAGATGGTAAAAACCTCCTTTCTCATTCGTGGTGTGTTTGTCTCCTCTTTCAAGAAGCAGTCCAGAGAAATCTGAATCCTCAGACTGTGATAAAAATCTGCAGAAGTCCTAGCGCTGCAACGAGTGGCAGTAGGAAACAGGACAAGGAAAGGTATGGGATGTTATGCTCATTATTTTCCTGCCCATGGAAAATAATGTCTGTTTATTTAGTCCTCTTCTGCTTCAGGATGACTCATTTATTTGCTGATGTAGACTTTATGCAGGTAGGCTGGGTGGTGGGTATGACAACATTGGCAGCCTGTCACAGGAGCAGGCATGCTGCAAGGGGCAGCAGCATGGAGGAGAAATCCCAGCAGCCTGGAGACTGCTGGGGCAGTTTCCCACTTTCTGCTGATGAGAAGTTAAATGGCTGGGGGTGTTCATGTAAATCTGACAGAGACAGAAGAACTCTACCATTGTGGAGTTTCTATGGTGGTGTTTTATATTCTTCTGTCAAGGCTGATACTGGTGACAATGTGTAGGTGCAGGTCCAACTCAGGTTGTCATAGCCATTCCCCATAGCCTGGGGAAAACATACTTTTGGTTTTCCACACAGCCTGCTGGTGAGCTGGGAAGCTCAGGGAATAAGGCTGACATCCTGATTTGTGAATGCTGTGGTCTCGGGCAGGAGGAAGAGTGGGACTGGAAGATCGGAGACATCAATAGGGGAAATCTGTGCAGTGTTGTTGGAACAGGTGTAGGTAGAGTCTTGTAGCAGTTGGGAAATAAGAGGAAATGGGAATAAAGTGACTGTTCTCATTGGAACAAATGGCAGATATTGATAACCTGGTGTGTTTTTGGTGGGCTTTTCCTTCTCTGATTCCTCTCCCAGTGGGTGGAATTGCATGGTCCTGCCCTGCAATTCAGGAAAAGGATAGTTTTAATCATTTCTTAGGGTCTCGACAGACATTGTGTGCACTGTTTATGCCACTGCATTTTTTTTTTTTTTTTTTCTGGTAGCTTGCTGCCAGAAGAGGCCAATATGACCTGGTGGTGGTAAGGAGAGGTGATGCAGGGATCGTGGTTGAAGAGCTGATTGTACTTTCTTTAGACAGGACTAGGTCGCAATATTATTAAGTGTGTTTATAAGCATGTAGCCAAGCAAGGAAGGAAAAGGTAACACTTTGCTGAAAGCAGTGTGATGCATCTTGCTGCAGAGCATCACTATAACATACATGGACATTCTCTACTTGTAGCTTGCATTAGTAAGAGAGAAGAGTTTCTATAGAATATAAAGAGAGAAGGTTTTCTGAGGCAGTCCCTAAACATGACCAGAAGGTTGTCTCATGGAAATCCCTTGAGTTTGTTAATCTCGGTCAAACTTGTTTTAAACACACAATCAGATGCTGTTCACTTATGTCATGTTTCCTTCAGACTGGAACCATTCAGCACTGCCTGAAATAGGATATGAGGTGTATATCTGTTCGCACGTGCTCATTACTTTGGGAAAGGTTATAGTCTGTAATGGCTTTTACCAAGCAAATCTAAAATACATACCTGTGTCCAGGGATTGGTTTTGTTAGTTTTCAGCTTGCAAATGTGTAATTCCAAAATGTACAGCTGCAAGAGGGACAAGGATGGCTTTGCAGGGGACATAGGACTGTCCATTCATGCTGTGGCATTGTACAGCTAAATGGTGAGTGCACAGAAGTGTTAGTTTATCCATTGTGCTTTTGGTTTGACCTAGATGACAGGTGATGATCTGGAGGTTGGTCCTCAGTGGTCCCTATTTATAGGACTGTTTCTGCTTTAAAACTCAGTCACACTCTAGAATTTCAAATCAAAGCATGTGCATTAGGGGGACCATCAGCTCATTTAGTATTGCTACAATGAGATTTAGGTCTTGTGTGTTTTTGAAACATCAGGCAGAGTAATTATAAATAAAGCTGCTTTGACGACTCACTAAAGTAACATAAGGGTTTGTTTATAAAGATGAGTTGGTGCACAAGAAAAATAAGTGTGCACTCGGTATGGAACAATGATTTAATTTTCTCTTTTCCAGCTGGACACCTATTCTGAACCCCTAGTGTCTTTGCACAGCTTCGCTTTAGCTTGCTTAGGACTGCAGCTTCTCTCTGGGCAGAAGAAATGTGCTCCACAGAGAGCAATAGCTCCTTTATATTACAGACAAGGTCTCAGAGCAGTTTAGAGCACACTGGGACAGGGGTAAGAGTGAGGAAAGGACGATGAATGAGTGAGAAAGGGCTCTAAATAATCCCGGGCCCCGATCGCACCCGCAGTGGGTGGTGGCTGGGTCCTTCGGGAGGGACCCGGGCGGCATAACTAAAAGCGCTGTGACATGTTGGTCTGTGTTGCGTTAACTTTTTTCCAGCTAGTAGAAGTCAGCCACGCTGACAGCAAATACAGGGAAACTGAGAACCTATTTCAGCAGACAATGAAGGATTACGGCATCCATGGGCTCCGGAGGACTTGGAGCCCGATGCTTTGGCAGTATTTCCAGTGGTTTGTATCCGCTTTACTTCATTCCCCTGGTGGCAGCGAAGCTGTTCAGATAATGGCTGGGCCCCCATCCCGTCCTCCCAGTGTGTGGGTGGTTCCCCCTTGGCAAAAGCCAAACTGCATGGCCTCTCCGCACGGCCCCGTATCCCAGCCCTCATGGGCTCAGGCGCATTCCTCAGGAGCGGACCGCTCCGATTCTCTGATTTATGGTGGAAAAATAACCAAATCCAAAAATGGGAGGGAGGATGACAAAAAGGTTGGGGGCCTGTGGAATTAGACCTCGTGTTTATAGGAAATGTATGTTTTGGTTAGGAAAACCCAGCAACTTAAAAGATTG
Organism: Charadrius vociferus; assembly: GCF_000708025.1. Lineage (NCBI taxonomy): Eukaryota > Metazoa > Chordata > Aves > Charadriiformes > Charadriidae > Charadrius > Charadrius vociferus. The sequence goes on from NW_009648953.1 coordinate 856,294, forward strand.
ATTTTTTTTTTTTTTTGTAAAAATGGCTTTTATAAACCTGGGGTTTAGATTTGGGGTGCATACAAATCTTATTTTGTAAGCCTGGCATTACATAAGCCATTTTTAAAACTATCAGATTCTGTGACCTTCTTTAGGAAAAAAACAGCATACCCAGGAATTATAAGTTTGAGTTGTACATACCCTCCCTGTTGGTAGAACAACATGATTTGGGGAAATGTTTTCTTTACTGTTTGGCTTCTTGCAACTGCAATGTTCTCATTCAAAATGGAGAAGGCTAGAGTTTTATTTTTTCATGAAATCTGAGAGTTTGATTAACCACAGCCAGAGGAGTGGGTGGACTGTTTCCCCAGGATACGGGAGATCTATGCTTAATCCTATACTTGAACTGAACCTAGGGCTCCCTGGTTTGGGTGCCTGTCCCTATCATTTCACATATGAAGCACCGGATAGGACCACTTGTGCTCGAGTGTAGTAACCAGAGATGCTGGTCTGGGTCTGAAGTTTTCCAAGAAAAAACCAGCACCAAAACTGAATGTTCCTGCAAAAAAGAGTGGTTCCAGTTGGCATGAGCATTTTCCACAAATTTGGCAAAAACATTTAGTCAAAACTTTGGTGGAGTGGGCTTTTTGTTTTGTAGGTGTAATGTGTAGTTTTACACATTTCCTTGTGTCAAACTTGGCCATGACTTAACAGAGCATAAGAAATTAGTAGACATCTTTGATTTAAAGGCCAGTGAGGGGACGTATATAACTGGTTAAATGAATTTTACTCCTCTGATAGAGGAACTGAAAATGTTTCAATACATCTAAACAAGTGACTACTTCAATTCTTCGCTGAAAACAGATATACTGAATTTGTAGAAAATGTGCTCTTCTTACTGGCCAGTGTTTCATCAGAAAAATTGAGGTCTGAGACCAAAACTTAAAAGTGTTAATTCTGTTGAGAATTAGAGTTCAGGGCTGCAGAGAGAGTGTGAGAGAGCACTGTTTGGCCTGTGATCTGCTGTCTTTTTCCTTGTAAGAGGTGTTAGTAGCAGCTATTTCCTGTATATCTGAAAGTCAGTTTCCTTGTTTTCGTTCTCTTCTCTCTTATCAAGACAATTTTGTATTTCTGAAATAGCTCCTATTATACTAGCAAAGTTTCTTTTGAAAATATCTGAAGTGCAGTGGGATTTTTTTGCATTTGTGATGACATAGGGATTCTTCTTAGCTCCGGCTCAAAGTTCCCTTGTTTCTTCTGCTGGTTTTGCAGGAAAGAAGGTCTAAGACACTTCCCTTAAGATGGAGGACAGGGAAGGAAAAAACATGATTGGGCAAGACTGCCTGACACACATTAGTTATCTTGGTCTTCCTGGTACTGATATGAAAATAAAAGAAGAAAACTGTTTATGAAGGCCATCTAAGGATCAAGCCATGCCTTAAGCCATGCCATCAGTTCCAGCCATCTAGCTCAGTATTTCAGTGTTAGGCCGTAGTCTGCTGAGATCAGATCTAACACCACAAAAGGAAGAGCTGTTTTTTTCTTTTTCCTCAGCCACATACCCTCTTTCTCTGTCAAGGGATTTCTGCAAAGGCAATGCTGAACACAGAGTATCTGCGGGCACTGGCATACCTGCCTTCTCATGGCATGCAGGAAACCACCACCAGCCAGTTGATTTCAGGTGGAAGCCTTTGTCCTGATGTTGTGGTTTAACCCCAGCTGGCAACTAGAACCACGCAGACACTCGTTTAATCCCCTAGCTGGGATGGGGGAGATAATGGGAAGAGTAAAAATGAGAAAAAAAATTGTGGGTGTAGATAAAGACAGTTTAATAAGTTAAGCAAAAACTACTCATGCAAACAAAGCAAAACAAGGAATTCATTCACTCCTTCCCATCAGCAGCCATCTCTAGGAAAGCAGGGCTCTGTCACCTGTAACGGTTACTTGAGAAGACAAACACCATCACACCAATTGTCCCCCTCTTCCTTCTTCTTCCCCCAGCTTTACATGCTGAGCATGACATCATATGGCATGGAACATCCCTTTGGTCAGTTGGGGTCAGCTGTCCTGGCTATGTCTCCTCGCAACTTCTTGTGCACCCCCAGCCTACTCACTGGCAGGGGGTGTAAGTAGCAGAAAGGCCTTGACTGCTTAGCAAAACCCAAAACTATCAGTGTTTTACCAACACTGTTTTCATCCCAAATCCACAACATAGCACTATACCAGCTGCTAGTAGGAAAGTCAACTCTATCCCAGCTGAAACCCTGACAGCTGACAAGTGAGAGAAAGGAAGGCTTGACTCAAGGAAAAAGTGTCTCAGCCCAGCTCCTTTGCCTCTTCTGATTTCACAGAATCATAGAACCATCCAGGTTGGAAAAGACCCTTAAGTTCATCAAGTCCAACCATTAACCTAGCACTGCCAAGTCCACCACTAAACCATGTCCCTCCACACTACACCTACACATCTTTTAAATACATTTTGGTGGGATGGTGATTAACCACTCCCCTGGGCAGCCTGTTCCAGTACTTGACAACCCTTTCAGTGAAGCAATACTTCCTAATATCCAAGCTAAAGCACCCCTGGTGCAACTTGAGGCCATTCTCTCTTGTCCTATCACCTGTTACTTGGGAGAAAAGACCAACCCGCACCTCACTACAACCTCCTTTCAGATAGTTGTAGAGAGTAATAAGGTCTCTCCTCAGCCTCCTTTTCTCCTGGCTGAAAAAAAAAACCAACCAGGTGCCTCAGCTGCTTCTCATAAGACTTGTTCTCTAGACCCCTCACCAGCTTTGTTGCCCTTCTCTGAACATGCTCCAGCACCTCAATGTCTTTCTTGTAGGGAGGGGCCCAAAACTAAACACAGTATTCGAGGTGCGATCTCACCAGTGCCGAGTACAGGGGGACGATCACTTTCTGCTGACCACACTATTGCTGATACAAGCCAGGATGCTATTGCCCTTCTTGGCCACCTGAGCACACTGCTGGCTCATACTCAGCAGCCACTCTTCCCCAGGCCTATAGCACTGCATGGGGTGGTTGTGACCCAAGTGGCCTTGTTGAACCTCATACCACTGGCTTTGGCCCATTGATACAGTCTGTCCAGATCCCTCTGTAGAGTCTTCCTACTCTCAAGTAGGCCAACACTGCCGCCCAACTTGGTGTCATCTGCAAACTTACTGAGGGTGCACTTGATCTCCTCATCCAGGTCACTGATAAAGATATTAAAAGAGAACTGGCTCAATACTGAGCCCTAGGGAGCACCACTTCGGACTGACAACCAACTGGGTTTAACTCCATTCACCACCACTCTTTGGGCTGGGCCATTCAGCCAGTTTTTTACCCAGCAAAGAGTACACCTGTCCAAGCTATGAACAGCCAGTTTCTTCAGGAGAATGCTGTGGCAAACTGTCAAAGGCTCGACTAAAATTTAGACAGACAACATCCACATCCTTTCCCTCATCCACTAAGCAGGTCGCCTTGTCAAAGTAGGAGATCAGGTTGGTGAAGCAGGACCTGCCTTTCATAAACCCATGTTTAATGGGCCCAATCACTTGGTTGTCCTGTATGTGCCGCGTGATGGCACTCAAGATAACATGCTGACCCCCTCCTTACTTCTTCAAGAATCAAAAGTTCTTGCCATTTTGTGATCACTATGCCTAAGACAGCTTCCAACTGTCACATCACGCACAAGTCCTTCTCTGTTCACAAACAACAGGTCCAGCAGGGCACCTTCCCTACTTGGCTCTCACCAGCTGTGTCAGGAAGTTCTCTTCCACACACTCCTGGAAGATCCTAGACCGTTTCCTCTCTGCTATACTGTATATCCAGCAGACATGTGGTAAGTTGAAGTCCCCCACGAGAACAAGGGCTAGCAATTGTGAGACTTCTCCCAGTTGCTTGTAGAATATTTCACCTGCCTCTTCATCCTGGTTGGGTGGTCTATAACAGACTCCCACCATGATATGTGCCTTGTTGGCCTTCCCCCTGATTCTTACCTGTAAACACTCAACCTTATCATCACCGTCATTAGGGTCTAGATAATCAAAACACTCCCTGACATACAGGGCTACTCCACCACCTCTCCTTCCTTGCCTGCCCCTTCTGAACAGCCTGTAGTCATCCATTGCAGCACTCCAGTTGTGCTAATCGTCCTACTGTGTTTCCGTGATGGCAACTGTATCATAGTTTTGCTGTTTTTTTCAAACACCACTACCTCTGTTTTGGTCAGGCACACAGATTTACTGGGGAGACCAAAGCAATGCTCCAATGTCTGCAGCGTGCGTGTATTTCATCACACACTAGGATACAGGTCATATGGCTACACTGTTTTTTTGTTCCACGTACAATATTATTTTGGATCTGGCTGTGACTTAAGCAGAGAAGGCAGTTGATCCATAATGATAAGAAGTGGTTGTGCATGAGTGTATATGTATGTGCTAAACTTCTGGTATGTTTTTCTGTAGGCAGAAAGAGCACATGGAAAAGAGAAGCCTCGGGCAGGAGGTAGGTGAGTGGCTCCTGTTCCACAGGATGAGTCCATCTCAAATGCCTGCTATCTGTGAACAGAATTTTGACTGGAGGGTCTGTGGGACTCATGGGACAATATATGGAAAAGGTACAAGTGCATGAGCTGGACCTGCATCAAAATGCTTGAGGTGTTTCCAGGTTGCAGGGAAGAGCACAGCACAAGCTGTGCTTCCTACTGTGTGGACTTGATCCTACCTCCTTACCTTTTGTAACTGGTAAACCAAGAAAAAGCAGCAGTGAAAGCACCAGATCAAACCCACCTGCTGATGCCTCAAGATAAACTCATGTGGAAACACCTGGCTAGGATGTGTTTCGAGCTACCTGGGCTAAGAAAGAGAATGAGGCGCATGTTGAGAAGTTGGCTGCCAAAGTGCAGATAGCACATGTTTGTTACTTCAGTTTATGCATTTTCTTACCCATGGCTTTTTCTGGTCACTAGGAAGCTTCTTTGCAAGAGATGCCAGTAATTCTCATCAATGCTGTCCATCCAGCACAGACCAGCATGGCATATTTGTAGCTGAAGTTCTTGTTGGAGGCTTTGTTTGGGGACACCAAGTCTATCTTCACCCTCCAAGCAGACCTGGGATTTCAAGCAGACTTTCGGACAGCTGTGTAGATGATAGAAAAAAATCCTTCCATGTTTGTCATCTTTGAGAAGCACCAGATTTACCTGTCCTGTGTCTTGGAGTATACGTGTTCACCCCGATAAATGTGATGTCAGAGGTAACAATATCTTGTCTGAAAATAACACTTTCAAGTTCGATGGTTTTGAACTCTGTATTGCATGTAAGAACCTTGTAGCTGACGTTCAGCTGTAGTTCAGCTCTATTTCAGTTACAGGAGTGAAACTACAAGTATGGTGAATTATGGAATGGCTGGGTCCTCTATGAGAGTTGTTTTCCTCCTAAACAGACTGGTGGCAGTTAAATAGCAGTAAATAATATAACCATGACAATGTGATGATGATTTGGATGCAAGTGTAATGTAGATTTAAATGTGAATGATGATTAATTTATAAAACTAATTGCTTCCATGTAAAATACGGTACATAAGTAGATGTTGTTTAGGACATAGTTGGGGAAATGAATACAGAAAATGGGGGAAATGGAGTATAAAAAGCATGCTTGAAGGGTGACTCTTTGGAGTTGTTTTTCCATGGAGTGAAGATCGTCAGCATCTTGTCAGTGTAAGAAAAGTAGACAATGGGCTCTGAGCTGTTTTTGTCCTGTGGTTTGGCTGCTTTGAGTTTTGTGGCAAGAAAAGGCTTTTAGATCATATCTTAAAGACTGTTACACCATGTTCCCTAATTTCTCTGCTGGTCCTGTTTTGTTATCTTGCAATAAGAGTCAGAAGGGCTCCAATTCAGATGGGAAAAAAAAATATATTCCTGGATAACAAGGCAGCAAATGACTCATTGGTCTTCCTCAGTCTGCCTTGACTATTGATCGTGTGCTGAAGCAGGAGTAGACAGCACAGTGGACAGCTAGTGAAGGGACTCATCTTCACATAACCCCTCTGAGAGAACGGGTAGATGCCGCAGGCTATACTGCAGCCCAGTTATACCACAAATCAAAACAACAGTAATTTCCTGCTCCTCTAGGAAGAGCTAAGCTGTTATTTTGAGCTGTCTGCTCCCTCCCGGACTGCAGGCTGGGTTAGGATCTCGCTTTAAGGGGGTCATGCAACCTCCCTCCTGAAACTTGAAGAATAAGTATGAAACGTTCTTTGGATTCACACCAGGATATTGTAGCGGGTTTCTATGGGGTGTTGCCACATAGGTATGCAGCAGCCTGCTGTGCGCCTGGCCCTCCCATGCTGAGGGCATCTCCAGCACATTCAGATGTTAAGCTGGAGCTGGTGGGGGAAGCAGAGTGGTGGTGCCGTTGCAAGCAGCTGTTGCTCAGATTTTGCTCTTAGTGAGGGAAAAGCAAGCTCACCTGTGCTTGCCTGAGGATTGGTCTTGTTCATGGAAGCAGCTCCCTTGTCCTCTGTCCTGGTGCCATCCTCCGTGAGCAGCCTCGACAACTGCGGGCCTGGAATCACTTCACCAGGACCATAAAGGGGCTGAGGGTACAGGGCACCGTGGCAGCCTGGAATGAACTTCTCTTCCCTGGGGATGCTGTCTCCTGCTTTGCCCAAGGCTGAGTTTGGAGTCATAACGTTTGAAACACCTGATTGCTGGTGGCCCGATCCCAGATGGCCGCGGGGAAACATTGTGAGGAGGAGTCCTGCAGCCTCTGCCAGTGGGAAACCCCTAGGGGTGTAGGAAACTGATGCTATAAAACATCCTGGGAGCCCCATAACTAACGCTGGGGATGTGGTTTGCTTTGTTTCCTGGTCGCATCACTGTCAGCATCCTTCCCACTCTGCAGTCTGAAGCTGGAGGTGGCTATTTTGAATTGTCGTGCTGCTGCCTGGCACTTCTCTGGGCGACTGAGAAGCGCCCCAGTGGTGTGTGCTCCGACTGGGATTGTTCTGCCATCTCAATTTGCAGCTTGTGTCTGTAGTAAATCCCATAAGTAAATTAGCCCCCTGAATGAACTGCTGCATTTGGTTTATTTCCATCTTCTTGTCCTTCTGTGGGGAGTTGGGGGATTTGACCAGAAACCAAAGGTTTTTCTTCAGCAAACTAGTGAGCGCATCAGGAGCTTTGTGGATCTAGTGGGTGTGGATTTCATTAACCATGGCTAAGCACAGGGCTTTCGATAAAAGCAGGAGGTGAAGGATGCATTGGAAGCGGTGATATTTACTAGACAACACTTCCTGTCGGTGATAAGACTGTTCTTTTATTTCTTTCTCTCTCCAATAATCAGCATACCAAATCCGAGTCTGTTCTTGCTCCCCTAAACCTCCTGTCCTGCTAAGTGTTGTTGGGGGTTGCTGGGATGTAGGTGCTTTTCATTGCAGGTTTATCAAATCTCATATTCCTACCCCTGGAGTGTTCCTGTCTGTTTGGATAGTACGCATTTCACCTCTGCATAACAATCTGAGGACCCCATTTTACTGAATCCCTGGTTGCTGATTCAGGGCTGGAGGTGCACATCTGTGGGTGTCTGAGGTGGGCTCTTGCCATTACTGGGTACAAATATTTCCTCTGCAATGCAGAATACTGCTAAGGGTTTTAAATAAACTACTTCCCGTGACTGACTGCACACATACATGGGAGTCTGCCACTATGCTTTTTATGGAAGCCACATTTTGGTTTCCCAGTTTAACAAAAACACCCTGCATCGACAGGCTTGTAACAGCAAATGCAGTTAGTTAAATCACATACAGGCAAAGAGCTCATTTCCTTCCTGCTCTGTTGTTAAACTTTGTAACTCAAAATCCAGCCATCAAGTTTCATGGTTTTTTGAAGGTGAGGAGGGAGATGACTATACTTGAATTGCACAAAATGCTGTTGCTTAGAGCATATTGTATTTTTGAATGCTTGAAGACTTCTTTGCTAACAAAGTGCTGGAAAACTGAATGTAATATCTTGCTGATTGCCGTGCATCTTCTTCACTCTCTAGCAAGCTTTCACACAAGGGGTACCACGCCATTAGAGCACACTGTCCCTTCACATGGTCAAGTCCCAAAGGGAAAACACCTCAGAGTACTATTATATATTTGCTTATATTTTGATTCAATTATTATGTGATAAAGGGAGACAGTGACTTCTGTCCATTGAGGTACAGGAGGAAATTAAGGAGACTGGACTTTGGCCAGTACTGTGGAATACATGCTGGCCATAGATGGCACAGCTGGCTCCAGTATATTTACTGGAAGAGGATTTGGTGTCTGCCAAGTAGATAAGTCTAGCTTGTCTAGCCACTCGGCAAACACTATGTGGCTTAAACTGATTACTTATTTACCCACCCCACAAATAAACTCACTGTGTCCCTATACATAGGGAGATGAGTGTGATAAATGTAGGTATTTTCACTGCACGGGATTTATAACTCTCCTGGGAAATAATGGCTTTTGGTTCCTGCAGGTCTAGATAAGGTTCACAGAAAATGCTCCAGTTTAGTATTGGTAATGGCAGGGTGTTCTGGCAGTAGGAAGCAAAAGCTATTTAGTACTGAATCAGAAGATGGTTGCAGAAGGGCTGCTGGCAGTCATGTTCTTCTCTCATACGTCAGTGTCTGCTCCCTCTGCTTGGAACAAACTTTCCCATTTCTGTATTAACTCTTGGGATGGGGCTGTCCAAGGGGTTTCTTTCTTGCACAAAACTTTGCCCAGTGAGGCTTCTAATACAATCACAGAACAAATAGTAGATGTAAAATATTTTTCCTTGGAAATCAGCTTATTCCAGTAGGGTAGGAGGATTTTCTTTGTAAGTGAAAAGCGTTTCAAGGAAATGCTGTTAAGAGGCACATTAAGAGCTGGCTACATCAATGTGGAGGACAGGATGATAGCTTGTCCGTGGAGAGGGATCAGATCTCTGTGGGGGTAACCCACAGATGTCATATGGAAAGGGGCAACAGGAACATTTAAGGAAGGATGAAACCAAGAGTTCATTTGGGTTTCAAGTTGGAAACCTGAGGAGGATATGAACCTGAGGGCAAGGCTAGGGCTGCAGCTCTGGTCGGGATCTCATCCAGAAAGCCAAACCATACTAAGGCAGGCAATATACCTTGGGGTCACAGAGTGCTCATGGCAGGAAATGTGGCCAAGGTTTTTCCCCTAATCAGTCACTCACAGAATGACTTCTTGACCGTGCTCTTTGCGTAGCCTTACAGGTTTGCGTTACTTTCTGCAGAGTGGTGCAGCTCTCATAGGTGGGATGCCAGTCTGCCTGTCTGCTGGCATTTGATGGCTTGAAAATGAAGGAAAGATTGCTTCGCATCTGAATATTAAGCACTGGTTCTGGTTTTAAAACTGTTTCTAGGACAGTGGAAAGTTTGATTACAATTCCACCCCTTCATTCATTGCCATTTAAGTCCTGTCTTTGGCCTCAAAACAGCAGAAGTCAGCGCCCGCCCAGAGCTGTGGGTACCTGCAACCTAGCAGTCAGGTCACACACCCAGCAGCTCAGATTACCTCTGTCTCCACAAATACAGCTGGTGATGGCTTAGACTACAAACCCAAATGCTTCCAGCCTACTTCTGGCCCTGGGAAGAATCTTCCCAGGTCCACAAGACCATCACAGGCCTCTGTAAATCAAAAGAGCTCTGTCTTTTGCAAGCTGGTACATAAAGCATTAGCCTCTACTGTAGACAACTGACAGATCATTTAGGACCTTCAAATCCAATGTCCACTCACAACATCACAGTTAGAAAATCTATTGATGTGATGACCACAAAAGATCCATGGATTTCAGAATTCACTTTTCACTCTTTGAATTGCCTTAATTTCTTTTTGTGTAACACACCTCAACCCCAAAGCCACGTAATCAACAATTCTGCAGTCATCTGCTATAGTCAGGTGGCAGCCAGAGCAAGGCTGAAGTAATTTAATATTATCACTTTCTAATTTCATTACAATTCATTTTCAAATACTTTGTTGCCTAAAACAGAATTACAGCTTTTTGTGTCTCAGAGGGAGTTAACTGTTCAGGGTGAAATTAAGCTCCACCGATTGAGTTCTGTACTTAACATTAAAACGCTGTTCAAATACATGAACACTATACAGGAAGGAGCAACACTAAAGCCCCTCAACCCTCTGCCCTCTCAAAATTGCCAGCAGGTTAGAAAGCTGACTTAAACGTTGAATTTATCACAGAAAGCTGACTCAGGTGAAATTGCTAAAGGTCAGAGCCTTTGTCGGGATGCCATCGGCACGAACAGTACCAATTAGATGTGCTATCTTGTGTGTATTACTCAACTTCTCATTTGCCGGTATTAAAATGTAGGTGTTGAGATGGCCATCACTGATACCACCAGCGTGGAAGGTTCTTTGAAGATAAAGGCTGAATCTACAAAATTGAAATTTACAGCAGCAAGTTTTAGATTTTCAACAGCCCTTCCCAGTTTTCAGGAAACCAGAAATTAAGTTTTTTACAGCCTAAATTGAATAGAAAAAATTTTTCTTGAATCAGCCAGAAGCATTTCTTTTCATTGTACCTTGTCACTTAGTATTTACATATGGTCCCCTTCAGAAGTTCAGCAGCTACCTGAATATGAGCTGGACTCTGAGGACCAAGGTACATCAAGCACGTTCGTTAATATGCCATTGTAGCTGTTTTATACAAATATGCTTTGTAATATGAAAACACCACCTGTTTCTCAGGAAGTGCAGGAACTATAAGGACAAGCACCTAAGATAAGTTAGGCAAGATAATCTAAATGTCAATATTTAGACTCTGGAAAATGAAACTCCTTCAAATACTCTCAACTAGGGCAAATACTCCTCCAAAACATCAAATACACCAAGGCAGCACAGTTCTCTGAAGTGCACCCCTTGGTCTGTACTGTTGTTCAGATCGGTTCATTGTACAGAAATCCCTGAATATTCTCTGGAGCAGAGGCTGGGATTCGACTGACCCTTGTGCAGGAAGGAGTGCAAGGTCTAAATAAATCTCAAATCCCTCTAATATATCTGGGATGTAACCATTTAATTTGCTTTCTTCTCACTTTGGTTCCAGTAAGTTTCTCTGTCCGTAGTGTGATTTTCTTCAACAACCATGATGTCGTAAAATTCATGTAAAGATGCCACATTTGTAACTTACACAAGAAAGAAACAAGATACAGAAGAAAATCACACTACGGACAGAGAAACTTACTTGCACTAAAAAACCACAACTGTTTTTTTCAAACAGCATTTGAACGTATTGCAGAAATACTGCAATTTATTAAATTAATAATGAATTAATTCTAAAGCAATTTTATTTGAATAAACTCTGACATTACTTTAGTTACATAGTAGCATGCATAAGCATTTGAAATTCTTTAACCCTGACAGAACCAAATACCTTTTATCTGAAGAAATTGATCATTCAGCATTTTTTTCCTCCATTCCTGTAATCAAGCATTTGACAACATGCAGACCTTAATAAATGACATACACAAACATCTGTCCTTAAATAGCAATAATTCCAGCTGTCAATAAAATTGTTTCTGTTCCCTCACATTGGGCCTCGGGTTCACAACACACAGGCTGGGCGGGCAGATGACAGCACACAGAAAGACTCCCTTTTATTGAGACTGGGGATTACCAGCTGGTTTTCTGCTCTTGCTACAAACTGAGCCCTAAGAGGGGGTGTGCCTGCTCAAAATGCAGAAACAACACAATGTCCTTTCTCCAGCTGAGCCGGTCTTTAAGTTTTTGTTTTTTTTTTTTTTTGTTTTTTTTTTTTTTTGTTTTTTTTTTTTTTTGTTTTTTTTTTTTTTTGTTTTTTTTTTTTTTTGTTTTTTTTTTTTTTTGTTTTTTTTTTTTTTTAATAGTGTTTATGAATACTCAATTCTTTTTAGGAGGACGTATGTTCTTTGCCTTATTAATTGCTCTTATTTTGCAGAGTTGAGTGAGAACAAGTCCTATGGCTTAGGTCACACTCAGCTGGATCTTATTTACTAGTGCTCCTGGCAAACAAATTAGAGAGTGCCCTCTTACTGAATGAATTAATGAGGATTCCCAGTTCACTATACACTTATGGAGCTAATGGCTATGTTTGCTTTGGGTTTGTTAATGTGGGCAAGGCTCCCAAAAGTGATACTGCTGATCTGAATTCTCCTGTGTGCTATGGAAATGATGCTCTGGCCACTTCACTTACCATTTGTTTCAGCTGCTTAGCAACAGTGACAACAGTCCATCAGATAGTTGGCATCTCTGAAGCGTATTGAAAACTCAGTAGTTCATGCTTGATGGCCATACCAGACACACTTTAGTACCTGCCGGTGCCTTTCTAGTCACAATGTCCTTTAAAAATAAACAAGATATTATCTTTGTGTTTCAAAAAGCCTAACCTGTAGTGCACTCAGTGTATCTTCCAGGGGCGTGTTTTGGATTTTAGCATCTCAGCACAGCGCCATTTCTTTACTTATAGCTCCTTTTTGATCTCTAAAATCAGAGACTTTTTTACCTCTCTCCCTCTCTCCCACTCACCATGGTTTTAATTTGTCTATTTCCTGACCATTAAAAATATTAATTTTACTAGATTGATTCTAAAATTGTGTACCCAGTGATAGGCACTCTTTATCCTGAACAGCTTTAAGCAAACTTGTATATAGATATGCACGCATACGGTGTGAATGTGAGTACATATTAACATGAGCTTTCATTTTATCCAAATGACACCTGAGCATTTTCGATTTGTGGTTTCATTAGTTAAAAATGCATTTATTGATATACAGTTAGGATTTTACATTTCTGTGTTAATGAACCTGAGAGTACATGAGAACTTAGGATAAATCTGGAGATAAGGGGATGAGACAAAACACAGAGGGTAACTTATTTCCTTTAAAACCTAGAAGGGATGGATGAATATCCTAACATGAATTAGGGGACTGTGACATTTATGTAGCCTGGTTTCGGAAACTGAAAGTTTCTGCTTACAGCTTGGGATAATCAAAGAGGTGTTTTCCACCCAAGGTCCTCCCTTTGCTCCTTCGTCTTTCCCAGAGAATGGTGGGAGAAGAGGTTTGCATTTGTAACTGTGGAGCAGTTCTCATAAGGCAGCCACATCCCTCCAGCTGATTTCCTTGGTCAGAGGCTGAGCCCGATCCATTGCTCTCTTTCACAACGAAGCAGCAGCTCTGTTTGCTGCCATGGATGATCCTTAGCGGTCTGGTGGGAGCAACATGTTTCTGGAGAATGCTCAGTGGGGCAAGCAAGGCTGTCCAGGTGAAACCAAGGCTGCCCACCCATGGGGGCACGACGTCACGTGGCAGCTGGACCTGGACTCTCTTGCCTGCCAAGGACAGCGAATGCAACGGCTACCTTACGGGAGGTCTCTGGGCGAGATTTTATTTTGGAAAACAAACAAAAAAACCCTGAGCCACTTTCAAACAACCCTCTGCCTTGCTTTAAGGCACATTGAAAAGGAAACCCCCTAGCTGCAAGGCTCAGTTGGACATTAGCCTCTACGCAGATCCCCCTCCTAGGAAATGTGCCCCAAGTTCTTTCTGCTGGACCACGGTGCTGTTCTCACTGCCTGCAGGGATGCAACCCCTGGAGTTTGGGAGCTATTTTAATGAAATAGCTGAGGAGGGCTGGTTGTTCCCATACGCTGTTGTGTCGTCCATACCCCTGGTATGTGTATCAGCAGACAGAAATCATCCCCATGGTCCTCCTTCTGCACAAGTCTCCCACTGTTTCCCTTCCGCAGCCTCTCTGCAGCCATGGGTTTGCATCCTAGAAGCAGGAGAAGAGAGTACACCAAGGGATTGTCCTGCTGCAGTGTCTCTCACAGAAAAAGAAGAATAAGACAAACCAGACAACAATAATTGCAAAATAGCCCTGCTCTGAAATCAGGCAAACTGCCAGAGAGCTCTTATGCAAAAAAAAAAAAAAAAAAAAGCAGCATCGTCCCCACATAAACAGCTTCATTTCAAAGTCAGAGTCCAGTGCATACGGGCACATATGCATCTACATGCTGGTCTTCTTCAGCAGGCTTTAGAAATCAAATATGTGCCACCCATTCGGTGTTAGCGTTGTCGTTTTCAGAGTCTCTGGCAGCACCACCAAAAAGTGCAGGCTTGGAATTTAGCACTGTGGAAGATCTATTCGGTTTGGGTCATTAATTCATCTTCCCAGGTTCTGTCCTCCCATGAAGGAAGAAAGGAAATGTTATCAGAAGGTGGTGCCTGCTGGAGCACAGGGTGCCCTCTGGCCAGCAGGACCTTGTCTCCACCAAACATCCCCACGCCCTCAGAACAGAAAACTCAATGTTCTGTATTCTTATGGCTTGGAACAAGCAAATATTTCATCACAGGCTGTATGTTTCTAAACTGATCTGTCTTGCACAACATCACTATGCATTCAGGCAGTTCACTCTAATTATCACTTTATAACATTTTGGCATCTTCTGTTAAGGCACTGAAGTTGCTAGTATGTTTTCTTGAGTTGTTTTATTTTTAAACAAATTGTTTCTGTGCCTGGCTGTCAACAGCTGCACTCTTCATTTTACCCAGTGTGTCCTGATACCGCAGCTCAGCTTCAAACTTGAACCCACAGAAATCCTTCAACAGGCTGTCAATTAGGCTGGCAGGTCATCTGCAATTTCAGGTTTTTCCCCAGACTCGTGGAGTTTGTTCTTGAATAACAGATAATACAATTTAAGCCCTCAGAGGTTGGAACTCGATGATCTTTAAGGTCCTTTCCAACCTAAATCATTCTATGATTCTAGAAGGTTTTCTCAGTGTACCCAAGAGCTCTCCAGCCTCAGGGAGAAGCAGGCTGCTACACGTGGGTGAGATGTTTGACTCCTCGGAGTTAGCTGGTATTGCCCACTCCATCATTCACTCCGGCAGCAGCAGAGCCTGCCAGCTCCAGGTGGTGCTCCAGATGACCTTGGTAACGTCTAAACTCAGCCAGCATTAGGCTTGGTATTATCAGTAGCTCAAAGTAGGGAACACAAAGAAGGATGGTGGATGAGGGTTAAAACTGATGAGACAGTGACTGAAATGCAGGGCTCGGTAGTTGAGTGCTCTGGTTCTTGGCACAGTGTGAAATCCCAAACAACAAGTTTATTGTATAGATTTCATCCCATTTGGAGTAAAATAATGAAAGACCGAAGAAATCATTGAATAAAAATATGGTACTTTAAAAACCAGTATCCTCGTATGTTTATTTTAATAATTCCAAATTGGAGGCATTTTCTAAGAAATGTTTCAATCATTTGTTAAAATAACAGTGTCAGTATCCAATAGACAAACTGTCTAATATATCTCCGTGGCAAGATCTATTGAAAACAGTTTACTGCAAAGTTGCTGATGTTAATGTTCATAGATAGTTTCCTGGTTTCTTTCTCTCTGTGGTTCATCAGCTCATTTTAAGAGTGAATTTGTTATTTCTAGTGGTTTTTTTTTCTCTACAAGTTGTACCAATACTAATTTAAGATGGCATTATACCATGTTGTACATCGCCACAAACCTGGGCTGGCTGGCATCTGCTAACAGTGACATGCAGTAACTCAGGTATTACGTGGCTGAGGATGCTTGCAATGCTCTGTCATTCTTCTGTTGGTGTTTAACAACATTCAAGACAATAATTAAGTTATTAGATATACATCAATATTTGCTTGGTTCAATCTTCCAGAAAAAATACACGGGCACTATTGGTTTCGGCAAAACTCAGAGATCTAAATATTTCAGGAGGAAAGGTTGAAGTTTGTCTATCTGAAACACTTCAGTTCTCTCACGTTGCTATGTGTGGCAGTGTTACTGCTGACGATAACAGCAGTTGTCAGCAGCCAGCACCGTTACAATACTCTAAGCAGTAGGGCATAAGCAAACCACCAGCAATATATACCATATTTAGTAATTTTCAGTACCAAGCAGGACACAGGCACCTCAATTTTAAGATGTGGATATGGTAAACTATGATTTTGAGACTGGAAAACAACAAAGGTGTATGTTGTCATATACAGGTGACATTCCATGTTTTTCATGACTATCCAGGTGACAAAGTGTGCCGTGTCCCCGACGGGTGTTGTGCCAAGAAGGCTGCGACGGTGCGTGTCTCTGGGGCAGTGAGGGTTAAGCCGTGTAGACTGCCGCTCTGAACAAAGGCTCGATTCATGTGTTTTCTTCCTTGAAGGGAGCGGGAGAAAGAAACATAAGTGAAATACAGCAAAAGCCGTTGTGAAACAAGCCCGTTGCTCTTCTCCGAAAAACAAGTATGTGAGGATTCATTTTTAGAGGCGCGCTGAAGCAGCAGGAGAACTGGAGGGTAAAAAAAACGCTCTTCCTCCAGGGGCTGTCACTGCCCCGTGAACGCCAAGGACTATAATCGGCTGGCTTCTTAGAAGAGGACGTGGTGCTGACCATGTGCCACAAAAAATGTCTGTTGTACAAAACCACAAGCTATTTTCCACTCCAAAGCAAAATCTTTAATAGTAGCTGTTCTTTGGTAATTGGAAAAGTTATTCTGATTCCCTTTTTTTCTGGAAAAAATATCCCCAGTTGCAACTTATGCTCTTGAAGAGCAGTTTGAAAATCAGTCCAGCTGATCTAGAAAAACTCAAAATCCATTGGAATAAAACTTCTTCATTGATTCCTCAGCTGGAGTCAGAATAACATGCTCTATTAATAAGTGCTGATTAGTGAAAAATCAAATGAATTCAATTGTTCTTATTTATTGCACTCAGAGCTGTTATTGGCAACTTCTATTCCAAAGGTCTCTCCCTCACCAACGATACTAAGTGAAACGCTCAGTCACATTAAGGCTGACATGACGAACTTTATAAACTGGTGTGACTAGACAAGAAGCACGGTGAGGTATTATATCTGTAGTCCCTGTGTGAATTAAACTATGGGTAACTTTTAGAAGACTTTACCCACATGCAGCACTGTCATCTGAAGTGTTACATAGTCATCCACTGTGGTGGAAAAATAGGTGTGTCTATTATATAGCTCTGACAAATTATGGGCATTACTGGTAAACTGTGGTAGCACCTCCACAGTCCCCTGAGAAGGTGAGGTTCCTGCTGTGCTCGGTCCAAGAAGCATGTGCAGGAGCATCCCCGTACAAATCCACAGCTCAGCAGAATCATGTCACTGCTGCACTGCAGCACGTTGAGTGGTATTTGACCAAATCATCCAGTCTCTCTGCATTTCTGCTTGTGTGTGTGTGTGGTACAAATGTGAAGTTGGTCATTGGCCCTTCCTTTGCCAATGTGCGTGAGCTGTGGCACCGGGGACCACACTGTGGGGTGGGAAGGATGGGGAGCATTGGCCCAATGTCAGCACTCACTGGGGTTCGGACACTGCAGAAGGACCCCAAGCTTCAAAGTCTGGGGAGATGAGTCTCCACAGGCTGCAAAGGTGGCAGGTGAATGAGACAGAAGGTGTAACAGAGCAGACGTAGCGTCTTCCAGCAGCATCTGCTGTGAACCTGATAGCGGATGCAGCCAAGGCTTGATTAACACTAATGCTTACTCCTTGCGCTCGCCTTGGAGTAGTTGGGTATGTGGACACAAACAGATGCTACAGGGGTTACACTGACTTGCTGGATGATGGCTGTGCGAAGAGGACTCCTTTCTGTCACCATATCCGGGCTTGCGGGGGCTGGGGGGTGTCCGCAATCTCAGACATGTGGCTGCCCGTGAAAACGAACATTCATGTCACGGCCAACCAAAAGGTCAAATCTCAGCCGATAATTAAATACATGAAAGCGAATGCATCTATAGAAAATAACTGATAATATGTTTCTATGGTTCATAGCAGTGCTGACAAATTTTACCACAGACAAGGAGTTTATTGATTTTGGCAGCGTTCCTTGACCATCAAGAAAGTAGTTATTACAGAAATTTTTGGCATTGATTTATCAAGGAGCAGTTATTTAATATTTTGACATTGAGTAGTTAAAATACTGAGAAAGGTATAGGACTGTACTTCTTGTAGCTGGAGGAACGGTATGGGATTGCAGTCTATTGCTCATACCTGCCTACACGGTTGCTAATGCATGCATCTTAGCATACAGCTCCACCAGTTTCTTGCAACTGCACCAGAATGTGCTTCTAAATAAAGTCAAGAAGCAATAATTACAAATTTCAAATAGTCCTAGGTAAGATCACAAAAAATAATGTGGAACATACAGAGAAGTGGACTTTACTTTTGTTATATATACATATGCATGAAAGTTACTAAATGAAATCACACTTCATTAGGCTAAATTCTGTAAGAACACAGAGGACTATATGTCTTCATATTTTGCAAAAATGTATTTGTGAGACTGCTACATCACAACTTTTAGAATGACTTTTATTCTGAAACTGCCAAAACCCATTAACTTTAAGTGAGACTTTTCAAAACAGGATTCGACCTTTTCAATCCAATTGCAACATGTTTTATTTGAACACACAGACTGAAACATAAAATGATGACAATAATTATTCCTGGAAGGTATTAAAAAGTTGATCCATATGCATAAATTGAATTATAGCTCTGGCAAAGGTGCATTACAAGCAAATAGAGGCAGTATAAACACTTCATACTCCTCTAGCATCTACTGCCAAGATCCTCTAATCGTTTTAAATCAGTTCAGACTGTTGCTGTGAGATAGCCTGCCTGTACTCAATTACATATGCACAAAACCCAGAAGATTAAAGAAATTGTCAAGAGTTCAAAAATTATTTCTTGAAAAGTTTAGCGAGGAAAGGCCAAAAGTGAAGGTAGTGAAGCAGACTGCACAAGCTGCAGTCCCAAGGACTAGCTGTTCAAATGTCTGAGCAACATGGAGAAGCCATAGGGGAACTCAGCTGCCAAGAAGTCTAAAGGCATTTCAACAGCACATTTGTGAAGTGTAATTTTGCAAAGACTTATAAACTGACCAAATTGGGCAGATTTTCCTGGGATTAGCAAAAGACATGGCCCTGCCCTGAAAACTGCTGCTCTTCCAGACTTGATGTTCTGCTATGAAGTGTAGTTTTCCTCATGGAATAAATATTACAATGTTCCTTGGATATTAATGTTGTTAAATAACAACAATAACCACACGGAAGCAGCTCTCTAACATGGAAAATTTCAATGTTTACACAGAGCAAAGCTAGCTGTGGTGAAAATCAAGGTGTTAGAATAGACGGGGTGAAGCAACCCAGCAGTAGTCAGTGTTATGTCCTCCACCCACCACGTGGACATAAAAGTGTGTAAGTTTTTTTGCTATGCCAGCTACAAGTCAGCACTGAAAATTCACTGCCCATCTACAACTATATGCTTCAAGTAAATAATGACAAGCAAAAAAATGAATGGAAAGGTATATCCAAACAAGACTTTCTTGGTTAATACTTCACTGAAAAAGCAGTCAGAGACTGTCACTGAAAAAAAAGTCTTTCTTTTTTCTTACCCTCCCCATCATCTCCTCCTTCGTAAAACACAATGAGCATTGCTGCTTGGGTTCCATGCCAGTCTCGGGGTGCTGATTTGTGTGAGCAGGACCTCAGCATGATATGGAGCTCATGTGAACGTTTAGCTGTTGTCATGACAGTGGGAGCTGGGGAAGTTCGGCAGAAATGTGGGGACCTATGTGTTTGCCCAGGTTGCTCCAGTTTTTATTCTCTCTGGCATTCAGTTCCCAGCCCCTAAAGTGGGGTCATTGCTTTGACCCAGGTGAATGCTGGGGGGGTAAATGCATTCAAGCCTGGGAGATACATTCATCTTGCAGTACTGAGGAACCACCAAAACCAGTGAGAGTCACCTGAACTGTCAAAGCCTCCTTGCCTCTGTAAAAGTGACTGTGGCATGTAAATGAATGCTGACCTTGTTGCAGGGCTAAAGGACTTGATCAGAAAAGAGGGACACTCCTCTACATTTTGGATTTAAATAACATGATGATCAGTATGTGAAGAACAAGTTAAATAACCTAATACAACTTTTTGCCTTCGGTCTGTATGAGGTTTACCTAGAGTGCATGCACCTGCTGGCAGCTAATGTAGGATTAATGTGAAGATCCTGGGTTGGGGAAAAGGCTCTGTCTCTCTAGGACATCCTCCACAAACGATGTCCAGAGTGCCAACTGCACAAAGAAGAAGCAGGACGCTTGGAAACACAGATGGACTAAACCAACGAGGAAAAAGGGGAGAGAAAGCACGGACAGCCTAGCCAGGTGATGGAACACGTGCTCTACAAATCCAGACTGCCTTAAGCCAAAGCTAACAAAATAAGCTGGGGAAAGTAACAATGGTTTAGATTTTCTAAATACAACATTTTTTGTTTTATTTTGAAACAATTTTGCCGTTAAATAATGTCCTTTCATTTTAATATGCAGAAGGCTGAAAACTCATGCAATTAAATTTTTTCCTTTTTGCTGGAAAGAATTTTTTTTTCTAATCCAAAACAATTTTTTCCCTCTCATATTCATCAACCACATGTCAGTATAACTCCCTCAACTTTTCAAGGCATGACCCAGCCCAGTACCTGATGGGTATTTAGAATAAAATTTCACTAATGGACAGATTTTCCCCTAGTTGTCCTCTTATTATTTTTGCTAGATGACCTGATCTGATCTGTTCTGACATGGCAGATTGTGTCCTTTGGGAACACAGCTTTCTCAAGTGCTCAGGCAACGTGAAATGGAAATGGTGTCTAACTCAAGCCACTCAGCGCCAGAGCACGGTGCTGGAAGGAGATGGGCAAGTCATTGAGACCCATCCCTGTTTGCTAGCAAGATGTAGATGTTTAGTTCAAAAGTCTTGGTAGAACATACACTCCAAGCAGCTCACAAAGCTTCCCAAGGCCCTCAAGACAACTTGGAGGTCTGTAGTAAAAGACCCAGCCCTGACACTGTTGTGTGTTATTTGATGGAAACAGGAGAAAGTGAGGGCACTCCCACCAGGGGGGCTGAGCCCCTTTTGGGCTCAGCAAGAGGCAGAGACTGTGAAAGGCAGCAAAGGAAGATTTGGCTTAAACTTGGGTAAAACGCTTTGTACCAATAAGGGCAATTCAGCCCTGCTACAGATTGCTGGGGAAAGTGAGGATCCCATTCAGGAAAACCTTTAAGAATATCTGTCAAAATGGTACGGTCACTTCATCCTGGATGCTCCTCTTCTGTGGTCCTGTCCAGATTCTTTTCTACATTTTTTCTGTAGATCACAAAACATTTTTTAGCTGTTTCTTCCTCTCCTACCATGGTTTATCTACAGAAATCACTTCTGAAACAATTTTCAACCGTTTATTCTGAAACAGCATTCCCTGACTGTTGTACAAAGCACTCTCAGCCTCTAACTGGAGGGAAAAAATAGAAGCTGGAACATCACCTATCTAAGATCTCATCCACAGGCACAAGAAACCCTCAGAAATTACAGGGACCTTGGGCATCTCTTGAAACTATGGCTTTCAAAGACTTTAGCTGGGATCATGACTTCACATCTCATCTTTGTAACCACCCCAAAATAGTCTGGGGGCCACCTTACCCATTTTTAGAAGCACATCTATCCCACCCATGCTCAAACCTGTCACACTATCCACACACAGATTCTCCAAAAGCTTGCATTGCTTAGTGATTCTTATAAAGGTGGAAACTCTCTGTGATGTCTGATCCAGGATTCTTTGCTTGCTAATGGGCACAAGGTCGATGCACGGGGACCCATGAGTGCCAATGACACAGAAGAGGCTTCAAGAGGACGCAGATATCCATGCGGCGGTGGAAGTGGGTGCAGGCAGGGCACTGACATCGGCTGCAGCCCTGAGGGTCTTCCAAGAGCATTACAGTGTTTTGTTCTTCTGACATTGGTAAAATGAATCACTCTGGTAAAGTTAGAGACCCATTTGTTTGTATAGCGGGAAACAGGAAGAGGAGCTAGTAAATAAGACTGCATGTGTTATGGCTAGCTGTCTTTTGTTCCATTTGATCACTTGAACAGACAGATAACTGCTTACTTTAGGCTATTAGGCGTTTGTTATAC
The DNA here is from genome assembly GCF_000708025.1 of Charadrius vociferus. Taxonomy (NCBI): domain Eukaryota; kingdom Metazoa; phylum Chordata; class Aves; order Charadriiformes; family Charadriidae; genus Charadrius; species Charadrius vociferus. The sequence goes on from NW_009648953.1 coordinate 878,283, forward strand.
ATAAGGAATCACGGACTTTCAGTCATGCTTTTTTTTTTTTTTTTTAAATTGCTAGGATTATACTGAGTATTAATTAAAGTTCCGTGACTCCGCTTGATGGGGAATGATGATAGTACTAAGTATCGAGGTGCCGGGTAAATGCACTGCTCTCTGTTCTGTGCTAATATAATGCTTCCTTATATTAAAAGACAACAAAAACTCACAGAAGAGAAATGCAAATAAATACAGTGTTAAACAGAATGGTAAATGGTATAAGCACATACATAAAGAAATAAAATTTTATAACATTATTACCAAACCTGAAATATTTCCAGAGGAGCAGTTTTCCACTGAAGGAGAAAATTCTTCTGTGGAGCTGTAACAACATAACAACAACCTCTACACCTTGTTTGGAAGAGTAAAGTTTTATTAAAATACTGAAGGCCAAGTAATTTTATTCCATGACTTACTAGAAATGCAGAAAACACCTAACTGTGGGCAAGTACTGAGAACCGGCTTCTCTCAGAGTTTGTTCAGAGAAATGATCTGAACTAATTTATACATAGAAGGTTCACACTGAGCATCACACTCGGTAACTAGCAAAATACAATTTTTCTTAAGGTATAGAAAAAGAAAAAAAAAAGATCAGTGACAGGAAAGAAAAAAAAAATGAAGTCACTTTGCACATAAATCTCTTTTGCATAGCTCTCTGTCAAGAGCTTTCAACAAGGGGCAGCATGGAGGGGGACTGATCCCAGCAGGAACGCACTCTTCAGGAAATTAGACCAAAGTATAGTGTTCCCCAGATGGGTGGAAAGTCCCATCTTAATACATCATAGTAGTTACAAATAGGCAAGAGCAATTGCTTGTAGGATCCTGGGAGTGCTCTTTGGGTTTCCTGCTATAAACAGTAGGCAGTTAAAGCCTTTAACTTTAAAACTTTAAGCCTCCCGATGAGCTGAAGTGCTGAACCCAATTGCTCAGAAGGCCGCAAGAGTTCTCCAACAGAGATTGCCGTGATTTGTCTAAATTCACCACATAACCTGAAAGACCTGTGGAAACTCAGGATCAGCAGATCTGAAACCTTGCGCTAGGACACTTCCCTCAAAAATGTTAAGGGGAGCAAATATTTTAGGGTCAAAAAGTGATGAAAACCAAGGTCTTCTATGGCCTTGCTTATTGACTGGAGAACTGAGGTGGTTAAAGGGTGGTGGAAATTTCTTTTGCTCTTCTCATTGAGTTTCTGAAAGGCCAAATAGTTATCCTCTGGATTTTCAGAAGGAAAACCTTCATGTTTTTCTCCAGGAGAGAGATGTATTGGAAATGGAAGCCTTCCTACAAGCAAAACATTAGTATTTAATTCATTCTGGAAATAGACTGAAGCTTACATCTCCTCTCTGAAGGTTGCTTTCCTGCAAAGCTGCCCGGTGACACAGTCAGTGACCAAAGCACGCTCACTGTGGCTGCTGTAGACCTTGGCTTCCTTGACTCGGGAAATACAGGAAAGTCAAGGGGGAGGGTGTTATTTCATAGCGATGCCTGCAAAGAGCGTGATTCATTTATTTATTCTTCTGTGAACACCCTAGCTGGATGACTAAGGCAGATCTGCAGACTAATGAACCAGAAACAGTAGAGATAAATTTCTTATGTAAGGGAAAGAAAGAATAAGTTAAAAGCCATACACAGACTGTTATTTTCCCAAGTTCAGTGGCTGACCTCACAGCCTGAGCCACAGCCAACGCCAAGAATATAGCACAGAGACTTGCTCAGGGGCTTTTTTTCTACCTCTTCCCCTCTCAGGATGGGGTAACTGAGATTAGCTGCACCTGTGGCTTCTCAAATTAGCAGCACATAAGCTCCCCATAGCTTCTGGATCCCTCAGATATGAGGGGCAGGGTGGTCTGTTTCTATTCCTGGTTTCAGCTAAAGCTGTTGAGGTGGGGGCTGCTGGTTTTACTGCACCTTTTCCTTCCCTCAGGTAAGGCATTTGCTCTTGCAGGGGAGTGGAAAGAAAAAGGAAGAAAGTGCCAGGTGAAGTCAGTCTGCTCTGGTAGCTTGGGCTGCTGAGCTTCTACTGGGGAGGCAGCCACCTGCCTCCTCCCTGATCAGAGGGTGGGTCTACAAGGTGGGATGCTGCAGGCACTTCTGAGGAACTGAAAAAAGACTGGGTGAGTGTGGGTGGAAAAATGTTTCTTGGTTTTGCTTCAGGCCTGTTTATGAGAAACCTTTCTGTGAACAGAAAGCGTCAAGCTACAGAGCAAAGTAGGTGCGAAACAACCTGCTGCGGGCTAAATGGTTAAACTATGGCTAATATCAATGTGGTGCTAAGCTAATTCGAAGGACTAAGTGCTTTGTTTTATTTGTTAGACCCCAGTGATATTCCCTGGGAGTCTGTATCTGTGGTGCAAGTGTTGGGTTTTGGCTGTTGTGCTGCTTTCAGCCTGTGATTCCTTAGTGCCAGTGAAGTGCTGTATGTACGGCTGCAGCCGATAAGGTGCTTTGGGTGCCTGTGGAAGCTGATGTGGCTCGTTCCAGCACCTCCCCACAGAAATGTGTGTCAGGATTCTGCAGAAGGCAGGATTCCTAGCCTGTGGGTGTGCGTGCCCGTGTGAGTCTGCAATCATAAATACACCCAGCCTCCTGCCTGAAAAGCTCCAAATATTTGTCTTCTGGCCTTGATCTTGGAGCACTGGAGTTACTTTTTAAAAAAAGGTGCTATTATTGAATGTGACTTGAAAATGTTAAGCCCTGAATGGTGTGTGACCCTGGCACCAGACAAATCCCTTTTGAGTTCTCAGTCATATAATCCCGTGTGCAGCACGCAGGGAGAGGTGGGAAAGGTCTCCTCTTCCCGTCACATTCCCATCCAGCTAGCTATGCAGTATCTGACACAGTGGTATTAAGTACTGACCATTATACAAGCTATTAGGTTCAAACCCCAACACCCTTGTCTGGCCCCTTAATGGATGTAGCCCTGCATAGTTAAAAACTCATATCTTGACCAATCTTATGTTCTTTGGTTTCTTTGGCTATTTCCTCGTTCCTTTATCGTGATATAGGCTGTAAAGGTAGAGATTAATGCATCTCCCTTATTACATGGTTTGCAATAGGAGAATATTGCTTCTCTCTGTATCACTCTAAACAGTCTCCATAGCCCATCAGTTAGCTGCTTTGGTTTCCCCACCACCATTTTGACCCTTTTCCAGCCTTGACTCTGCCAGAGGCTGTATTCTGTGGGGCACGTCAGGCCTTTATTCCACGCAAAGTTCATAATCCTTCACATGGTCAAAATTACTGAAAGGCATACAATGTTGTTTCCTTGTTTTTTGTTTCTTTTTTTTTTTCTCTCCACTAATTAGTTTTGGTTCATGATTCTCCTGATGTACCACAGCGTTTCCACATTCCCATCATAAATGCTACAGGAAAGACATACTTACACCCAATGCTTTTTTTAAATGCTGAATTTTACCAGAGCTGGGAAATAGCTTAGGTGAGTGACCTTTCCCTCGGGGTGGGCCATGTCAAGGCCTCTTTCCTCAGTGGACAGGAGGAAACCAAAGGAATGGGGATAAGTGTCCAAGCCAGCTTTGCAGGGAGTGACAGTGTGTGAGGGGGACTCACTCGGGAGTCAAGTGTGACTGAATTGATCATTCAGGTATGTGGGAAAGTGAAACTTGTGAGAGAGCAGAGAATCCGGATGGATGTCTTTGGCTGCAAAGAGGGTCAAAGGAATAAGGTTTGGAGGAGGCAAAGATAATCACACAAGGTCAATTAATAATGTCTGTGGGGTTCTGGAGCAATTGGGTGAGAGGGAGGTGCAAATCAATGTCTTAATTCAGTTGGATCTGTAGTATCTCTGTGCAGCCTGCTGGGGTAAGCGTTTGGCTAAGTGATGCTATGGGGTTTGATCTTACTGTAGTAATAAACTCTAGAAAGGCAGTGAAATTCGTGTTTACACGTATTGTGATGGAAGGGGTATTTTTGATCATCCTTTCCAGCACAGAGAATCCTTTCTGATAATATAACTGGTGTTGTGTCTAAAAGAACAGCAGAGAGAGAACAACTTGCATAGCATAGGAATGAGCCATAGGACACGGGGGGAAAGTTTTGATCCTTGTTCTGTGGGAGTGTTTTCCGGTCAGCGTTGACTTGAGTGAGGGCTGGACTGCAAGTGCCCTCCTTCCCAAGAAAGCGCATTATGTTTCTCAGCTACCAAGTCCTTCCCCCTTTCACTGTGATGAATTTCTCATGCGAAGTTGAAAAGTTCAGCGGGGTGGATGGAGCCAGATCCCTTCCAGAAAGCTGTACGGCTTGGTAACTGGATAAGGTGAGACGTGTAGGTTTAAACCCCCATAAAGATTTGAACCTGACTTGCTGCATCACTTCTCAGTGCTCTAACTGCCAAGGGAAGGGAGGTATAATGCCCCCCTCCCTCCAACAGTGCTCTCTGAGAGCACTTTTATTGCCTTAAACTCTTGCACACCCAACAGACCAGTTCTGTAAACACAGGGGCGTGAGCCAAGTAACTTGGTGGTCTCAGGCCTGGAGAGGTGTACATTGCCAAGGGAATTCACGACTGCTGGTGTGTTCTAAATGCCATGCAAAAAAAAAAAAATAAAAAAAAATCGTAAATCATGTGGGTATTTCTAATATGTTACCTCTTACTTTCCTGCTTTGTTGTTTCTTCTACTCTATATTGGGAGGACGGTACCTCACAGGGACCCAGAGAGGTAGCAGTGGCTTGTTGAATGAGGTTGTGGATTTCTGATCCATGACTAAGAAGAACATTTCTGAACTCTTTAAAGTTCCTCAAGTACAGATCACTGTAGTCAATGAAATGTAAAGGCAGTCTTCTCATACTATAGAAAAGCAATGCAGGACTGCAGTCCCACCACTGTGGAAAAGCAGGGAGGAACTGTGCAAGGTATGCTGCCAAACAGCTGGTTTGGGCTCTTCTGGACTGCCTGGTGACATCAATACTGAACATGTGGGCTGGTGGGGTGACTTTGCTGCAAAACCTCCTTATTTCACACATAAGCAGCTCTGGGTGCGGAGTGGAGTTGTAGGTGGATGCTGAGACATGGTGGCATGAGGAGCAAAGCATTTTTCTTAAGAGGTCACAAAGACAAAATACTCTTTGCAAGCTTTCATCAGCCTCTGTGCCAACCTGGGAGAACAACGTTGATGAGGCTAATTGGGAGAACAGAAAATTTAGGATGAGTTTCTTTGCACTGAGGGCAAAGCACCTGTTTTCTGCACCTATACTGGTGTAAACCTTGAGCCAGCAGAATCATTCCTGATCTGTATGTGCTGAAATATTAGCAGGATCCTGTCCAGTGCCCTCAACACCCTGAGCTTGCATGGTCTTTTCCTCATTATGCATGAGGTTGCTCTGAGATGTGTTCTAGGTCATTGTGAGCTCTCATTTAAGTTGTAACTGAGTCCACATTTGTCCTAGTGCAGGATTTTGTCTTCAGTATGTTCAATTACTTTGGACTGAGCTGAGGACTCCATCCAGGTAGCTTTGCAGTCTAGAGAGCAAAAACTGAGCAGCTTCATTGAGCGGTGTCCCTCTGTGTGCATGTGTATGTGTTTACACATGCGTGTTGTCTTTCTTTCCAGTTCCTTCTCTCCCTCCTCTTTTTCCATTTGGTTCTGCTTTGCATTTTATTTGCAATGTGTTGTTCCTGTTGTGAGTATTGCTCATGCATGTTGAGTTAAGGTTCCCTAAGGAGTCTGTCTGGCATTGAAAAATTAAAATTAACTTTTTTGTTTTTCACACTCTCAAAGCCCTTTATTATAAGCTAGGGTTTTTGCTCCAGGGTAGTAGGATGTCGGGAAGAGCTGAAATATGGCACTGCTGAGAATCAATAAGTATAAAAACTGCTCTATCCTCAACTGCGTGCTGATTACCCCGCCCCCAAAGGCAAATGTGTTTGTAGTTTAGGTCACAAGTGAAACAAGCATGTTGAATCTCATTCTAACATGTCACTCTTCTGGACTTACTTCTCCACCTCAGTGCTTTCCTCTAGATGTGTGAATTGTATCCTCTTGAGAGCTGGGCAAAACATGTCTGGAAACAGCAGCTCACTCCCTTCCCCTCCCCTAGAAAATAAGGGAATTGTCTTGAAATACCAAACTGGTTCATTTCAAAGTCTTTCGGTCTGGTGGATGGCAACAAGAGGACTTTGGTGCTACTCAGAGCGAGGAAGGTGGTAGCTCATCTTAAATCTACAAATCAGACTTACTGTACATGAGGGACGTGAGTTTATCCTCTCTGCTTGCTGCAGAGATCTGAGATGTCTTGCAATTCCCTGGCACGTGCTTTCTTTTCTCTAAGAGTCTCTACAACCACTGGCTTAACCACGTTTAAATGTTTCACACACAAAATTGAAGCATCAACTCTGATTCTGGTTATGAGGTGATCTTAATTGGTTAAGGAAAACAGAAGCCTTTCTGCTCTTGAATTCCTTTGTGTGTCCTGAGGATATGGTAATGGGTAAGTGTTCTGCCAGTCTGGAGGTGAGCAGCCTTCAGGGTTTGTTGGATTCAAGAGAGGAATGAAGTGAGGAAGCCTCATCAGGTGAGGACCGTGCTGTATGTAACCAAAGGCTCTGTCTTTTGTAGCCTCCAATCCTCTCCTACTGTTTCCAAAACTTGCTTTCTGTACTCAGTTATCATTACACTTTGGCCAGGAGAAGAGAGATCTCATTTTTGCTGCAGAGCACCCAGCTCTGCGGCACCTAGGCCTTAATGTCAAGGGAGGAAAACTATGGGAGCTACTGCCTTCCCTTCCCCTGCGTCCAGTTCTGCCTACCCTAAACTGTGTCCTAATTCCGGCTGATGGCTTGGTACGGCCACTCGCCCTTTCTTTCACAGGACACAATATACACCCTTGTAAAACCTCTTGATAGCTTGGTGGCACAAAAATATGTGATATAAATCCAAAGGGCAATCTTTAATGTAAGGCTATAAAATGTAAGCTGGGCCCATCCCACTTTGCCTCTTACCTATTCCACAGCATCCGGGAATATGGGATATGTGTCCCTTCTGAAAAAGAGTCCTATTCGAGATATTTAGTCTTGGGGAAGATGAAGCTCTGCCTCCCCCTGGGGAAACAAATTCAGCTAACCACGTAGGGCAGGGTGGGGGTAATGTTGGTGTGTTGCATGATAACTGCTTGACAGTGCTTCCTTGTTGTTTCACCCATTAAACGTGAGCATACATGTGCCCAAGGAAGGGTCCGGCTGCTGCAGCTCCAAAGCCTTGTGCTCTGCCTTGAGCTTGTGTAACAACAGGGAATGCCTCTTCCTCTGACAGCTGGGTAAGCTCGTGCTCTAAGGTAGAGCTGTGGCAACTGCTTTGCTGCTGCGGATGTGAGCGTATCGCCTGATTTTCCGCTGGGCAGCTCTTGGGCTGGAAAAAGAATCTAAAACGCCGCATCACTTGTTCTTCTCTTTGCCGTAAAGTCACTCGTGCATAGCTGAAGCAAACTTCTTTGGTCTGGATTTTGTTTCACTTTGTAGCTACAGGAAGAGTCACAAACGACTCAGGTTACTTACGGTAAAAGTGAGTAAGTTTTCCTGGTACACATTTGGGTCTATTCTTGTCATGTGCGATTGCGATCAGAGCAGGAGGTGCTGGAGCCCCCTCTGTCCGCGCCTGACCCTTCCAGTTGGAGCAGAACTGTTTGCGGCACTTCCAAGCGACGTGTTTCGCACCAGGCAGTGAGTTCAATGAGTCTCTGAAATTTGCTAGATGTGAACAGATCATACGTGGGGCCGGGGTATGGGTTTTTTCTGTCTCTTTGTGCTGTTGCTGGTGGAATGCGTTTCCCAAGGCCCCATCTGCAGGCCTGTTTATTTTCCCTCCTCTAAACCTTTTCTTTGTAGGGCAAGATGGAGAACAATGGGGAGCAACGGTCTGAAACTGAGCAAAGCAGGGGAAAAACTAGGCTAGACGTCAGTAGCGGTTTCATAACCGATGGAAACGAGTATGGGAGCATTTGCCCCTGGGAAGAGGCTGAATCTTTTTTCATCAGATTCAAATGAGGCAATGCAAAGGAGGAGGAAGATTCTATTAAAAATAGAGGCGGGGGGGAGGGAAAGGGATTTGCTGGCATGACTTGGATGGAGGAACGCTCACAGTCTGTCCTGCCTGTTAACTCAGTACAGATTGAAGACCTGATTATAGGGTATTTCCTGTTAGAGAGGCTTCAGTGTATCGTCTTCCTTACTCACATGTACAAGGTCACCTGATTTATTAGAACCTCAGGCGCTGCCTAACCTCCTGGGGAGGGATGTCTGGAAAGAGCAGATAGCTGTGAAGGGGCTGGTGTGAGCATTTAAGCCGAGTATTAGTTGACATTTGCAGTGTAGAAAACAAGAGCTTTGCCAAACCCAGCCTAAATGTTGGCCATGGCCGGAGACTTGCACCTGGTCAAGTTACAGTGCAAAAATTTGTACAGTGCTACTGTTAAGCAGTTGAGCCCCGATAGCTCTATTTAAGGCTTGTAATTATGAAGCAACTGGAATAACATGTTGGGTATGGTGGTAACTGTGATCCCCTCCGGCACTTGAATTTAGACTTGGGTTTTGTTCAGGTTTTATGCCAGGACCTCAGCTGATTGCAAAGGGGCAAAGCAGGACTGTGATAGCGGTTCTGACCACCGCTGGGAGCAGAGCTCCACCTGACCTTGAGATCGTCCTTAGATCTACACCAGCAGATTTCTAATGTGTCATCTTCCTCCTCAGCTGTACCTCACCCACATTTATTTCCCCCTCTGGTCTAAGTGGGTGATAGAATAGAATGGGAGTTGCTCTTGGGTACCCTCCAGCAAGCAGAATGCTCCTCTGTTGACATAGCTTTATAAATGGATTTATAAATGCTATGTAAAGGCCACCTCTAGTGAAGAGACCCGACTTCTCTAGTGGTACTTGCTGAGCTCATCCTGGGATGTGTTGGCACTAGATCCATTTGGGACCCTTGCCTGCTTCTCTTGTGAAATGGTCACCCCTGTACCTCTTTGCCTTAGCTCTGAGGAGCACACCCTGACCCAACAGAAGTGTCTTCATGAACCATACACTTGGTGTTTTCCTGTTCCAGTCACTCCAGGGATAATAAATAGCAATGGTAATAAATAAAATCACATGCTATAGACTGAAGATTACGTATGACTCATTTTCCAATGGCAGTAGACATGTTTTAGCACATGAAGTACTTTCTCTGTGTATGGTTTAGTTTATTCTCCAATACCTTTCTAGTGTACCCTCTCTGTGGCAGGGATCCAGAGTGCTTGGGCACCGGAGGGAGGAAAAGTAGCCTTCTGAAGATGTGGGTATATGCTGATGCAGCTATAGGCTGCAAAACTTGTTGAGCAA